>NC_087437.1:0-306804 GCF_036321535.1 Camelus dromedarius | reverse complement strand
ACGAACGTCTCTCCACTTGCTCAGTTCTGAGAGATAAGTGTGTGTGAAAGCCGTCCTTCAACTAGCTTGTTGGGAACACAAAGTTTCTTTTCAGTTGCAAACTCCATTCCATACATATATATGGGGAGGAACTAGCTCCAACTCGGTTTGACAGTGAAAACTGCAGGAACTTCAAACCGGCACTAGGAAACAGACTGAGAAAGCAGAGAAAAAGTGTCTCCTGCAACCCGTTCCCTTGGTGCTAGATGAACGAACGTCTCTCCACTTGCTCAGTTCTGAGAGATAAGTGTGTGTGAAAGCCGTCCTTCACCTAGCTTGTTGGGAACACAAAGTTTCTTTTCAGTTGCAAACTCCATTCCATACATATATATGGGGAGGTACTAGCTCCAACGCGGTTTGACAGTGAAAACTGCAGGAACTTCCAACCGGCACTAGGAAACAGAGTGAGAAAGCAGAGAAAAAGTGTCTCCTGCAACCCGTTCCCTTGGTGCTAGATGAACGAACGTCTCTCCACTTGCTCAGTTCTGAGAGATAAGTGTGTGTGAAAGCCGTCCTTCACCTAGCTTGTTGGGAACACAAAGTTTCTTTTCAGTTGCAAACTCCATTCCATACATTTATATGGGGAGGTACTAGCTCCAACTCGGTTTGACAGTGAAAACTGCAGGAACTTCAAACCGGCACTAGGAAACAGACTGAGAAAGCAGAGAAAAAGTGTCTCCTGCAACCCGTTCCCTTGGTGCTAGATGAACGAACGTCTCTCCACTTGCTCAGTTCTGAGAGATAAGTGTGTGTGAAAGCCGTCCTTCACCTAGCTTGTTGGGAACACAAAGTTTCTTTTCAGTTGCAAACTCCATTCCATACATATATATGGGGAGGTACTAGCTCCAACTCGATTTTACAGTGAAAACTGCAGGAACTTCAAACCGGCACTAGGAAACAGACTGAGACATCAGAGAAAAAGTGTCTCCTGCAACCCGTTCCCTTGGTGCTAGATGAACGAACGTCTCTCCACTTGCTCAGTTCTGAGAGATAAGTGTGTGTGAAAGCCGTCCTTCAACTAGCTTGTTGGGAACACAAAGTTTCTTTTCAGTTGCAAACTCCATTCCATACATATATATGGGGAGGAACTAGCTCCAACTCGGTTTGACAGTGAAAACTGCAGGAACTTCAAACCGGCACTAGGAAACAGACTGAGAAAGCAGAGAAAAAGTGTCTCCTGCAACCCGTTCCCTTGGTGCTAGATGAACGAACGTCTCTCCACTTGCTCAGTTCTGAGAGATAAGTGTGTGTGAAAGCCGTCCTTCACCTATCTTGTTGGGAACACAAAGTTTCTTTTCAGTTGCAAACTCCATTCCATACATATATATGGGGAGGTACTAGCTCCAACGCGGTTTGACAGTGAAAACTGCAGGAACTTCCAACCGGCACTAGGAAACAGAGTGAGAAAGCAGAGAAAAAGTGTCTCCTGCAACCCGTTCCCTTAGTGCTAGATGAACGAACGTCTCTCCACTTGCTCAGTTCTGAGAGATAAGTGTGTGTGAAAGCCGTCCTTCACCTAGCTTGTTGGGAACACAAAGTTTCTTTTCAGTTGCAAACTCCATTCCATACATATATATGGGGAGGTACTAGCTCCAACTCGGTTTGACAGTGAAAACTGCAGGAACTTCAAACCGGCACTAGGTAACAGACTGAGAAAGCAGAGAAAAAGTGTCTCCTGCAACCCGTTCCCTTGGTGCTAGATGAACGAACGTCTCTCCACTTGCTCAGTTCTGAGAGATAAGTGTGTGTGAAAGCCGTCCTTCATCTAGCTTGTTGGGAACACAAAGTTTCTTTTCAGTTGCAAACTCCATTCCATACATATATATGGGGAGGAACTAGCTCCAACTCGGTTTGACAGTGAAAACTGCAGGAACTTCAAACTGGCACTAGGAAATAGACTGAGAAAGCAGAGAAAAAGTGTCTCCTGCAACCCGTTCCCTTGGTCCTAGATGAACGAACGTCTCTCCACTTGCTCAGTTCTGAGAGATAAATGTGTGTGAAAGCCGTCCTTCACCTAGCTTGTTGGGAACACAAAGTTTCTTTTCAGTTGCAAACTCCATTCCATACATTTATATGGGGAGGTACTAGCTCCAACGCGGTTTGACAGTGAAAACTGCAGGAACTTCAAACCGGCACTAGGAAACAGACTGAGAAAGCAGAGAAAAAGTGTCTCCTGCAACCCGTTCCCTTGGTGCTAGATGAACGAACGTCTCTCCACTTGCTCAGTTCTGAGAGATAAGTGTGTGTGAAAGCCGTCCTTCAACTAGCTTGTTGGGAACACAAAGTTTCTTTTCAGTTGCAAACTCCATTCCATACATATATATGGGGAGGAACTAGCTCCAACTCGGTTTGACAGTGAAAACTGCAGGAACTTCAAACCGGCACTAGGAAACAGACTGAGAAAGCAGAGAAAAAGTGTCTCCTGCAACCCGTTCCCTTGGTGCTAGATGAACGAACGTCTCTCCACTTGCTCAGTTCTGAGAGATAAGTGTGTGTGAAAGCCGTCCTTCACCTATCTTGTTGGGAACACAAAGTTTCTTTTCAGTTGCAAACTCCATTCCATACATATATATGGGGAGGTACTAGCTCCAACGCGGTTTGACAGTGAAAACTGCAGGAACTTCCAACCGGCACTAGGAAACAGAGTGAGAAAGCAGAGAAAAAGTGTCTCCTGCAACCCGTTCACTTGGTGCTAGATGAACGAACGTCTCTCCACTTGCTCAGTTCTGAGAGATAAGTGTGTGTGAAAGCCGTCCTTCACCTAGCTTGTTGGGAACACAAAGTTTCTTTTCAGTTGCAAACTCCATTCCATACATATATATGGGGAGGAACTAGCTCCATCTCGGTTTGACAGTGAAAACTGCAGGAACTTCAAACCGGCACTAGGAAACAGACTGAGAAAGCAGAGAAAAAGTGTCTCCTGCAACCCGTTCCCTTGGTGCTAGATGAACGAACGTCTCTCCACTTGCTCAGTTCTGAGAGATAAGTGTGTGTGAAAGCCGTCCTTCACCTAGCTTGTTGGGAACACAAAGTTTCTTTTCAGTTGCAAACTCCATTCCATACATATATATGGGGAGGTACTAGCTCCAACTCGGTTTCACAGTGAAAGCTGCAGGAACTTCAAACCGGCACTAGGAAACAGACTGAGAAAGCAGAGGAAAAGTGTCTCCTGCAACCCGTTCCCTTGGTGCTAGATGAACGAACGTCTCTCCACTTGCTCAGTTTTGAGAGATAAGTGTGTGTGAAAGCCGTCCTTCACCTAGCTTGTTGGGAACACAAAGTTTCTTTTCAGTTGCAAACTCCATTCCATACATATATATGGGGAGGAACTAGCTCCAACTCGGTTTGACAGTGAAAACTGCAGGAACTTCAAACCGGCACTAGGAAACAGACTGAGAAAGCAGAGAAAAAGTGTCTCCTGCAACCCGTTCCCTTGGTGCTAGATGAACGAACGTCTCTCCACTTGCTCAGTTCTGAGAGATAAGTGTGTGTGAAAGCCGTCCTTCAACTAGCTTGTAGGGAACACAAAGTTTCTTTTCAGTTGCAAACTCCATTCCATACATATATATGGGGAGGAACTAGCTCCAACTCGGTTTGACAGTGAAAATGCAGGAACATCAAACCGGCACTAGGAAACAGACTGAGAAAGCAGAGAAAAAGTGTCTCCTGCAACCCGTTCCCTTGGTGCTAGATGAACGAACGTCTCTCCACTTGCTCAGTTCTGAGAGATAAGTGTGTGTGAAAGCCGTCCTTCACCTAGCTTGTTGGGAACACAAAGTTTCTTTTCAGTTGCAAACTCCATTCCATACATATATATGGGGAGGTACTAGCTCCAACGCGGTTTGACAGTGAAAACTGCAGGAACTTCCAACCGGCACTAGGAAACAGACTGAGAAAGCAGAGAAAAAGTGTCTCCTGCAACCCGTTCCCTTGGTGCTAGATGAACGAACGTCTCTCCACTTGCTCAGTTCTGAGAGATAAGTGTGTGTGAAAGCCGTCCTTCACCTAGCTTGTTGGGAACACAAAGTTTCTTTTCAGTTGCAAACTCCATTCCATACATATATATGGGGAGGTACTAGCTCCAACGCGGTTTGACAGTGAAAACTGCAGGAACTTCCAACCGGCACTAGGAAACAGACTGAGAAAGCAGAGAAAAAGTGTCTCCTGCAACCCGTTCCCTTGGTGCTAGATGAACGAACGTCTCTCCACTTGCTCAGTTCTGAGAGATAAGTGTGTGTGAAAGCCGTCCTTCAACTAGCTTGTTGGGAACACAAAGTTTCTTTTCAGTTGCAAACTCCATTCCATACATATATATGGGGAGGTACTAGCTCCAACGCGGTTTGACAGTGAAAACTGCCGGAACTTCCAACCGGCACTAGGAAACAGACTGAGAAAGCAGAGAAAAAGTGTCTCCTGCAACCCGTTCCCTTGGTGCTAGATGAACGAACGTCTCTCCACTTGCTCAGTTCTGAGAGATAAGTGTGTGTGAAAGCCGTCCTTCACCTAGCTTGTTGGGAACACAAAGTTTCTTTTCAGTTGCAAACTCCATTCCATACATATATATGGGGTGGTACTAGCTCCAACGCGGTTTGACAGTGAAAACTGCAGGAACTTCCAACGGGCACTAGGAAACAGACTGAGAAAGCAGAGAAAAAGTGTCTCCTGCAACCCGTTCCCTTGGTGCTAGATGAACGAACGTCTCTCCACTTGCTCAGTTCTGAGAGATAAGTGTGTGTGAAAGCCGTCCTTCACCTAGCTTGTTGGGAACACAAAGTTTCTTTTCAGTTGCAAACTCCATTCCATACATATATATGGGGAGGTACTAGCTCCAACTCGGTTTGACAGTGAAAACTGCAGGAACTTCAAACCGGCACTAGGTAACAGACTGAGAAAGCAGAGAAAAAGTGTCTCCTGCAACCCGTTCCCTTGGTGCTAGATGAACGAACGTCTCTCCACTTGCTCAGTTCTGAGAGATATGTGTGTGTGAAAGCCGTCCTTCACCTAGCTTGTTGGGAACACAAAGTTTCTTTTCAGATGCAAACTCCATTCCATACATATATATGGGGAGGTACTAGCTCCAACACGGTTCGACAGTGAAAACTGCAGGAACTTCAAACCGGCACTAGGAAACAGACTGAGAAAGCAGAGAAAAAGTGTCTCCTGCAACCCGTTCCCTTGGTGCTAGATGAACGAACGTCTCTCCACTTGCTCAGTTTTGAGAGATAAGTGTGTGTGAAAGCCGTCCTTCATCTAGCTTGTTGGGAACACAAAGTTTCTTTTCAGTTGCAAACTCCATTCCATACATATATATGGGGAGGAACTAGCTCCAACTCGGTTTGACAGTGAAAACTGCAGGAACTTCAAACCGGCACTAGGAAATAGACTGAGAAAGCAGAGAAAAAGTGTCTCCTGCAACCCGTTCCCTTGGTGCTAGATGAACGAACGTCTCTCCACTTGCTCAGTTCTGAGAGATAAATGTGTGTGAAAGCGGTCCTTCACCTAGCTTGTTGGGAACACAAAGTTTCTTTTCAGTTGCAAACTCCATTCCATACATTTATATGGGGAGGTACTAGCTCAAACTCGGTTTGACAGTGAAAACTGCAGGAACATCAAACCGGCACTAGGAAACAGACTGAGAAAGCAGAGAAAAAGTGTCTCCTGCAACCCGTTCCCTTGGTGCTAGATGAACGAACGTCTATCCACTTGCTCAGTTCTGAGAGATAAGTGTGTGTGAAAGCCGTCCTTCACCTAGCTTGTTGGGAACACAAAGTTTCTTTTCAGTTGCAAACTCCATTCCATACATATATATGGGGAGGTACTAGCTCCAACTCGATTTTACAGTGAAAACTGCAGGAACTTCAAACCGGCACTAGGAAACAGACTGAGACATCAGAGAAAAAGTGTCTCCTGCAACCCGTTCCCTTGGTGCTAGATGAACGAACGTCTCTCCACTTGCTCAGTTCTGAGAGATAAATGTGTGTGAAAGCCGTCCTTCAACTAGCTTGTTGGGAACACAAAGTTTCTTTTCAGTTGCAAACTCCATTCCATACATATATATGGGGAGGAACTAGCTCCAACTCGGTTTGACAGTGAAAACTGCAGGAACTTCAAACCGGCACTAGGAACCAGACTGAGAAAGCAGAGAAAAAGTGTCTCCTGCAACCCGTTCCCTTGGTGCTAGATGAACGAACGTCTCTCCACTTGCTCAGTTCTGAGAGATAAGTGTGTGTGAAAGCCGTCCTTCACCTATCTTGTTGGGAACACAAAGTTTCTTTTCAGTTGCAAACTCCATTCCATACATATATATGGGGAGGTACTAGCTCCAACGCGGTTTGACAGTGAAAACTGCAGGAACTTCCAACCGGCACTAGGAAACAGACTGAGAAAGCAGAGAAAAAGTGTCTCCTGCAACCCGTTCCCTTGGTGCTAGATGAACGAACGTCTCTCCACTTGCTCAGTTCTGAGAGATAAGTGTGTGTTAAAGCCGTCCTTCACCTAGCTTGTTGGGAACACAAAGTTTCTTTTCAGTTGCAAACTCCATTCCATACATATATATGGGGAGGTACTAGCTCCAACTCGGTTTGACAGTGAAAACTGCAGGAACTTCAAACCGGCACTAGGTAACAGACTGAGAAAGCAGAGAAAAAGTGTCTCCTGCAACCCGTTCCCTTGGTGCTAGATGAACGAACGTCTCTCCACTTGCTCAGTTCTGAGAGATAAGTGTGTGTGAAAGCCGTCCTTCACCTAGCTTGTTGGGAACACAAAGTTTCTTTTCAGTTGCAAACTCCATTCCATACATATATATGGGGAGGTACTAGCTCCAACTCGGTTTCACAGTGAAAACTGCAGGAACTTCAAACCGGCACTAGGAAACAGACTGAGAAAGCAGAGGAAAAGTGTCTCCTGCAACCCGTTCCCTTGGTGCTAGATGAACGAACGTCTCTCCACTTGCTCAGTTTTGAGAGATAAGAGTGTGTGAAAGCCGTCCTTCACCTAGCTTGTTGGGAACACAAAGTTTCTTTTCAGTTGCAAACTCCATTCCATACATATATATGGGGAGGAACTAGCTCCAACTCGGTTTGACAGTGAAAACTGCAGGAACTTCAAACCGGCACTAGGAAACAGACTGAGAAAGCAGAGAAAAAGTGTCTCCTGCAACCTGTTCCCTTGGTGCTAGATGAACGAACGTCTCTCCACTTGCTCAGTTCTGAGAGATAAGTGTGTGTGAAAGCCGTCCTTCACCTAGCTTGTTGGGAACACAAAGTTTCTTTTCAGTTGCAAACTCCATTCCATACATTTATATGGGGAGGTACTAGCTCCAACGCGGTTTGACAGTGAAAACTGCAGGAACTTCAAACCGGCACTAGGAAACAGACTGAGAAAGCAGAGAAAAAGTGTCTCCTGCAACCCGTTCCCTTGGTGCTAGATGAACGAACGTCTCTCCACTTGCTCAGTTCTGAGAGATAAGTGTGTGTGAAAGCCGTCCTTCACCTAGCTTGTTGGGAACACAAAGTTTCTTTTCAGTTGCAAATTCCATTCCATACATATATATGGGGAGGTACTAGCTCCAACACGGTTTTACAGTGAAAACTGCAGGAACTTCAAACCGGCACTAGGAAACAGACTGAGAAATCAGAGAAAAAGTGTCTCCTGCAACCCGTTCCCTTGGTGCTAGATGAACGAACGTCTCTCCACTTGTTCAGTTCTGAGAGATAAGTGTGTGTGAAAGCCGTCCTTCAACTAGCTTGTTGGGAACACAAAGTTTCTTTTCAGTTGCAAACTCCATTCCATACATATATATGGGGGGGTACTAGCTCCAAAGCGGTTTGACAGTGAAAACTGCAAGAACTTCCAACCGGCACTAGGAAACAGACTGAGAAAGCAGAGAAAAAGTGTCTCCTGCAACCCGTTCCCTTGGTGCTAGATGAACGAACGTCTCTCCACTTGCTCAGTTCTGAGAGATAAGTGTGTGTGAAAGCTGTCCTTCACCTAGCTTGTTGGGAACACAAAGTTTCTTTTCAGTTGCAAACTCCATTCCATACATATATATGGGGAGGTACTAGCTCCAACTCGGTTCGACAGTGAAAACTGCAGGAACTTCAAACCGGCACTAGGAAACAGACTGAGAAAGCAGAGAAAAAGTGTCTCCTGCAACCCGTTCCCTTGGTGCTAGATGAACGAACGTCTCTCCACTTGCTCAGTTTTGAGAGATAAGTGTGTGTGAAAGCCGTCTTTCACCTAGCTTGTTGGGAACACAAAGTTTCTTTTCAGTTGCAAACTCCATTCCATACATATATATGGGGAGGAACTAGCTCCAACTCGGTTTGACAGTGAAAACTGCAGGAACTTCAAACCGGCACTAGGAAACAGACTGAGAAAGCAGAGAAAAAGTGTCTCCTGCAACCCGTTCCCTTGGTGCTAGATGAACGAACGTCTCTCCACTTGCTCAGTTCTGAGAGATAAATGTGTGTGAAAGCCGTCCTTCACCTAGCTTGTTGGGAACACAAAGTTTCTTTTCAGTTGCAAACTCCATTCCATACATTTATATGGGGAGGTACTAGCTCCAAATCGGTTTGACAGTGAAAACTGCAGGAACTTCAAACCGGCACTAGGAAACATACTGAGAAAGCAGAGAAAAAGTGTCTCCTGCAACCCGTTTCCTTGGTGCTAGATGAACGAACGTCTCTCCACTTGCTCAGTTCTGAGAGATAAGTGTGTGTGAAAGCCGTCCTTCACCTAGCTTGTTGGGAATACAAAGTTTCTTTTCAGTTGCAAATACCATTCCATACATATATATGGGGAGGTACTAGCTCCAACTCGATTTTACAGTGAAAACTGCAGGAACTTCAAACCGGCACTAGGAAACAGACTGAGAAATCAGAGAAAAAGTGTCTCCTGCAACCCGTTCCCTTGGTGCTAGATGAACGAACGTCTCTCCACTTGCTCAGTTCTGAGAGATAAGTGTGTGAAAGCCGTCCTTCAACTAGCTTGTTGGGAACACAAAGTTTCTTTTCAGTTGCAAACTCCATTCCATACATATATATGGGGAGGAACTAGCTCCAACTCGGTTTGACAGTGAAAATGCAGGAACATCAAACCGGCACTAGGAAACAGACTGAGAAAGCAGAGAAAAAGTGTCTCCTGCAACCCGTTCCCTTGGTGCTAGATGAACGAACGTCTCTCCACTTGCTCAGTTCTGAGAGATAAGTGTGTGTGAAAGCCGTCCTTCACCTAGCTTGTTGGGAACACAAAGTTTCTTTTCAGTTGCAAACTCCATTCCATACATATATATGGGGAGGTACTAGCTCCAACGCGGTTTGACAGTGAAAACTGCAGGAACTTCCAACCGGCACTAGGAAACAGACTGAGAAAGCAGAGAAAAAGTGTCTCCTGCAACCCGTTCCCTTGGTGCTAGATGAACGAACGTCTCTCCACTTGCTCAGTTCTGAGAGATAAGTGTGTGTGAAAGCCGTCCTTCACCTAGCTTGTTGGGAACACAAAGTTTCTTTTCAGTTGCAAACTCCATTCCATACATATATATGGGGAGGTAATAGCTCCAACGCGGTTTGACAGTGAAAACTGCAGGAACTTCCAACCGGCACTAGGAAACAGACTGAGAAAGCAGAGAAAAAGTGTCTCCTGCAACCCGTTCCCTTGGTGCTAGATGAACGAACGTCTCTCCACTTGCTCAGTTCTGAGAGATAAGTGTGTGTGAAAGCCGTCCTTCAACTAGCTTGTTGGGAACACAAAGTTTCTTTTCAGTTGCAAACTCCATTCCATACATATATATGGGGAGGTACTAGCTCCAACGCGGTTTGACAGTGAAAACTGCCGGAACTTCCAACCGGCACTAGGAAACAGACTGAGAAAGCAGAGAAAAAGTGTCTCCTGCAACCCGTTCCCTTGGTGCTAGATGAACGAACGTCTCTCCACTTGCTCAGTTCTGAGAGATAAGTGTGTGTGAAAGCCGTCCTTCACCTAGCTTGTTGGGAACACAAAGTTTCTTTTCAGTTGCAAACTCCATTCCATACATATATATGGGGAGGTTCTAGCTCCAACGCGGTTTGACAGTGAAAACTGCAGGAACTTCCAACGGGCACTAGGAAACAGACTGAGAAAGCAGAGAAAAAGTGTCTCCTGCAACCCGTTCCCTTGGTGCTAGATGAACGAACGTCTCTCCACTTGCTCAGTTCTGAGAGATAAGTGTGTGTGAAAGCCGTCCTTCACCTAGCTTGTTGGGAACACAAAGTTTCTTTTCAGTTGCAAACTCCATTCCATACATATATATGGGGAGGTACTAGCTCCAACTCAGTTTGACAGTGAAAACTGCAGGAACTTCAAACCGGCACTAGGTAACAGACTGAGAAAGCAGAGAAAAAGTGTCTCCTGCAACCCGTTCCCTTGGTGCTAGATGAACGAACGTCTCTCCACTTGCTCAGTTCTGAGAGATAAGTGTGTGTGAAAGCCGTCCTTCACCTAGCTTGTTGGGAACACAAAGTTTCTTTTCAGTTGCAAACTCCATTCCATACATATATATGGGGAGGTACTAGCTCCAACACGGTTCGACAGTGAAAACTGCAGGAACTTCAAACCGGCACTAGGAAACAGACTGAGAAAGCAGAGAAAAAGTGTCTCCTGCAACCCGTTCCCTTGGTGCTAGATGAACGAACGTCTCTCCACTTGCTCAGTTTTGAGAGATAAGTGTGTGTGAAAGCCGTCCTTCATCTAGCTTGTTGGGAACACAAAGTTTCTTTTCAGTTGCAAACTCCATTCCATACATATATATGGGGAGGAACTAGCTCCAACTCGGTTTGACAGTGAAAACTGCAGGAACTTCAAACCGGCACTAGGAAATAGACTGAGAAACAGAGAAAAAGTGTCTCCTGCAACCCGTTCCCTTGGTGCTAGATGAACGAACGTCTCTCAACTTGCTCAGTTCTGAGAGATAAATGTGTGTGAAAGCCGTCCTTCACCTAGCTTGTTGGGAACACAAAGTTTCTTTTCAGTTGCAAACTCCATTCCATACATTTATATGGGGAGGTACTAGCTCAAACTCGGTTTGACAGTGAAAACTGCAGGAACATCAAACCGGCACTAGGAAACAGACTGAGAAAGCAGAGAAAAAGTGTCTCCTGCAACCCGTTCCCTTGGTGCTAGATGAACGAACGTCTCTCCACTTGCTCAGTTCTGAGAGATAAGTGTGTGTGAAAGCCGTCCTTCACCTAGCTTGTTGGGAACACAAAGTTTCTTTTCAGTTGCAAACTCCATTCCATACATATATATGGGGAGGTACTAGCTCCAACTCGATTTTACAGTGAAAACTGCAGGAACTTCAAACCGGCACTAGGAAACAGACTGAGACATCAGAGAAAAAGTGTCTCCTGCAACCCGTTCCCTTGGTGCTAGATGAACGAACGTCTCTCCACTTGCTCAGTTCTGAGAGATAAATGTGTGTGAAAGCCGTCCTTCAACTAGCTTGTTGGGAACACAAAGTTTCTTTTCAGTTGCAAACTCCATTCCATACATATATATGGGGAGGAACTAGCTCCAACTCGGTTTGACAGTGAAAACTGCAGGAACTTCAAACCGGCACTAGGAACCAGACTGAGAAAGCAGAGAAAAAGTGTCTCCTGCAACCCGTTCCCTTGGTGCTAGATGAACGAACGTCTCTCCACTTGCTCAGTTCTGAGAGATAAGTGTGTGTGAAAGCCGTCCTTCACCTATCTTGTTGGGAACACAAAGTTTCTTTTCAGTTGCAAACTCCATTCCATACATATATATGGGGAGGTACTAGCTCCAACGCGGTTTGACAGTGAAAACTGCAGGAACTTCCAACCGGCACTAGGAAACAGACTGAGAAAGCAGAGAAAAAGTGTCTCCTGCAACCCGTTCCCTTGGTGCTAGATGAACGAACGTCTCTCCACTTGCTCAGTTCTGAGAGATAAGTGTGTGTGAAAGCCGTCCTACACCTAGCTTGTTGGGAACACAAAGTTTCTTTTCAGTTGCAAACTCCATTCCATACATATATATGGGGAGGTACTAGCTCCAACTCGGTTTGACAGTGAAAACTGCAGGAACTTCAAACCGGCACTAGGTAACAGACTGAGAAAGCAGAGAAAAAGTGTCTCCTGCAACCCGTTCCCTTGGTGCTAGATGAACGAACGTCTCTCCACTTGCTCAGTTCTGAGAGATAAGTGTGTGTGAAAGCCGTCCTTCACCTAGCTTGTTGGGAACACAAAGTTTCTTTTCAGTTGCAAACTCCATTCCATACATATATATGGGGAGGTACTAGCTCCAACTCGGTTTCACAGTGAAAACTGCAGGAACTTCAAACCGGCACTAGGAAACAGACTGAGAAAGCAGAGGAAAAGTGTCTCCTGCAACCCGTTCCCTTGGTGCTAGATGAACGAACGTCTCTCCACTTGCTCAGTTTTGAGAGATAAGTGTGTGTGAAAGCCGTCCTTCACCTAGCTTGTTGGGAACACAAAGTTTCTTTTCAGTTGCAAACTCCATTCCATACATATATATGGGGAGGAACTAGCTCCAACTCGGTTTGACAGTGAAAACTGCAGGAACTTCAAACCGGCACTAGGAAACAGACTGAGAAAGCAGAGAAAAAGTGTCTCCTGCAACCTGTTCCCTTGGTGCTAGATGAACGAACGTCTCTCCACTTGCTCAGTTCTGAGAGATAAGTGTGTGTGAAAGCCGTCCTTCACCTAGCTTGTTGGGAACACAAAGTTTCTTTTCAGTTGCAAACTCCATTCCATACATTTATATGGGGAGGTACTAGCTCCAACGCGTTTTGACAGTGAAAACTGCAGGAACTTCAAACCGGCACTAGGAAACAGACTGAGAAAGCAGAGAAAAAGTGTCTCCTGCAACCCGTTCCCTTGGTGCTAGATGAACGAACGTCTCTCCACTTGCTCAGTTCTGAGAGATAAGTGTGTGTGAAAGCCGTCCTTCACCTAGCTTGTTGGGAACACAAAGTTTCTTTTCAGTTGCAAATTCCATTCCATACATATATATGGGGAGGTACTAGCTCCAACACGGTTTTACAGTGAAAACTGCAGGAACTTCAAACCGGCACTAGGAAACAGACTGAGAAATCAGAGAAAAAGTGTCTCCTGCTACCCGTTCCCTTGGTGCTAGATGAACGAACGTCTCTCCACTTGTTCAGTTCTGAGAGATAAGTGTGTGTGAAAGCCGTCCTTCAACTAGCTTGTTGGGAACACAAAGTTTCTTTTCAGTTGCAAACTCCATTCCATACATATATATGGGGAGGTACTAGCTCCAAAGCGGTTTGACAGTGAAAACTGCAGGAACTTCCAACCGGCACTAGGAAACAGACTGAGAAAGCAGAGAAAAAGTGTCTCCTGCAACCCGTTCCCTTGGTGCTAGATGAACGAACGTCTCTCCACTTGCTCAGTTCTGAGAGATAAGTGTGTGTGAAAGCTGTCCTTCACCTAGCTTGTTGGGAACACAAAGTTTCTTTTCAGTTGCAAACTCCATTCCATAAATATATATGGGGAGGTACTAGCTCCAACTCGGTTCGACAGTGAAAACTGCAGGAACTTCAAACCGGCACTAGGAAACAGACTGAGAAAGCAGAGAAAAAGTGTCTCCTGCAACCCGTTCCCTTGGTGCTAGATGAACGAACGTCTCTCCACTTGCTCAGTTTTGAGAGATAAGTGTGTGTGAAAGCCGTCTTTCACCTAGCTTGTTGGGAACACAAAGTTTCTTTTCAGTTGCAAACTCCATTCCATACATATATATGGGGAGGAACTAGCTCCAACTCGGTTTTACAGTGAAAACTGCAGGAACTTCAAACCGGCACTAGGAAACAGACTGAGAAAGCAGAGAAAAAGTGTCTCCTGCAACCCGTTCCCTTGGTGCTAGATGAACGAACGTCTCTCCACTTGCTCAGTTCTGAGAGATAAATGTGTGTGAAAGCCGTCCTTCACCTAGCTTGTTGGGAACACAAAGTTTCTTTTCAGTTGCAAAATCCATTCCATACATTTATATGGGGAGGTACTAGCTCCAAATCGGTTTGACAGTGAAAACTGCAGGAACTTCAAACCGGCACTAGGAAACATACTGAGAAAGCAGAGAAAAAGTGTCTCCTGCAACCCGTTTCCTTGGTGCTAGATGAACGAACGTCTCTCCACTTGCTCAGTTCTGAGAGATAAGTGTGTATGAAAGCCGTCCTTCACCTAGCTTGTTGGGAATACAAAGTTTCTTTTCAGTTGCAAATACCATTCCATACATATATATGGGGAGGTACTAGCTCCAACTCGATTTTACAGTGAAAACTGCAGGAACTTCAAACCGGCACTAGGAAACAGACTGAGAAATCAGAGAAAAAGTGTCTCCTGCAACCCGTTCCCTTGGTGCTAGATGAACGAACGTCTCTCCACTTGCTCAGTTCTGAGAGATAAGTGTGTGTGAAAGCCGTCCTTCAACTAGCTTGTTGGGAACACAAAGTTTCTTTTCAGTTGCAAACTCCATTCCATACATATATATGGGGAGGAACTAGCTCCAACTCGGTTTGACAGTGAAAACTGCAGGAACTTCAAACCGGCACTAGGAAACAGACTGAGAAAGCAGAGAAAAAGTGGCTCCTGCAACCCGTTCCCTTGTTGCTAGATGAACGAACGTCTCTCCACTTGCTCAGTTCTGAGAGATAAGTGTGTGTGAAAGCCGTCCTTCACCTAGCTTGTTGGGAACACAAAGTTTCTTTTCAGTTGCAAACTCCATTCCATACATATATATGGGGAGGTACTAGCTCCAACGCGGTTTGACAGTGAAAACTGCAGGAACTTCCAACCGGCACTAGGAAACAGACTGAGAAAGCAGAGAAAAAGTGTCTCCTGCAACCCGTTCCCTTGGTGCTACATGAACGAACGTCTCTCCACTTGCTCAGTTCTGAGAGATAAGTGTGTGTGAAAGCCGTCCTTCACCTAGCTTGTTGGGAACACAAAGTTTCTTTTCAGTTGCAAACTCCATTCCATACATATATATGGGGAGGTACTAGCTCCAACGCGGTTTGACAGTGAAAACTGCAGGAACTTCCAACCGGCACTAGGAAACAGACTGAGAAAGCAGAGAAAAAGTGTCTCCTGCAACCCGTTCCCTTGGTGCTACATGAACGAACGTCTCTCCACTTGCTCAGTTCTGAGAGATAAGTGTGTGTGAAAGCCGTCCTTCACCTAGCTTGTTGGGAACACAAAGTTTCTTTTCAGTTGCAAACTCCATTCCATACATATATATGGGGAGGTACTAGCTCCAACTCGGTTTGACAGTGAAAACTGCAGGAACTTCAAACCGGCACTAGGTAACAGACTGAGAAAGCAGAGAAAAAGTGTCTCCTGCAACCCGTTCCCTTGGTGCTAGATGAACGAACGTCTCTCCACTTGCTCAGTTCTGAGAGATAAGTGTGTGTGAAAGCCGTCCTTCACCTAGCTTGTTGGGAACACAAAGTTTCTTTTCAGTTGCAAACTCCATTCCATACATATATATGGGGAGGAACTAGCTCCAACTCGGTTTGACAGTGAAAACTGCAGGAACTACAAACCGGCACTAGGAAACAGACTGAGAAAGCAGAGAAAAAGTGTCTCCTGCAACCCGTTCCCTTGGTGCTAGATGAACGAACGTCTCTCCACTTGCTCAGTTCTGAGAGATAAATGTGTGTGAAAGCCGTCCTTCACCTAGCTTGTTGGGAACACAAAGTTTCTTTTCAGTAGCAAACTCCATTCCATACATTTATATGGGGAGGTACTAGCTCCAACTCGGTTTGACAGTGAAAACTGCAGGAACTTCAAACCGGCACTAGGAAACAGACTGAGAAAGCAGAGAAAAAGTGTCTCCTGCAACCCGTTCCCTTGGTGCTAGATGAACGAACGTCTCTCCACTTGCTCAGTTCTGAGAGATAAGTGTGTGTGAAAGCCGTCCTTCACCTAGCTTGTTGGGAATACAAAGTTTCTTTTCAGTTGCAAATTCCATTCCATACATATATATGGGGAGGTACTAGCTCCAACTCGATTTTACAGTGAAAACTGCAGGAACTTCAAACCGGCACTAGGAAACAGACTGAGAAATCAGAGAAAAAGTGTCTCCTGCAACCCGTTCCCTTGGTGCTAGATGAACGAACGTCTCTCCACTTGCTCAGTTCTGAGAGATAAGTGTGTGTGAAAGCCGTCCTTCAACTAGCTTGTTGGGAACACAAAGTTTCTTTTCAGTTGCAAACTCCATTCCATACATATATATGGGGAGGAACTAGCTCCAACTCGGTTTGACAGTGAAAACTGCAGGAACTTCAAACCGGCACTAGGAAACAGACTGAGGAAGCAGAGAAAAAGTGGCTCCTGCAACCCGTTCCCTTGTTGCTAGATGAACGAACGTCTCTCCACTTGCTCAGTTCTGAGAGATAAGTGTGTGTGAAAGCCGTCCTTCACCTAGCTTGTTGGGAACACAAAGTTTCTTTTCAGTTGCAAACTCCATTCCATACATATATATGGGGAGGTACTAGCTCCAACGCGGTTTGACAGTGAAAACTGCAGGAACTTCAAACCGGCACTAGGTAACAGACTGAGAAAGCAGAGAAAAAGTTTCTCCTGCAACCCGTTCCCTTGGTGCTAGATGAACGAACGTCTCTCCACTTGCTCAGTTCTGAGAGATAAGTGTGTGTGAAAGCCGTCCTTCAACTAGCTTGTTGGGAACACAAAGTTTCTTTTCAGTTGCAAACTCCATTCCATACATATATATGGGGAGGAACTAGCTCCAACTCGGTTTGACAGTGAAAACTGCAGGAACATCAAACCGGCACTAGGAAACAGACTGAGAAAGCAGAGAAAAAGTGTCTCCTGCAACCCGTTCCCTTGTTGCTAGATGAACGAACGTCTCTCCACTTGCTCAGTTCTGAGAGATAAGTGTGTGTGAAAGCCGTCCTTCACCTATCTTGTTGGGAACACAAAGTTTCTTTTCAGTTGCAAACTCCATTCCATACATATATATGGGGAGGTACTAGCTCCAACGCGGTTTGACAGTGAAAACTGCAGGAACTTCCAACCGGCACTAGGAAACAGACTGAGAAAGCAGAGAAAAAGTGTCTCCTGCAACCCGTTCCCTTGGTGCTACATGAACGAACGTCTCTCCACTTGCTCAGTTCTGAGAGATAAGTGTGTGTGAAAGCCGTCCTTCACCTAGCTTGTTGGGAACAGAAAGTTTCTTTTCAGTTGCAAACTCCATTCCATACATATATATGGGGAGGTACTAGCTCCAACTCGGTTTGACAGTGAAAACTGCAGGAACTTCCAACCGGCACTAGGAAACAGACTGAGAAAGCAGAGAAAAAGTGTCTCCTGCAACCCGTTCCCTTGGTGCTAGATGAACGAACGTCTCTCCACTTGCTCAGTTTTGAGAGATAAGTGTGTGTGAAAGCCGTCCTTCACCTAGCTTGTTGGGAACACAAAGTTTCTTTTCAGTTGCAAACTCCATTCCATACATATATATGGGGAGGAACTAGCTCCAACTCGGTTTGACAGTGAAAACTGCAGGAACTTCAAACCGGCACTAGGAAACAGACTGAGAAAGCAGAGAAAAAGTGTCTCCTGCAACCCGTTCCCTTGGTGGTAGATGAACGAACGTCTCTCCACTTGCTCAGTTCTGAGAGATAAGTGTGTGTGAAAGCCGTCCTTCACCTAGCTTGTTGGGAATACAAAGTTTCTTTTCAGTTGCAAATTCCATTCCATACATATATATGGGGAGGTACTAGCTCCAACTCGATTTTACAGTGAAAACTGCAGGAACTTCAAACCGGCACTAGGAAACAGACTGAGAAATCAGAGAAAAAGTGTCTCCTGCAACCCGTTCCCTTGGTGCTAGATGAACGAACGTCTCTCCACTTGCTCAGTTCTGAGAGATAAGTGTGTGTGAAAGCCGTCCTTCAACTAGCTTGTTGGGAACACAAAGTTTCTTTTCAGTTGCAAACTCCATTCCATACATATATATGGGGAGGAACTAGCTCCAACTCGGTTTGACAGTGAAAACTGCAGGAACTTCAAACCGGCACTAGGAAACAGACTGAGAAAGCAGAGAAAAAGTGTCTCCTGCAACCCGTTCCCTTGTTGCTAGATGAACGAACGTCTCTCCACTTGCTCAGTTCTGAGAGATAAGTGTGTGTGAAAGCCGTCCTTAACCTACCTTGTTGGGAACACAAAGTTTCTTTTCAGTTGCAAACTCCATTCCATACATATATATGGGGAGGTACTAGCTCCAACTCGGTTTCACAGTGAAAACTGCAGGAACTTCAAACCGGCACTAGGTAACAGACTGAGAAAGCAGAGAAAAAGTGTCTCCTGCAACCCGTTCCCTTGGTGCTAGATGAACGAACGTCTCTCCACTTGCTCAGTTCTGAGAGATAAGTGTGTGTGAAAGCCGTCCTTCACCTAGCTTGTTGGGAACACAAAGTTTCTTTTCAGTTGCAAACTCCATTCCATACATTTATATGGGGAGGTACTAGCTCCAACTCGGTTTGACAGTGAAAACTGCAGGAACTTCAAACCGGCACTAGGAAACAGACTGAGAAAGCAGAGAAAATGTGTCTCCTGCAACCCGTTCCCTTGGTGCTAGATGAACGAACGTCTCTCCACTTGCTCAGTTCTGAGAGATAAGTGTGTGTGAAAGCCGTCCTTCACCTAGCTTGTTGGGAACACAAAGTTTCTTTTCAGTTGCAAATTCCATTTCATACATATATATGGGGAGGTACTAGCTCCAACTCGATTTTACAGTGAAAACTGCAGGAACTTCAAACCGGCACTAGGAAACAGACTGAGAAATCAGAGAAAAAGTGTCTCCTGCAACCCGTTCCCTTGGTGCTAGATGAACGAACGTCTCTCCACTTGCTCAGTTCTGAGAGATAAGTGTGTGTGAAAGCCGTCCTTCAACTAGCTTGTTGGGAACACAAAGTTTCTTTTCAGTTGCAAACTCCATTCCATACATATATATGGGGAGGAACTAGCTCCAACTCGGTTTGACAGTGAAAACTGCAGGAACTTCAAACCGGCACTAGGAAACAGACTGAGAAAGCAGAGAAAAAGTGGCTCCTGCAACCCGTTCCCTTGTTGCTAGATGAACGAACGTCTCTCCACTTGCTCAGTTCTGAGAGATAAGTGTGTGTGAAAGCCGTCCTTCACCTAGCTTGTTGGGAACACAAAGTTTCTTTTCAGTTGCAAACTCCATTCCATACATATATATGGGGAGGTACTAGCTCCAACGCGGTTTGACAGTGAAAACTGCAGGAACTTCCAACCGGCACTAGGAAACAGACTGAGAAAGCAGAGAAAAAGTGTCTCCTGCAACCCGTTCCCTTGGTGCTACATGAACGAACGTCTCTCCACTTGCTCAGTTCTGAGAGATAAGTGTGTGTGAAAGCCGTCCTTCACCTAGCTTGTTGGGAACACAAAGTTTCTTTTCAGTTGCAAACTCCATTCCATACATATATATGGGGAGGTACTAGCTCCAACGCGGTTTGACAGTGAAAACTGCAGGAACTTCCAACCGGCACTAGGAAACAGACTGAGAAAGCAGAGAAAAAGTGTCTCCTGCAACCCGTTCCCTTGGTGCTACATGAACGAACGTCTCTCCACTTGCTCAGTTCTGAGAGATAAGTGTGTGTGAAAGCCGTCCTTCACCTAGCTTGTTGGGAACACAAAGTTTCTTTTCAGTTGCAAACTCCATTCCATACATATATATGGGGAGGTACTAGCTCCAACTCGGTTTGACAGTGAAAACTGCAGGAACTTCAAACCGGCACTAGGTAACAGACTGAGAAATCAGAGAAAAAGTGTCTCCTGCAACCCGTTCCCTTGTTGCTAGATGAACGAACGTCTCTCCACTTGCTCAGTTCTGAGAGATAAGTGTGTGTGAAAGCCGTCCTTCACCTAGCTTGTTGGGAACACAAAGTTTCTTTTCAGTTGCAAACTCCATTCCATACATATATATGGGGAGGAACTAGCTCCAACTCGGTTTGACAGTGAAAACTGCAGGAACTACAAACCGGCACTAGGAAACAGACTGAGAAAGCAGAGAAAAAGTGTCTCCTGCAACCCGTTCCCTTGGTGCTAGATGAACGAACGTCTCTCCACTTGCTCAGTTCTGAGAGATAAATGTGTGTGAAAGCCGTCCTTCACCTAGCTTGTTGGGAACACAAAGTTTCTTTTCAGTAGCAAACTCCATTCCATACATTTATATGGGGAGGTACTAGCTCCAACTCGGTTTGACAGTGAAAACTGCAGGAACTTCAAACCGGCACTAGGAAACAGACTGAGAAAGCAGAGAAAAAGTGTCTCCTGCAACCCGTTCCCTTGGTGCTAGATGAACGAACGTCTCTCCACTTGCTCAGTTCTGAGAGATAAGTGTGTGTGAAAGCCGTCCTTCACCTAGCTTGTTGGGAATACAAAGTTTCTTTTCAGTTGCAAATTCCATTCCATACATATATATGGGGAGGTACTAGCTCCAACTCGATTTTACAGTGAAAACTGCAGGAACTTCAAACCGGCACTAGGAAACAGACTGAGAAATCAGAGAAAAAGTGTCTCCTGCAACCCGTTCCCTTGGTGCTAGATGAACGAACGTCTCTCCACTTGCTCAGTTCTGAGAGATAAGTGTGTGTGAAAGCCGTCCTTCAACTAGCTTGTTGGGAACACAAAGTTTCTTTTCAGTTGCAAACTCCATTCCATACATATATATGGGGAGGAACTAGCTCCAACTCGGTTTGACAGTGAAAACTGCAGGAACTTCAAACCGGCACTAGGAAACAGACTGAGGAAGCAGAGAAAAAGTGGCTCCTGCAACCCGTTCCCTTGTTGCTAGATGAACGAACGTCTCTCCACTTGCTCAGTTCTGAGAGATAAGTGTGTGTGAAAGCCGTCCTTCACCTAGCTTGTTGGGAACACAAAGTTTCTTTTCAGTTGCAAACTCCATTCCATACATATATATGGGGAGGTACTAGCTCCAACGCGGTTTGACAGTGAAAACTGCAGGAACTTCCAACCGGCACTACGAAACAGACTGAGAAAGCAGAGAAAAAGTGTCTCCTGCAACCCGTTCCCTTGGTGCTACATGAACGAACGTCTCTCCACTTGCTCAGTTCTGAGAGATAAGTGTGTGTGAAAGCCGTCCTTCACCTAGCTTGTTGGGAACACAAAGTTTCTTTTCAGTTGCAAACTCCATTCCATACATATATATGGGGAGGTACTAGCTCCAACTCGGTTTGACAGTGAAAACTGCAGGAACTTCAAACCGGCACTAGGTAACAGACTGAGAAAGCAGAGAAAAAGTGTCTCCTGCAACCCGTTCCCTTGGTGCTAGATGAACGAACGTCTCTCCACTTGCTCAGTTCTGAGAGATAAGTGTGTGTGAAAGCCGTCCTTCAACTAGCTTGTTGGGAACACAAAGTTTCTTTTCAGTTGCAAACTCCATTCCATACATATATATGGGGAGGAACTAGCTCCAACTCGGTTTGACAGTGAAAACTGCAGGAACATCAAACCGGCACTAGGAAACAGACTGAGAAAGCAGAGAAAAAGTGTCTCCTGCAACCCGTTCCCTTGTTGCTAGATGAACGAACGTCTCTCCACTTGCTCAGTTCTGAGAGATAAGTGTGTGTGAAAGCCGTCCTTCACCTATCTTGTTGGGAACACAAAGTTTCTTTTCAGTTGCAAACTCCATTCCATACATATATATGGGGAGGTACTAGCTCCAACGCGGTTTGACAGTGAAAACTGCAGGAACTTCCAACCGGCACTAGGAAACAGACTGAGAAAGCAGAGAAAAAGTGTCTCCTGCAACCCGTTCCCTTGGTGCTACATGAACGAACGTCTCTCCACTTGCTCAGTTCTGAGAGATAAGTGTGTGTGAAAGCCGTCCTTCACCTAGCTTGTTGGGAACAGAAAGTTTCTTTTCAGTTGCAAACTCCATTCCATACATATATATGGGGAGGTACTAGCTCCAACGCTGTTTGACAGTGAAAACTGCAGGAACTTCCAACCGGCACTAGGAAACAGACTGAGAAAGCAGAGAAAAAGTGTCTCCTGCAACCCGTTCCCTTGGTGCTAGATGAACGAACGTCTCTCCACTTGCTCAGTTTTGAGAGATAAGTGTGTGTGAAAGCCGTCCTTCACCTAGCTTGTTGGGAACACAAAGTTTCTTTTCAGTTGCAAACTCCATTCCATACATATATATGGGGAGGAACTAGCTCCAACTCGGTTTGACAGTGAAAACTGCAGGAACTTCAAACCGGCACTAGGAAACAGACTGAGAAAGCAGAGAAAAAGTGTCTCCTGCAACCCGTTCCCTTGGTGGTAGATGAACGAACGTCTCTCCACTTGCTCAGTTCTGAGAGATAAGTGTGTGTGAAAGCCGTCCTTCACCTAGCTTGTTGGGAATACAAAGTTTCTTTTCAGTTGCAAATTCCATTCCATACATATATATGGGGAGGTACTAGCTCCAACTCGATTTTACAGTGAAAACTGCAGGAACTTCAAACCGGCACTAGGAAACAGACTGAGAAATCAGAGAAAAAGTGTCTCCTGCAACCCGTTCCCTTGGTGCTAGATGAACGAACGTCTCTCCACTTGCTCAGTTCTGAGAGATAAGTGTGTGTGAAAGCCGTCCTTCAACTAGCTTGTTGGGAACACAAAGTTTCTTTTCAGTTGCAAACTCCATTCCATACATATATATGGGGAGGAACTAGCTCCAACTCGGTTTGACAGTGAAAACTGCAGGAACTTCAAACCGGCACTAGGAAACAGACTGAGAAAGCAGAGAAAAAGTGTCTCCTGCAACCCGTTCCCTTGTTGCTAGATGAACGAACGTCTCTCCACTTGCTCAGTTCTGAGAGATAAGTGTGTGTGAAAGCCGTCCTTCACCTAGCTTGTTGGGAACACAAAGTTTCTTTTCAGTTGCAAACTCCATTCCATACATATATATGGGGAGGTACTAGCTCCAACTCGGTTTGACAGTGAAAACTGCAGGAACTTCAAACCGGCACTAGGTAACAGACTGAGAATGCAGAGAAAAAGTGTCTCCTGCAACCCGTTCCCTTGGTGCTAGATGAACGAACGTCTCTCCACTTGCTCAGTTCTGAGAGATAAGTGTGTGTGAAAGCCGTCCTTCACCTAGCTTGTTGGGAACACAAAGTTTCTTTTCAGTTGCAAACTCCATTCCATACATTTATATGGGGAGGTACTAGCTCCAACTCGGTTTGACAGTGAAAACTGCAGGAACTTCAAACCGGCACTAGGAAACAGACTGAGAAAGCAGAGAAAATGTGTCTCCTGCAACCCGTTCCCTTGGTGCTAGATGAACGAACGTCTCTCCACTTGCTCAGTTCTGAGAGATAAGTGTGTGTGAAAGCCGTCCTTCACCTAGCTTGTTGGGAACACAAAGTTTCTTTTCAGTTGCAAATTCCATTTCATACATATATATGGGGAGGTACTAGCTCCAACTCGATTTTACAGTGAAAACTGCAGGAACTTCAAACCGGCACTAGGAAACAGACTGAGAAATCAGAGAAAAAGTGTCTCCTGCAACCCGTTCCCTTGGTGCTAGATGAACGAACGTCTCTCCACTTGCTCAGTTCTGAGAGATAAGTGTGTGTGAAAGCCGTCCTTCAACTAGCTTGTTGGGAACACAAAGTTTCTTTTCAGTTGCAAACTCCATTCCATACATATATATGGGGAGGAACTAGCTCCAACTCGGTTTGACAGTGAAAACTGCAGGAACTTCAAACAGGCACTAGGAAACAGACTGAGAAAGCAGAGAAAAAGTGTCTCCTGCAACCCGTTCCCTTGTTGCTAGATGAACGAACGTCTCTCCACTTGCTCAGTTCTGAGAGATAAGTGTGTGTGAAAGCCGTCCTTCACCTAGCTTGTTGGGAACACAAAGTTTCTTTTCAGTTGCAAACTCCATTCCATACATATATATGGGGAGGTACTAGCTCCAACGCGGTTTGACAGTGAAAACTGCAGGAACTTCCAACCGGCACTAGGAAACAGACTGAGAAAGCAGAGAAAAAGTGTCTCCTGCAACCCGTTCCCTTGGTGCTACATGAACGAACGTCTCTCCACTTGCTCAGTTCTGAGAGTTAAGTGTGTGTGAAAGCCGTCCTTCACCTAGCTTGTTGGGAACACAAAGTTTCTTTTCAGTTGCAAACTCCATTCCATACATATATATGGGGAGGTACTAGCTCCAACTCGGTTTGACAGTGAAAACTGCAGGAACTTCAAACCGGCACTAGGTAACAGACTGAGAAAGCAGAGAAAAAGTGATTCCTGCAACCCGTTCCCTTGGTGCTAGATGAACGAACGTCTCTCCACTTGCTCAGTTCTGAGAGATAAGTGTGTGTGAAAGCCGTCCTTCACCTAGCTTGTTGGGAACACAAAGTTTCTTTTCAGTTGCAAACTCCATTCCATACATATATATGCGGAGGTACTAGCTCCAACTCGGTTTGACAGTGAAAACTGCAGGAACTTCAAACCGGCACTAGGTAACAGACTGAGAAAGCAGAGAAAAAGTGTCTCCTGCAACCCGTTCCCTTGGTGCTAGATGAACGAACGTCTCTCCACTTGCTCAGTTCTGAGAGATAAGTATGTGTGAAAGCCGTCCTTCACCTAGCTTGTTGGGAACACAAAGTTTCTTTTCAGTTGCAAACTCCATTCCATACATATATATGGGGAGGTACTAGCTCCAACTCGGTTTGACAGTGAAAACTGCAGGAACTTCAAACCGGCACTAGGTAACAGACTGAGAAAGCAGAGAAAAAGTGTCTCCTGCAACTCGTTCCCTTGGTGCTAGATGAACGAACGTCTCTCCACTTGCTCAGTTCTGAGAGATAAGTGTGTGTGAAAGCCGTCCTTCACCTAGCTTGTTGGGAACACAAAGTTTCTTTTCAGTTGCAAACTCCATTCCATACATTTATATGGGGAGGTACTAGCTCCAACTCGGTTTGACAGTGAAAACTGCAGGAACTTCAAACCGGCACTAGGAAACAGACTGAGAAAGCAGAGAAAAAGTGTCTCCTGCAACCCGTTCCCTTGGTGCTAGATGAACGAACGTCTCTCCACTTGCTCAGTTCTGAGAGATAAGTGTGTGTGAAAGCCGTCCTTCACCTAGCTTGTTGGGAACACAAAGTTTCTTTTCAGTTGCAAACTCCATTCCATACATATATATGGGGAGGTACTAGCTCCAACGCGGTTTGACAGTGAAAACTGCAGGAACTTCCAACCGGCACTAGGAAACAGACTGAGAAAGCAGAGAAAAAGTGTCTCCTGCAACCCGTTCCCTTGGTGCTACATGAACGAACGTCTCTCCACTTGCTCAGTTCTGAGAGATAAGTGTGTGTGAAAGCCGTCCTTCACCTAGCTTGTTGGGAACAGAAAGTTTCTTTTCAGTTGCAAACTCCATTCCATACATATATATGGGGAGGTACTAGCTCCAACGCTGTTTGACAGTGAAAACTGCAGGAACTTAAAACCGGCACTAGGAAACAGACTGAGAAAGCAGAGAAAAAGTGTCTCCTGCAACCCGTTCCCTTGGTGCTAGATGAACGAACGTCTCTCCACTTGCTCAGTTTTGAGAGATAAGTGTGTGTGAAAGCCGTCCTTCACCTAGCTTGTTGGGAACACAAAGTTTCTTTTCAGTTGCAAACTCCATTCCATACATATATATGGGGAGGAACTAGCTCCAACTCGGTTTGACAGTGAAAACTGCAGGAACTTCAAACCGGCACTAGGAAACAGACTGAGAAAGCAGAGAAAAAGTGTCTCCTGCAACCCGTTCCCTTGGTGGTAGATGAACGAACGTCTCTCCACTTGCTCAGTTCTGAGAGATAAGTGTGTGTGAAAGCCGTCCTTCACCTAGCTTGTTGGGAATACAAAGTTTCTTTTCAGTTGCAAATTCCATTCCATACATATATATGGGGAGGTACTAGCTCCAACTCGATTTTACAGTGAAAACTGCAGGAACTTCAAACCGGCACTAAGAAACAGACTGAGAAATCAGAGAAAAAGTGTCTCCTGCAACCCGTTCCCTTGGTGCTAGATGAACGAACGTCTCTCCACTTGCTCAGTTCTGAGAGATAAGTGTGTGTGAAAGCCGTCCTTCAACTAGCTTGTTGGGAACACAAAGTTTCTTTTCAGTTGCAAACTCCATTCCATACATATATATGGGGAGGAACTAGCTCCAACTCGGTTTGACAGTGAAAACTGCAGGAACTTCAAACCGGCACTAGGAAACAGACTGAGAAAGCAGAGAAAAAGTGTCTCCTGCAACCCGTTCCCTTGTTGCTAGATGAACGAACGTCTCTCCACTTGCTCAGTTCTGAGAGATAAGTGTGTGTGAAAGCCGTCCTTCACCTAGCTTGTTGGGAACACAAAGTTTCTTTTCAGTTGCAAACTCCATTCCATACATATATATGGGGAGGTACTAGCTCCAACTCGGTTTGACAGTGAAAACTGCAGGAACTTCAAACCGGCACTAGGTAACAGACTGAGAAAGCAGAGAAAAAGTGTCTCCTGCAACCCGTTCCCTTGGTGCTAGATGAACGAACGTCTCTCCACTTGCTCAGTTCTGAGAGATAAGTGTGTGTGAAAGCCGTCCTTCACCTAGCTTGTTGGGAACACAAAGTTTCTTTTCAGTTGCAAACTCCATTCCATACATTTATATGGGGAGGTACTAGCTCCAACTCGGTTTGACAGTGAAAACTGCAGGAACTTCAAACCGGCACTAGGAAACAGACTGAGAAAGCAGAGAAAATGTGTCTCCTGCAACCCGTTCCCTTGGTGCTAGATGAACGAACGTCTCTCCACTTGCTCAGTTCTGAGAGATAAGTGTGTGTGAAAGCCGTCCTTCACCTAGCTTGTTGGGAACACAAAGTTTCTTTTCAGTTGCAAATTCCATTTCATACATATATATGGGGAGGTACTAGCTCCAACTCGATTTTACAGTGAAAACTGCAGGAACTTCAAACCGGCACTAGGAAACAGACTGAGAAATCAGAGAAAAAGTGTCTCCTGCAACCCGTTCCCTTGGTGCTAGATGAACGAACGTCTCTCCACTTGCTCAGTTCTGAGAGATAAGTGTGTGTGAAAGCCGTCCTTCAACTAGCTTGTTGGGAACACAAAGTTTCTTTTCAGTTGCAAACTCCATTCCATACATATATATGGGGAGGAACTAGCTCCAACTCGGTTTGACAGTGAAAACTGCAGGAACTTCAAACCGGCACTAGGAAACAGACTGAGAAAGCAGAGAAAAAGTGTCTCCTGCAACCCGTTCCCTTGTTGCTAGATGAACGAACGTCTCTCCACTTGCTCAGTTCTGAGAGATAAGTGTGTGTGAAAGCCGTCCTTCACCTAGCTTGTTGGGAACACAAAGTTTCTTTTCAGTTGCAAACTCCATTCCATACATATATATGGGGAGGTACTAGCTCCAACGCGGTTTGACAGTGAAAACTGCAGGAACTTCCAACCGGCACTAGGAAACAGACTGAGAAAGCAGAGAAAAAGTGTCTCCTGCAACCCGTTCCCTTGGTGCTACATGAACGAACGTCTCTCCACTTGCTCAGTTCTGAGAGATAAGTGTGTGTGAAAGCCGTCCTTCACCTAGCTTGTTGGGAACACAAAGTTTCTTTTCAGTTGCAAACTCCATTCCATACATATATATGGGGAGGTACTAGCTCCAACTCGGTTTGACAGTGAAAACTGCAGGAACTTCAAACCGGCACTAGGTAACAGACTGAGAAAGCAGAGAAAAAGTGATTCCTGCAACCCGTTCCCTTGGTGCTAGATGAACGAACGTCTCTCCACTTGCTCAGTTCTGAGAGATAAGTGTGTGTGAAAGCCGTCCTTCAACTAGCTTGTTGGGAACACAAAGTTTCTTTTCAGTTGCAAACTCCATTCCATACATATATATGCGGAGGTACTAGCTCCAACTCGGTTTGACAGTGAAAACTTCAGGAACTTCAAACCGGCACTAGGTAACAGACTGAGAAAGCAGAGAAAAAGTGTCTCCTGCAACCCGTTCCCTTGGTGCTAGATGAACGAACGTCTCTCCACTTGCTCAGTTCTGAGAGATAAGTATGTGTGAAAGCCGTCCTTCACCTAGCTTGTTGGGAACACAAAGTTTCTTTTCAGTTGCAAACTCCATTCCATACATATATATGGGGAGGTACTAGCTCCAACTCGGTTTGACAGTGAAAACTGCAGGAACTTCAAACCGGCACTAGGTAACAGACTGAGAAAGCAGAGAAAAAGTGTCTCCTGCAACCCGTTCCCTTGGTGCTAGATGAACGAACGTCTCTCCACTTGCTCAGTTCTGAGAGATAAGTGTGTGTGAAAGCCGTCCTTCACCTAGCTTGTTGGGAACACAAAGTTTCTTTTCAGTTGCAAACTCCATTCCATACATTTATATGGGGAGGTACTAGCTCCAACACGGTTTGACAGTGAAAACTGCAGGAACTTCAAACCGGCACTAGGAAACAGACTGAGAAAGCAGAGAAAAAGTGTCTCCTGCAACCCGTTCCCTTGGTGCTAGATGAACGAACGTCTCTCCACTTGCTCAGTTCTGAGAGATAAGTGTGTGTGAAAGCCGTCCTTCACCTAGCTTGTTGGGAACACAAAGTTTCTTTTCAGTTGCAAATTCCATTTCATACATATATATGGGGAGGTACTAGCTCCAACTCGATTTTACAGTGAAAACTGCAGGAACTTCAAACCGGCACTAGGAAACAGACTGAGAAATCAGAAAAAAAGTGTCTCCTGCTACCCGTTCCCTTGGTGCTAGATGAACGAACGTCTCTCCACTTGCTCAGTTCTGAGAGATAAGTGTGTGTGAAAGCCGTCCTTCAACTAGCTTGTTGGGAACACAAAGTTTCTTTTCAGTTGCAAACTCCATTCCATACATATATATGGGGAGGAACTAGCTCCAACTCGGTTTGACAGTGAAAACTGCAGGAACTTCAAACCGGCACTAGGAAACAGACTGAGAAAGCAGAGAAAAAGTGTCTCCTGCAACCCGTTCCCTTGTTGCTAGATGAACGAACGTCTCTCCACTTGCTCAGTTCTGAGAGATAAGTGTGTGTGAAAGCCGTCCTTCACCTAGCTTGTTGGGAACACAAAGTTTCTTTTCAGTTGCAAACTCCATTCCATACATATATATGGGGAGGTACTAGCTCCAACGCGGTTTGACAGTGAAAACTGCAGGAACTTCCAACCGGCACTAGGAAACAGACTGAGAAAGCAGAGAAAAAGTGTCTCCTGCAACCCGTTCCCTTGGTGCTACATGAACGAACGTCTCTCCACTTGCTCAGTTCTGAGAGATAAGTGTGTGTGAAAGCCGTCCTTCACCTAGCTTGTTGGGAACACAAAGTTTCTTTTCAGTTGCAAACTCCATTCCATACATATATATGGGGAGGTACTAGCTCCAACTCGGTTTGACAGTGAAAACTGCAGGAACTTCAAACCGGCACTAGGTAACACACTGAGAAAGCAGAGAAAAAGTGTCTCCTGCAACCCGTTCCCTTGGTGCTAGATGAACGAACGTCTCTCCACTTGCTCAGTTTTGAGAGATAAGTGTGTGTGAAAGCCGTCCTTCACCTAGCTTGTTGGGAACACAAAGTTTCTTTTCAGTTGCAAACTCCATTCCATACATATATATGGGGAGGAACTAGCTCCAACTCGGTTTGACAGTGAAAACTGCAGGAACTTCAAACCGGCACTAGGAAACAGACTGAGAAAGCAGAGAAAAAGTGTCTCCTGCAACCCGTTCCCTTGGTGGTAGATGAACGAACGTCTCTCCACTTGCTCAGTTCTGAGAGATAAGTGTGTGTGAAAGCCGTCCTTCACCTAGCTTGTTGGGAATACAAAGTTTCTTTTCAGTTGCAAATTCCATTCCATACATATATATGGGGAGGTACTAGCTCCAACTCGATTTTACAGTGAAAACTGCAGGAACTTCAAACCGGCACTAGGAAACAGACTGAGAAATCAGAGAAAAAGTGTCTCCTGCAACCCGTTCCCTTGGTGCTAGATGAACGAACGTCTCTCCACTTGCTCAGTTCTGAGAGATAAGTGTGTGTGAAAGCCGTCCTTCAACTAGCTTGTTGGGAACACAAAGTTTCTTTTCAGTTGCAAACTCCATTCCATACATATATATGGGGAGGAACTAGCTCCAACTCGGTTTGACAGTGAAAACTGCAGGAACTTCAAACCGGCACTAGGAAACAGACTGAGAAAGCAGAGAAAAAGTGTCTCCTGCAACCCGTTCCCTTGTTGCTAGATGAACGAACGTCTCTCCACTTGCTCAGTTCTGAGAGATAAGTGTGTGTGAAAGCCGTCCTTCACCTAGCTTGTTGGGAACACAAAGTTTCTTTTCAGTTGCAAACTCCATTCCATACATATATATGGGGAGGTACTAGCTCCAACTCGGTTTGACAGTGAAAACTGCAGGAACTTCAAACCGGCACTAGGTAACAGACTGAGAAAGCAGAGAAAAAGTGTCTCCTGCAACCCGTTCCCTTGGTGCTAGATGAACGAACGTCTCTCCACTTGCTCAGTTCTGAGAGATAAGTGTGTGTGAAAGCCGTCCTTCACCTAGCTTGTTGGGAACACAAAGTTTCTTTTCAGTTGCAAACTCCATTCCATACATTTATATGGGGAGGTACTAGCTCCAACTCGGTTTGACAGTGAAAACTGCAGGAACTTCAAACCGGCACTAGGAAACAGACTGAGAAAGCAGAGAAAATGTGTCTCCTGCAACCCGTTCCCTTGGTGCTAGATGAACGAACGTCTCTCCACTTGCTCAGTTCTGAGAGATAAGTGTGTGTGAAAGCCGTCCTTCACCTAGCTTGTTGGGAACACAAAGTTTCTTTTCAGTTGCAAATTCCATTTCATACATATATATGGGGAGGTACTAGCTCCAACTCGATTTTACAGTGAAAACTGCAGGAACTTCAAACCGGCACTAGGAAACAGACTGAGAAATCAGAGAAAAAGTGTCTCCTGCAACCCGTTCCCTTGGTGCTAGATGAACGAACGTCTCTCCACTTGCTCAGTTCTGAGAGATAAGTGTGTGTGAAAGCCGTCCTTCAACTAGCTTGTTGGGAACACAAAGTTTCTTTTCAGTTGCAAACTCCATTCCATACATATATATGGGGAGGAACTAGCTCCAACTCGGTTTGACAGTGAAAACTGCAGGAACTTCAAACCGGCACTAGGAAACAGACTGAGAAAGCAGAGAAAAAGTGTCTCCTGCAACCCGTTCCCTTGTTGCTAGATGAACGAACGTCTCTCCACTTGCTCAGTTCTGAGAGATAAGTGTGTGTGAAAGCCGTCCTTCACCTAGCTTGTTGGGAACACAAAGTTTCTTTTCAGTTGCAAACTCCATTCCATACATATATATGGGGAGGTACTAGCTCCAACGCGGTTTGACAGTGAAAACTGCAGGAACTTCCAACCGGCACTAGGAAACAGACTGAGAAAGCAGAGAAAAAGTGTCTCCTGCAACCCGTTCCCTTGGTGCTACATGAACGAACGTCTCTCCACTTGCTCAGTTCTGAGAGATAAGTGTGTGTGAAAGCCGTCCTTCACCTAGCTTGTTGGGAACACAAAGTTTCTTTTCAGTTGCAAACTCCATTCCATACATATATATGGGGAGGTACTAGCTCCAACTCGGTTTGACAGTGAAAACTGCAGGAACTTCAAACCGGCACGAGGTAACAGACTGAGAAAGCAGAGAAAAAGTGATTCCTGCAACCCGTTCCCTTGGTGCTAGATGAACGAACGTCTCTCCACTTGCTCAGTTCTGAGAGATAAGTGTGTGTGAAAGCCGTCCTTCACCTAGCTTGTTGGGAACACAAAGTTTCTTTTCAGTTGCAAACTCCATTCCATACATATATATGCGGAGGTACTAGCTCCAACTCGGTTTGACAGTGAAAACTTCAGGAACTTCAAACCGGCACTAGGTAACAGACTGAGAAAGCAGAGAAAAAGTGTCTCCTGCAACCCGTTCCCTTGGTGCTAGATGAACGAACGTCTCTCCACTTGCTCAGTTCTGAGAGATAAGTATGTGTGAAAGCCGTCCTTCACCTAGCTTGTTGGGAACACAAAGTTTCTTTTCAGTTGCAAACTCCATTCCATACATATATATGGGGAGGTACTAGCTCCAACTCGGTTTGACAGTGAAAACTGCAGGAACTTCAAACCGGCACTAGGTAACAGACTGAGAAAGCAGAGAAAAAGTGTCTCCTGCAACCCGTTCCCTTGGTGCTAGATGAACGAACGTCTCTCCACTTGCTCAGTTCTGAGAGATAAGTGTGTGTGAAAGCCGTCCTTCACCTAGCTTGTTGGGAACACAAAGTTTCTTTTCAGTTGCAAACTCCATTCCATACATTTATATGGGGAGGTACTAGCTCCAACACGGTTTGACAGTGAAAACTGCAGGAACTTCAAACCGGCACTAGGAAACAGACTGAGAAAGCAGAGAAAAAGTGTCTCCTGCAACCCGTTCCCTTGGTGCTAGATGAACGAACGTCTCTCCACTTGCTCAGTTCTGAGAGATAAGTGTGTGTGAAAGCCGTCCTTCACCTAGCTTGTTGGGAACACAAAGTTTCTTTTCAGTTGCAAATTCCATTTCATACATATATATGGGGAGGTACTAGCTCCAACTCGATTTTACAGTGAAAACTGCAGGAACTTCAAACCGGCACTAGGAAACAGACTGAGAAATCAGAAAAAAAGTGTCTCCTGCAACCCGTTCCCTTGGTGCTAGATGAACGAACGTCTCTCCACTTGCTCAGTTCTGAGAGATAAGTGTGTGTGAAAGCCGTCCTTCAACTAGCTTGTTGGGAACACAAAGTTTCTTTTCAGTTGCAAACTCCATTCCATACATATATATGGGGAGGAACTAGCTCCAACTCGGTTTGACAGTGAAAACTGCAGGAACTTCAAACCGGCACTAGGAAACAGACTGAGAAAGCAGAGAAAAAGTGTCTCCTGCAACCCGTTCCCTTGTTGCTAGATGAACGAACGTCTCTCCACTTGCTCAGTTCTGAGAGATAAGTGTGTGTGAAAGCCGTCCTTCACCTAGCTTGTTGGGAACACAAAGTTTCTTTTCAGTTGCAAACTCCATTCCATACATATATATGGGGAGGTACTAGCTCCAACGCGGTTTGACAGTGAAAACTGCAGGAACTTCCAACCGGCACTAGGAAACAGACTGAGAAAGCAGAGAAAAAGTGTCTCCTGCAACCCGTTCCCTTGGTGCTACATGAACGAACGTCTCTCCACTTGCTCAGTTCTGAGAGATAAGTGTGTGTGAAAGCCGTCCTTCACCTAGCTTGTTGGGAACACAAAGTTTCTTTTCAGTTGCAAACTCCATTCCATACATATATATGGGGAGGTACTAGCTCCAACTCGGTTTGACAGTGAAAACTGCAGGAACTTCAAACCGGCACTAGGTAACACACTGAGAAAGCAGAGAAAAAGTGTCTCCTGCAACCCGTTCCCTTGGTGCTAGATGAACGAACGTCTCTCCACTTGCTCAGTTCTGAGAGATAAGTGTGTGTGAAAGCCGTCCTTCACCTAGCTTGTTGGGAACACAAAGTTTCTTTTCAGTTGCAAACTCCATTCCATAAATTTATATGGGGAGGTACTAGCTCCAACTCGGTTTGACAGTGAAAACTGCAGGAACTTCAAACCGGCACTAGGAAACAGACTGAGAAAGCAGAGAAAAAGTGTCTCCTGCAACCCGTTCCCTTGGTGCTAGATGAACGAACGTCTCTCCACTTGCTCAGTTCTGAGAGATAAGTGTGTGTGAAAGCCGTCCTTCACCTAGCTTGTTGGGAACACAAAGTTTCTTTTCAGTTGCAAACTCCATTCCATACATATATATGGGGAGGTACTAGCTCCAACTCGGTTTGACAGTGAAAACTGCAGGAACTTCAAACCGGCACTAGGAAACAGACTGAGAAAGCAGAGAAAAAGTGTCTCCTGCAACCCGTTCCCTTGGTGCTAGATGAACGAACGTCTCTCCACTTGCTCAGTTCTGAGAGATAAGTGTGTGTGAAAGCCGTCCTTCACCTAGCTTGTTGGGAACACAAAGTTTCTTTTCAGTTGCAAACTCCATTCCATAAATTTATATGGGGAGGTACTAGCTCCAACTCGGTTTGACAGTGAAAACTGCAGGAACTTCAAACCGGCACTAGGAAACAGACTGAGAAAGCAGAGAAAAAGTGTCTCCTTCAACCCGTTCCCTTGGTGCTAGATGAACGAACGTCTCTCCACTTGCTCAGTTCTGAGAGATAAGTGTGTGTGAAAGCCGTCCTTCAACTAGCTTGTTGGGAACACAAAGTTTCTTTTCAGTTGCAAACTCCATTCCATACATATATATGGGGAGGAACTAGCTCCAACTCGGTTTGACAGTGAAAACTGCAGGAACTTCAAACCGGCACTAGGAAACAGACTGAGAAAGCAGAGAAAATGTGTCTCCTGCAACCCGTTCCCTTGGTGCTAGATGAACGAACGTCTCTCCACTTGCTCAGTTCTGAGAGATAAGTGTGTGTGAAAGCCGTCCTTCACCTAGCTTGTTGGGAACACAAAGTTTCTTTTCAGTTGCAAACTCCATTCCATACATATATATGGGGAGGTACTAGCTACAACGCGGTTTGACAGTGAAAACTGCAGGAACTTCCAACCGGCACTAGGAAACAGACTGAGAAAGCAGAGAAAAAGTGTCTCCTGCAACCCGTTCCCTTGGTGCTACATGAACGAACGTCTCTCCACTTGCTCAGTTCTGAGAGATAAGTGTGTGTGAAAGCCGTCCTTCACCTAGCTTGTTGGGAACACAAAGTTTCTTTTCAGTTGCAAACTCCATTCCATACATATATATGGGGAGGTACTAGCTCCAACTCGGTTTGACAGTGAAAACTGCAGGAACTTCAAACCGGCACTAGGAAACAGACTGAGAAAGCAGAGAAAAAGTGTCTCCTGCAACCCGTTCCCTTGGTGCTACATGAACGAACGTCTCTCCACTTGCTCAGTTCTGAGAGATAAGTGTGTGTGAAAGCCGTCCTTCACCTAGCTTGTTGGGAACACAAAGTTTCTTTTCAGTTGCAAACTCCATTCCATACATATATATGGGGAGGTATTAGCTCCAACTCGGTTTGACAGTCAAAACTGCAGGAACTTCAAACCGGCACTAGGTAACAGACTGAGAAAGCAGAGAAAAAGTGTCTACTGCAACCCGTTCCCTTGGTGCTAGATGAACGAACGTCTCTCCACTTGCTCAGTTCTGAGAGATAAGTGTGTGTGAAAGCCGTCCTTCACCTAGCTTGTTGGGAACACAAAGTTTCTTTTCAGTTGCAAACTCCATTCCATACATATATATGGGGAGGTACTAGCTCCAACTCGGTTCGACAGTGAAAACTGCAGGAACTTCAAACCGGCACTAGGAAACAGACTGAGAAAGCAGAGAAAAAGTGTCTCCTGCAACCCGTTCCCTTGGTGCTAGATGAACGAACGTCTCTCCACTTGCTCAGTTTTGAGAGATAAGTGTGTGTGAAAGCCTTCCTTCACCTAGCTTGTTGGGAACACAAAGTTTCTTTTCAGTTGCAAACTCCATTCCATACATATATATGGGGAGGAACTAGCTCCAACTCGGTTTGACAGTGAAAACTGCAGGAACTTCAAACCGGCACTAGGAAACAGACTGAGAAAGCCGAGAAAAAGTGTCTCCTGCAACCCGTTCCCTTGGTGCTAGATGAACGAACGTCTCTCCACTTGCTCAGTTCTGAGAGATAAGTGTGTGTGAAAGCCGTCCTTCACATAGCTTGTTGGGAACACAAAGTTTCTTTTCAGTTGCAAACTCCATTCCATACATTTATATGGGGAGGTACTAGCTCCATCTCGGTTTGACAGTGAAAACTGCAGGAACTTCAAACCGGCACTAGGAAACAGACTGAGAAAGCAGAGAAAAAGTGTCTCCTGCAACCCGTTCCCTTAGTGCTAGATGAACGAAAGTCTCTCCACTTGCTCAGTTCTGAGAGATAAGTGTGTGTGAAAGCCGTCCTTCTCCTTGCTTGTTGGGAACACAAAGTTTCTTTTCAGTTGCAAACTCCATTCCATACATATATATGGGGAGGTACTAGCTCCAACTCGGTTTTAAAGTGAAAACTGCAGGAACTTCAAACCGGCACTAGGTAACAGACTGAGTAAGCAGAGAAAAAGTGTCTCCTGCAACCCGTTCCCTTGGTGCTAGATGAATGAACGTCTCTCCACTTGCTCAGTTCTGAGAGATAAGTGTGTGTGAAAGCCGTCCTTCACCTAGCTTGTTGGGAACACAAAGTTTCTTTTCAGTTGCAAACTCCATTCCATACATATATATGGGGAGGTACTAGCTCCAACGCGGTTTGACAGTGAAAACTGCAGGAACTTCCAACCGGCACTAGGAAACAGACTGAGAAAGCAGAGAAAAAGTGTCTCCTGCAACCCGTTCCCTTGGTGCTAGATGAACGAACGTCTCTCCACTTGCTCAGTTCTGAGAGATAAGTGTGTGTGAAAGCCGTCCTTCACCTAGCTTGTTGGGAACACAAAGTTTCTTTTCAGTTGCAAACTCCATTCCATACATATATATGGGGAGGTACTAGCTCCAACTCGGTTTGACAGTGAAAACTGCAGGAACTTCAAACCGGCACTAGGAAACAGACTGAGAAAGCAGAGAAAAAGTGTCTCCTGCAACCCGTTCCCTTGGTGCTAGATGAACGAACGTCTCTCCACTTGCTCAGTTCTGAGAGATAAGTGTGTGTGAAAGCCGTCCTTCACCTAGCTTGTTGGGAACACAAAGTTTCTTTTCAGTTGCAAACTCCATTCCATACTTATATATGGGGAGGTACTAGCTCCAACTCGGTTTTAAAGTGAAAACTGCAGGAACTTCAAACCGGCACTAGGTAACAGACTGAGTAAGCAGAGAAAAAGTGTCTCCTGCAACCCGTTCCCTTGGTGCTAGATGAACGAACGTCTCTCCACTTGCTCAGTTCTGAGAGATAAGTGTGAGTGAAAGCCGTCCTTCACCTAGCTTGTTGGGAACACAAAGTTTCTTTTCAGTTGCAAAATCCATTCCATACATATATATGGGGAGGTACTAGCTCCAACTCGGTTCGACAGTGAAAACTGCAGGTACTTCAAACCGGCTTAAGGAAACAGACTGAGAAAGCAGAGAAAAAGTGTCTCCTGCAACCCGTTCCCTTGGTGCTAGATGAACGAACGTCTCTCCACTTGCTCAGTTCTGAGAGATAAGTGTGTGTGAAAGCCGACCTTAACCTAGCTTGTTGGGAACACAAAGTTTCTTTTCAGTTGCCAACTCCATTCCATACATATATATGGGGAGGTACTAGCTCCAACTCGGTTCGACAGTGAAAACTGCAGGTACTTCAAACCGGCACTAGGAAACAGACTGAGAAAGCAGAGAAAAAGTTTCTCCTGCAACCCGTTCCCTTGGTGCTAGATGAACGAACGTCTCTCCACTTGCTCAGTTCTGAGAGATAAGTGTGGGTGAAAGCCGTCCTTCACCTAGCTTGTTGGGAACATAAAGTTTCTTTTCAGTTGCAAACTCCATTCCATACATATATATGGGGACGAACTAGCTCCAACTCGGTTTGACAGTGAAAACTGCAGGAACTTCAAACCGGCACTAGGAAACAGACTGAGAAAGCAGAGAAAAAGTGTCTCCTGCAACCCGTTCCCTTGGTGCTAGATGAACGAACGTCTCTCCACTTGCTCAGTTCTGAGAGATAAGTGTGTGTGAAAGCCGTCCTTCAACTAGCTTGTTGGGAACACAAAGTTTCTTTTCAGTTGCAAACTCCATTCCATACATATATATGGGGAGGAACTAGCTCCAACTCGGTTTGACAGTGAAAACTGCAGGAACTTCAAACCGGCACTAGGAAACAGACTGAGAAAGCAGAGAAAATGTGTCTCCTGCAACCCGTTCCCTTGGTGCTAGATGAACGAACGTCTCTCCACTTGCTCAGTTCTGAGAGATAAGTGTGTGTGAAAGCCGTCCTTCACCTAGCTTGTTGGGAACACAAAGTTTCTTTTCAGTTGCAAACTCCATTCCATACATATATATGGGGAGGTACTAGCTCCAACGCGGTTTGACAGTGAAAACTGCAGGAACTTCCAACCGGCACTAGGAAACAGACTGAGAAAGCAGAGAAAAAGTGTCTCCTGCAACCCGTTCCCTTGGTGCTAGATGAACGAACGTCTCTCCACTTGCTCAGTTCTGAGAGATAAGTGTGTGTGAAAGCCGTCCTTCACCTAGCTTGTTGGGAACACAAAGTTTCTTTTCAGTTGCAAACTCCATTCCATACATATATATGGGGAGGTACTAGCTCCAACTCGGTTTGACAGTGAAAACTGCAGGAACTTCAAACCGGCACTAGGAAACAGACTGAGAAAGCAGAGAAAAAGTGTCTCCTGCAACCCGTTCCCTTGGTGCTAGATGAACGAACGTCTCTCCACTTGCTCAGTTCTGAGAGATAAGTGTGTGTGAAAGCCGTCCTTCACCTAGCTTGTTGGGAACACAAAGTTTCTTTTCAGTTGCAAACTCCATTCCATACATATATATGGGGAGGTACTAGCTCCAACTCGGTTTGACAGTCAAAACTGCAGGAACTTCAAACCGGCACTAGGTAACAGACTGAGAAAGCAGAGAAAAAGTGTCTACTGCAACCCGTTCCCTTGGTGCTAGATGAACGAACGTCTCTCCACTTGCTCAGTTCTGAGAGATAAGTGTGTGTGAAAGCCGTCCTTCACCTAGCTTGTTGGGAACACAAAGTTTCTTTTCAGTTGCAAACTCCATTCCATACATATATATGGGGAGGTACTAGCTCCAACTCGGTTCGACAGTGAAAACTGCAGGAACTTCAAACCGGCACTAGGAAACAGACTGAGAAAGCAGAGAAAAAGTGTCTCCTGCAACCCGTTCCCTTGGTGCTAGATGAACGAACGTCTCTCCACTTGCTCAGTTTTGAGAGATAAGTGTGTGTGAAAGCCGTCCTTCACCTAGCTTGTTGGGAACACAAAGTTTCTTTTCAGTTGCAAACTCCATTCCATACATATATATGGGGAGGAACTAGCTCCAAATCGGTTTGACAGTGAAAACTGCAGGAACTTCAAACCGGCACTAGGAAACAGACTGAGAAAGCAGAGAAAAAGTGTCTCCTGCAACCCGTTCCCTTGGTGCTAGATGAACGAACGTCTCTCCACTTGCTCAGTTCTGAGAGATAAGTGTGTGTGAAAGCCGTCCTTCACATAGCTTGTTGGGAACACAAAGTTTCTTTTCAGTTGCAAACTCCATTCCATACATTTATATGGGGAGGTACTAGCTCCAACTCGGTTTGACAGTGAAAACTGCAGGAACTTCAAACCGGCACTAGGAAACAGACTGAGAAAGCAGAGAAAAAGTGTCTCCTGCAACCCGTTCCCTTAGTGCTAGATGAACGAAAGTCTCTCCACTTGCTCAGTTCTGAGAGATAAGTGTGTGTGAAAGCCGTCCTTCTCCTTGCTTGTTGGGAACACAAAGTTTCTTTTCAGTTGCAAACTCCATTAAATACATATATATGGGGAGGTACTAGCTCCAACTCGGTTTTACAGTGAAAACTGCAGGAACTTCAAACCGGCACTAGGAAACAGACTGAGAAAGCAGAGAAAAAGTGTCCCCTGCAACCCGTTCCCTTGGTGCTAGATGAACGAACGTCTCTCCACTTGCTCAGTTCTGAGAGATAAGTGTGTGTGAAAGCCGTCCTTCACCTAGCTTGTTGGGAACACAAAGTTTCTTTTCAGTTGCAAACTCCATTCCATACTTATATATGGGGAGGTACTAGCTCCAACTCGGTTTTAAAGTGAAAACTGCAGGAACTTCAAACCGGCACTAGGTAACAGACTGAGAAAGCAGAGAAAAAGTGTCTCCTGCAACCCGTTCCCTTGGTGCTAGATGAACGAACGTCTCTCCACTTGCTCAGTTCTGAGAGATAAGTGTGAGTGAAAGCCGTCCTTCACCTAACTTGTTGGGAACACAAAGTTTCTTTTCAGTTGCAAACTCCATTCCATACATATATATGGGGAGGTACTAGCTCCAACTCGGTTCGACAGTGAAAACTGCAGGTACTTCAAACCGGCTTAAGGAAACAGACTGAGAAAGCAGAGAAAAACTGTCTCCTGCAACCCGTTCCCTTTGTGCTAGATGAACGAACGTCTCTCCACTTGCTCAGTTCTGAGAGATAAGTGTGTGTGAAAGCCGACCTTAACCTAGCTTGTTGGGAACACAAAGTTTCTTTTCAGTTGCCAACTCCATTCCATACATATATATGGGGAGGTACTAGCTCCATCTCGGTTCGACAGTGAAAACTGCAGGTACTTCAAACCGGCACTAGGAAACAGACTGAGAAAGCAGAGAAAAAGTGTCTCCTGCAACCCGTTCCCTTGGTGCTAGATGAACGAACGTCTCTCCACTTGCTCAGTTCTGAGAGATATGTGTGGGTGAAAGCCGTCCTTCACCTAGCTTGTTGGGAACATAAAGTTTCTTTTCAGTTGCAAACTCCATTCCATACATATATATGGGGACGAACTAGCTCCAACTCGGTTTGACAGTGAAAACTGCAGGAACTTCAAACCGGCACTAGGAAACAGACTGAGAAAGCAGAGAAAAAGTGTCTCCTGCAACCCGTTCCCTTGGTGCTAGATGAACGAACGTCTCTCCACTTGCTCAGTTCTGAGAGATAAGTGTGTGTGAAAGCCGTCCTTCACCTAGCTTGTTGGGAACACAAAGTTTCTTTTCAGTTGCAAACTCCATTCCATACATATATATGGGGAGGTACTAGCTCCAACTCGGTTTGACAGTGAAAACTGCAGGAACTTCAAACAGGCACTAGGTAACAGACTGAGAAAGCGGAGAAAAAGTGTCTCCTGCAACCCGTTCCCTTGGTGCTAGATGAACGAACGTCTCTCCACTTGCTCAGTTCTGAGAGATAAGTGTGTGTGAAAGCCGTCCTTCACCTAGCTTGTTGGGAACACAAAGTTTCTTTTCAGTTGCAAACTCCATTCCATACATATATATGGGGAGGTACTAGCTCCAACTCGGTCCGACAGTGAAAATTGCAGGTACTTCAAACCGGCACTAGGAAACAGACTGAGAAAGCAGAGAAAAAGTGTCTCCTGCAAACCGTTCCCTTGGTTCTAGATGAACGAACGTCTCTCCACTTGCTCCGTTCTGAGAGATAAGTGTGTGTGAAAGCCGTCCTTCACCTAACTTGTTGGGAACACAAAGTTTCTTTTCAGTTGCAAACTCCATTCCATACATATATATGGGGAGGAACTAGCTCCAACTCGGTTTGACAGTGAAAACTGCAGGAACTACAAACCGGCACTAGGAAACAGACTGAGAAAGCAGAGAAAAGTGTCTCCTGCAACCCGTTCCCTTGGTGCTAGATGAACGAACGTCTCTCCACTTGCTCAGTTCTGAGAGATAAGTGTGTGTGAAAGCCGTCCTTCACCTAGCTTGTTGGGAACACAAAGTTTCTTTTCAGTTGCAAACTCCATTCCATACATATATATGGGGAGGTACTAGCTCCAACGCCGTTTGACAGTGAAAACTGCAGGAACTTCCAACCGGCACTAGGAAACAGACTGAGAAAGCAGAGAAAAAGTGTCTCCTGCAACCCGTTCCCTTGGTGCTAGATGAACGAACGTCTCTCCACTTGCTCAGTTCTGAGAGATAAGTGTGTGTGAAAGCCGTCCTTCACCTAGCTTGTTGGGAACACAAAGTTTCTTTTCAGTTGCAAACTCCATTCCATACATATATATGGGGAGGTACTAGCTCCAACTCGGTTCGACAGTGAAAACTGCAGGAACTTCAAACCGGCACTAGGAAACAGACTGAGAAAGCAGAGAAAAAGTGTCTCCTGCAACCCGTTCCCTTGGTGCTAGATGAACGAACGTCTCTCCACTTGCTCAGTTTTGAGAGATAAGTGTGTGTGAAAGCCGTCCTTCACCTAGCTTGTTGGGAACACAAAGTTTCTTTTCAGTTGCAAACTCCATTCCATAAATATATATGGGGAGGAACTAGCTCCAACTCGGTTTGACAGTGAAAACTGCAGGAACTTCAAACCGGCACTAGGAAACAGACTGAGAAAGCAGAGAAAAAGTGTCTCCTGCAACCCGTTCCCTTGGTGCTAGATGAACGAACGTCTCTCCACTTGCTCAGTTCTGAGAGATAAGTGTGTGTGAAAGCCGTCCTTCACATAGCTTGTTGGGAACACAAAGTTTCTTTTCAGTTGCAAACTCCATTCCATACATTTATATGGGGAGGTACTAGCTCCAACTCGGTTTGACAGTGAAAACTGCAGGAACTTCAAACCGGCACTAGGAAACAGACTGAGAAAGCAGAGAAAAAGTGTCTCCTGCAACCCGTTCCCTTAGTGCTAGATGAACGAAAGTCTCTCCACTTCCTCAGTTCTGAGAGATAAGTGTGTGTGAAAGCCGTCCTTCTCCTTGCTTGTTGGGAACACAAAGTTTCTTTTCAGTTGCAAACTCCATTCCATACATATATATGGGGAGGTACTAGCTCCAACTCGGTTTTACAGTGAAAACTGCAGGAACTTCAAACCGGCACTAGGAAACAGACTGAGAAAGCAGAGAAAAAGTGTCTCCTGCAACCCGTTCCCTTGGTGCTAGATGAACGAACGTCTCTCCACTTGCTCAGTTCTAAGAGATAAGTGTGTGTGAAAGCCGTCCTTCACCTAGCTTGTTGGGAACACAAAGTTTCTTTTCAGTTGCAAACTCCATTCCATACTTATATATGGGGAGGTACTAGCTCCAACTCGGTTTTAAAGTGAAAACTGCAGGAACTTCAAACCGGCACTAGGTAACAGACTGAGTAAGCAGAGAAAAAGTGTCTCCTGCAACCCGTTCCCTTGGTGCTAGATGAACGAACGTCTCTCCACTTGCTCAGTTCTGAGAGATAAGTGTGAGGGAAAGCCGTCCTTCACCTAGCTTGTTGGGAACACAAAGTTTCTTTTCAGTTGCAAACTCCATTCCATACATATATATGGGGAGGTACTAGCTCCAACTCGGTTCGACAGTGAAAACTGCAGGTACTTCAAACCGGCTTAAGGAAACAGACTGAGAAAGCAGAGAAAAAGTGTCTCCTGCAACCCGTTCCCTTGGTGCTAGATGAACGAACGTCTCTCCACTTGCTCAGTTCTGAGAGATAAGTGTGTGTGAAAGCCGACCTTAACCTACCTTGTTGGGAACACAAAGTTTCTTTTCAGTTGCCAACTCCATTCCATACATATATATGGGGAGGTACTAGCTCCAACTCGGTTCGACAGTGAAAACTGCAGGTACTTCAAACCGGCACTAGGAAACAGACTGAGAAAGCAGAGAAAAAGTGTCTCCTGCAACCCGTTCCCTTGGTGCTAGATGAACGAACGTCTCTCCACTTGCTCAGTTCTGAGAGATAAGTGTGGGTGAAAGCCGTCCTTCACCTAGCTTGTTGGGAACATAAAGTTTCTTTTCAGTTGCAAACTCCATTCCATACATATATATGGGGACGAACTAGCTCCAACTCGGTTTGACAGTGAAAACTGCAGGAACTTCCAAGCGGCACTAGGAAACAGACTGAGAAAGCAGAGAAAAAGTGTCTCCTGCAACCCGTTCCCTTGGTGCTAGATGAACGAACGTCTCTCCACTTGCTCAGTTCTGAGAGATAAGTGTGTGTGAAAGCCGTCCTTCACCTAGCTTGTTGGGAACACAAAGTTTCTTTTCAGTTGCAAACTCCATTCCATACATATATATGGGGAGGTACTAGCTCCAACTCGGTTTGACAGTGAAAACTGCAGGAACTTCAAACCGGCACTAGGTAACAGACTGAGAAAGCAGAGAAAAAGTGTCTCCTGCAACCCGTTCCCTTGGTGCTAGATGAACGAACGTCTCTCCACTTGCTCAGTTCTGAGAGATAAGTGTGTGTGAAAGCCGTCCTTCACCTAGCTTGTTGGGAACACAAAGTTTCTTTTCAGTTGCAAACTCCATTCCATACATATATATGGGGAGGTACTAGCTCCAACTCGGTTCGACAGTGAAAATTGCAGGTACTTCAAACCGGCACTAGGAAACAGACTGAGAAAGCAGAGAAAAAGTGTCTCCTGCAAACCGTTCCCTTGGTTCTAGATGAACGAACGTCTCTCCACTTGCTCCGTTCTGAGAGATAAGTGTGTTTGAAAGCCGTCCTTCACCTAACTTGTTGGGAACACAAAGTTTCTTTTCAGTTGCAAACTCCATTCCATACATATATATGGGGAGGAACTAGCTCCAACTCGGTTTGACAGTGAAAACTGCAGGAACTACAAACCGGCACTAGGAAACAGACTGAGAAAGCAGAGAAAAGTGTCTCCTGCAACCCGTTCCCTTGGTGCTAGATGAACGAACGTCTCTCCACTTGCTCAGTTCTGAGGGATAAGTGTGTGTGAAAGCCGTCCTTCACCTAGCTTGTTGGGAACACAAAGTTTCTTTTCAGTTGCAAACTCCATTCCATACATATATATGGGGAGGTACTAGCTCCAACGCCGTTTGACAGTGAAAACTGCAGGAACTTCCAACCGGCACTAGGAAACAGACTGAGAAAGCAGAAAAAAGTGTCTCCTGCAACCCGTTCCCTTGGTGCTAGATGAACGAACGTCTCTCCACTTGCTCCGTTCTGAGAGATAAGTGTGTGTGAAACCCGTCCTTCACCTAACTTGTTGGGAACACAAAGTTTCTTTTCAGTTGGAAACTCCATTCCATACATATATATGGGGAGGAACTAGCTCCAACTCGGTTTGACAGTGAAAACTGCAGGAACTTCAAACCGGCACTAGGAAACAGACTGAGAAAGCAGAGAAATGTGTCTCCTACAACCCGTTCCCTTGGTGATAGATGAACGAACGTCTCTCCACTTGCTCAGTTCTGAGAGATAAGTGTGTGTGAAAGCCGTCCTTCACCTAGCTTGTTGGGAACACAAAGTTTCTTTTCAGTTGCAAACTCCATTCCATACATATATATGGGGAGGTACTAGCTCCAACTCGTTTTGACAGTGAAAACTGCAGGAACTTCAAACCGGCACTAGGTAACAGACTGAGAAAGCAGAGAAAAAGTGTCTCCTGCAACCCGTTCCCTTGGTGCTAGATGAACGAACGTCTCTCCACTTGCTCAGTTCTGAGAGATAAGTGTGTGTGAAAGCCGTCCTTCACCTAGCTTGTTGGGAACACAAAGTTTCTTTTCAGTTGCAAACTCCATTCCATACATATATATGGGGAGGTACTAGCTCCAACTCGGTTTGACAGTGAAAACGGCAGGAACTTCCAACCGGCACTAGGAAACAGAGTGAGAAAGCAGAGAAAAAGTGTCTCCTGCAACCCGTTCCCTTGGTGCTAGATGAACGAACGTCTCTCCACTTGCTCAGTTCTGAGAGATAAGTGTGTGTGAAAGCCGTCCTTCACCTAGCTTGTTGGGAACACAAAGTTTCTTTTCAGTTGCAAACCCCATTCCATACATATATATGGGGACGAACTAGCTCCAACTCGGTTTGACAGTGAAAACTGCAGGAACTTCCAACCGGCACTAGGAAACAGACTGAGAAAGCAGAGAAAAAGTGTCTCCTGCAACCCGTTCCCTTGGTGCTAGATGAACGAACGTCTCTCCACTTGCTCAGTTCTGAGAGATAATTGTGTGTGAAAGCCGTCCTTCACCTAGCTTGTTGGGAACACAAAGTTTCTTTTCAGTTGCAAACTCCATTCCATACATATATATGGGGAGGGACTAGCTCCAACTCGGTTCGACAGTGAAAACTGCAGGTACTTCAAACCGGCACTAGGAAACAGAGTGAGAAAGCAGAGAAAAAGTGTCTCCTGCAACCCGTTCCCTTGGTGCTAGATGAACGAACGTCTCTCCACTTGCTCAGTTCTGAGAGATAAGTGTGTGTGAAAGCCGTCCTTCAACTAGCTTGTTGGGAACACAAAGTTTCTTTTCAGTTGCAAACTCCATTCCATACATATATATGGGGAGGAACTAGCTCCAACTCGGTTTGACAGTGAAAACTGCAGGAACTTCAAAACGGCACTAGGAAACAGACTGAGAAAGCAGAGAAAATGTGTCTCCTGCAACCCGTTCCCTTGGTGCTAGATGAACGAACGTCTCTCCACTTGCTCAGTTCTGAGAGATTATTGTGTGTGAAAGCCGTCCTTCACCTAGCTTGTTGGGAACACAAAGTTTCTTTTCAGTTGCAAACTCCATTCCATTCATATATATGGGGAGGTACTAGCTCCAACTCGGTTTGACAGTGAAAACTGCAGGAACTTCCAACCGGCACTAGGAAACAGAGTGAGAAAGCAGAGAAAAAGTGTCTCCTGCAACCCGTTCCCTTGGTGCTAGATGAACGAACGTCTCTCCACTTGCTCAGTTCTGAGAGATAAGAGTGTGTGAAAGCCGTCCTTCACCTAGCTTGTTGGGAACACAAAGTTTCTTTTCAGTTGCAAACTCCATTCTATACATATATATGGGGAAGTACTAGCTCCAACTCGGTTTGACAGTGAAAACTGCAGGAACTTCAAACCGGCACTCGGTAACAGACTGAGAAAGCAGAGAAAAAGTGTCTACTGCAACCCGTTCCCTTGGTGCTAGATGAACGAACGTCTCTCCACTTGCTCAGTTCTTAGAGATAAGTGTGTGTGAAAGCCGTCCTTCACCTAGCTTGTTGGGAACACAAAGTTTCTTTTCAGTTGCAAACTCCATTCCATACATATATATGGGGAGGAACTAGCTCCAACTCGGTTTGACAGTGAAAACTGCAGGAACTTCAAACCGGCACTAGGAAACAGACTGAGAAAGCAGAGAAAAAGTGTCTCCTGCAACCCGTTCCATTGGTGCTAGATGAACGAACGTCTCTCCACTTGCTCAGTTTTGAGAGATAAGTGTGTGTGAAAGCCGTCCTTCACCTAGCTTGTTGGGAACACAAAGTTTCTTTTCAGTTGCAAACTCCATTCCATACATATATATGGGGAGGAACTAGCTCCAACTCGGTTTCACAGTGAAAACTGCAGGAACTTCCCACCGGCACTAGGAAACAGACTGAGAAAGCAGAGAAAAAGTGTCTCCTGCAACCCGTTCCCTTGGTGCTAGATGAACGAACGTCTCTCCACTTGCTCAGTTCTGAGAGATAAGTGTGTGTGAAAGCCGTCCTTCACCTAGCTTGTTGGGAACACAAAGTTTCTTTTCAGTTGCAAACTCCATTCCATACATATATATGGGGAGGTACTAGCTCCAACTCGGTTTGACAGTGAAAACTGCAGGAACTTCAAACCGGCACTAGGAAACAGACTGAGAAAGCAGAGAAAAAGTGTCTCCTGCAACCCGTTCCCTTGGTGCTAGATGAACGAACGTCTCTCCACTTGCTCAGTTCTGAGAGATAAGTGTGTGTGAAAGCCGTCCTTCAACTAGCTTGTTGGGAACACAAAGTTTCTTTTCTGTTGCAAACTCCATTCCATACATATATATGGGGACGAACTAGCTCCAACTCGGTTTTACAGTGAAAACTGCAGGAACTTCAAACCGGCACTAGGAAACAGACTGAGAAAGCAGAGAAAAAGTGTCTCCTGCAACCCGTTCCCTTGGTGCTAGATGAACGAACGTCTCTCCACTTGCTCAGTTCTGAGAGATAAGTGTGTGTGAAAGCCGTCCTTCACCTAGCTTGTTGGGAACACAAAGTTTCTTTTCAGTTGCAAACTCCATTCCATACATATATATGGGGAGGTACTAGCTCCAACTCGGTTCGACAGTGAAAACTGCAGGTACTTCAAACCGGCACTAGGAAACAGACTGAGAAAGCAGAGAAAAAGTGTCTCCTGCAACCCGTTCCCTTGGTGGTAGATGAACGAACGTCTCTCCACTTGCTCAGTTCTGAGAGATAAGTGTGTGTGAAAGCCGTCCTTCACCTAGCTTGTTGGGAACACAAAGTTTCTTTTCAGTTGCAAACTCCATTCCATACATATATATGGGGAGGTACTAGCTCCAACTCGGTTTGACAGTGAAAACGGCAGGAACTTCCAACCGGCACTAGGAAACAGAGTGAGAAAGCAGAGAAAAAGTGTCTCCTGCAACCCGTTCCCTTGGTGCTAGATGAACGAACGTCTCTCCACTTGCTCAGTTCTGAGAGATAAGTGTGTGTGAAAGCCGTCCTTCACCTAGCTTGTTGGGAACACAAAGTTTCTTTTCAGTTGCAAACTCCATTCCATACATATATATGGGGACGAACTAGCTCCAACTCGGTTTGACAGTGAAAACTGCAGGAACTTCCAACCGGCACTAGGAAACAGACTGAGAAAGCAGAGAAAAAGTGTCTCCTGCAACCCGTTCCCTTGGTGCTAGATGAACGAACGTCTCTCCACTTGCTCAGTTCTGAGAGATAAGTGTGTGTGAAAGCCGTCCTTCAACTAGCTTGTTGGGAACACAAAGTTTTTTTCTGTTGCAAACTCCATTCCATACATATATATGGGGAGGAACTAGCTCCAACTCGGTTTTACAGTGAAAACTGCAGGAACTTCAAACCGGCACTAGGAAACAGACTGAGAAAGCAGAGAAAAAGTGTCTCCTGCAACCCGTTCCCTTGGTGCTAGATGAACGAACGTCTCTCCACTTGCTCAGTTCTGAGAGTTAAGTGTGTGTGAAAGCCGTCCTTCACCTAGCTTGTTGGGAACACAAAGTTTCTTTTCAGTTGCAAACTCCATTCCATACATATATATGGGGAGGTACTAGCTCCAACTCGGTTCGACAGTGAAAACTGCAGGTACTTCAAACCGGCACTAGGAAACAAACTGAGAAAGCAGAGAAAAAGTGTCTCCTGCAACCCGTTCCCTTGGTGGTAGATGAACGAACGTCTCTCCACTTGCTCAGTTCTGAGAGATAAGTGTGTGTGAAAGCCGTCCTTCACCTAGCTTGTTGGGAACACAAAGTTTCTTTTCAGTTGCAAACTCCATTCCATACATATATATGGGGATGAACTAGCTCCAACTCGGTTTCACAGTGAAAACTGCAGGAACTTCCAACCGGCACTAGGAAACAGACTGAGAAAGCAGAGAAAAAGTGTCTCCTGCAACCCGTTCCCTTGGTGCTAGATGAACGAACGTCTCTCCACTTGCTCAGTTCTGAGAGATAAGTGTGTGTGAAAGCCGTCCTTCACCTAGCTTGTTGGGAACACAAAGTTTCTTTTCAGTTGCAAACTCCATTCCATACATATATATGGGGAGGTACTAGCTCCAACTCGGTTCGACAGTGAAAACTGCAGGTACTTCAAACCGGCACTAGGAAACAGACTGAGAAAGCAGAGAAAAAGTGTCTCCTGTAACCCGTTCCCTTGGTTCTAGATGAACGAACGTCTCTCCACTTGCTCCGTTCTGAGAGATAAGTGTGTGTGAAAGCCGTCCTTCACCTAGCTTGTTGGGAACACAAAGTTTCTTTTCAGTTGCAAACTCCATTCCATACATATATATGGGGAAGTACTAGCTCCAACTCGGTTTGACAGTGAAAACTGCAGGAACTTCAAACCGGCACTAGGTAACAGACTGAGAAAGCAGAGAAAAAGTGTCTCCTGCAACCCGTTCCCTTGGTGCTAGATGAACGAACGTCTCTCCACTTGCTCAGTTCTGAGAGATAAGTGTGTGTGAAAGCCGTCCTTCACCTAGCTTGTTGGGAACACAAAGTTTCTTTTCAGTTGCAAACTCCATTTCATACATATATATGGGGACGAACTAGCTCCAACTCGGTTTGACAGTGAAAACTGCAGGAACTTCAAACTGGCACTAGGAAACAGACTGAGAAAGCAGAGAAAAAGGGTCTCCTGCAACCCGTTCCATTGGTGCTAGATGAACGAACGTCTCTCCACTTGCTCAGTTTTGAGAGATAAGTGTGTGTGAAAGCCGTCCTTCACCTAGCTTGTTGGGAACACATAGTTTCTTTTCAGTTGCAAACTCCATTCCATACATATATATGGGGAGGAACTAGCTCCAACTCGGTTTGACAGTGAAAACTGCAGGAACTTCAAAACGGCACTAGGAAACAGACTGAGAAAGCAGAGAAAATGTGTCTCCTGCAACCCGTTCCCTTGGTGCTAGATGAACGAACGTCTCTCCACTTGCTCAGTTCTGAGAGATAAGTGTGTGTGAAAGCCGTCCTTCACCTAGCTTGTTGGGAACACAAAGTTTCTTTTCAGTTGCAAACTCCATTCCATACATATATATGGGGAGGTACTAGCTCCAACTCGGTTTGACAGTGAAAACTGCAGGAACTTCCAACCGGCACTAGGAAACAGAGTGAGAAAGCAGAGAAAAAGTGTCTCCTGCAACCCGTTCCCTTGGTGCTAGATGAACGAACGTCTCTCCACTTGCTCAGTTCTGAGAGATAAGTGTGTGTGAAAGCCGTCCTTCACCTAGCTTGTTGGGAACACAAAGTTTCTTTTCAGTTGCAAACTCCATTCCATACATATATATGGGGAAGTACTAGCTCCAACTCGGTTTGACAGTGAAAACTGCAGGAACTTCAAACCGGCACTCGGTAACAGACTGAGAAAGCAGAGAAAAAGTGTCTCCTGCAACCCGTTCCCTTGGTGCTAGATGAACGAACGTCTCTCCACTTGCTCAGTTCTGAGAGATAAGTGTGTGTGAAAGCCGTCCTTCACCTAACTTGTTGGGAACACAAAGTTTCTTTTCAGTTGCAAACTCCATTCCATACATATATATGGGGAGGAACTAGCTCCAACTCGGTTTGACAGTGAAAACTGCAGGAACTTCAAACCGGCACTAGGAAACAGACTGAGAAAGCAGAGAAAAAGTGTCTCCTGCAACCCGTTCCCTTGGTGCTAGATGAACGAACGTCTCTCCACTTGCTCAGTTCTGAGAGATAAGTGTGTGTGAAAGCAGTCCTTCAACTAGCTTGTTGGGAACACAAAGTTTCTTTTCAGTTGCAAACTCCATTCCATACATATATATGGGGAGGTACTAGCTCCAACTCGGTTTGACAGTGAAAACTGCAGGAACTTCTAACCGGCACTAGGAAACAGACTGAGAAAGCAGAGAAAAAGTGTCTCCTGCAACCCGTTCCCTTGGTGCTAGATGAACGAACGTCTCTCCACTTGCTCAGTTCTGAGAGATAAGTGTGTGTGAAAGCCGTCCTTCACCTAGCTTGTTGGGAACACAAAGTTTCTTTTCAGTTGCAAACTCCATTCCATACATATATATGGGGAGGTACTAGCTCCAACTCGGTTTGACAGTGAAAACTGCAGGAACTTCCAACCGGCACTAGGAAACAGACTGAGAAAGCAGAGAAAAAGTGTCTCCTGCAACCCGTTCCCTTGGTGCTAGATGAACGAACGTCTCTCCACTTGCTCAGTTCTGAGAGATAAGTGTGTGTGAAAGCCGTCCTTCACCTAGCTTGTTGGGAACACAAAGTTTCTTTTCAGTTGCAAACTCCATTCCATACATTTATATGGGGAGGTACTAGCTCCAACTCGGTTTGACAGTGAAAACTGCAGGAACTTCAAACCGGCACTAGGAAACAGACTGAGAAAGCAGAGAAAATGTGTCTCCTGCAACCCGTTCCCTTGGTGCTAGATGAACGAACGTCTCTCCACTTGCTCAGTTCTGAGAGATAAGTGTGTGTGAAAGCCGTCCTTCAACTAGCTTGTTGGGAACACAAAGTTTCTTTTCAGTTGCAAACTCGATTCCATACATATATATGGGGAGGAACTAGCTCCAACTCGGTTTGACAGTGAAAACTGCAGGAACTACAAACCGGCACTAGGAAACAGACTGAGAAAGCAGAGAAAAAGTGTCTCCTGCAACCCGTTCCCTTGGTGCTAGATGAACGAACGTCTCTCCACTTGCTCAGTTCTGAGAGATAAGTGTGTGTGAAAGCCGTCCTTCACCTAGCTTGTTGGGAACACAAAGTTTCTTTTCAGTTGCAAACTCCATTCCATACATATATATGGGGAGGTACAAGCTCCAACGCGGTTTGACAGTGAAAACTGCAGGAACTTCCAACCGGCACTAGGAAACAGACTGAGAAAGCAGAGATAAAGTGTCTCCTGCAACCCGTTCCCTTGGTGCTAGATGAACGAACGTCTCTCCACTTGCTCAGTTCTGAGAGATAAGTGTGTGTGAAAGCCGTCCTTCACCTAGCTTCTTGGGAACACAAAGTTTCTTTTCAGTTGCAAACTCCATTCCATACATATATATGGGGAGGTACAAGCTCCAACTCGGTTTGACAGTGAAAACTGCAGGAACTTCAAACCGGCACTAGGAAACAGACTGAGAAAGCAGAGAAAAAGTGTCTCCTGCAACCCGTTCCCTTGGTGCTAGATGAACGAACGTCTCTCCACTTGCTCTGTTCTGAGAGATAAGTGTGTGTGAAAGCCGTCCTTCAACTAGCTTGTTGGGAACACAAAGTTTCTTTTCAGTTGCAAACTCCATTCCATACATATATATGGGAGGAACTAGCTCCAACTCGGTTTGACAGTGAAAACTGCAGGAACTTCAAACCGGCACTAGGAAACAGACTGAGAAAGCAGAGAAAAGTGTCTCCTGCAACCCGTTCCCTTGGTGCTAGATGAACGAACGTCTCTCCACTTGCTCAGTTCTGAGAGATAAGTGTGTGTGAAAGCCGTCCTTCACCTAGCTTGTTGGGAACACAAAGTTTCTTTTCAGTTGCAAACTCCATTCCATACATATATATGGGGAGGTACTAGCTCCAACGCGGTTTGACAGTGAAAACTGCAGGAACTTCCAACCGGCACTAGGAAACAGACTGAGAAAGCAGAGAAAAATTGTCTCCTGCAACCCGTTCCCTTGGTGCTAGATGAACGAACGTCTCTCCACTTGCTCAGTTCTGAGAGATAAGTGTGTGTGAAAGCCGTCCTTCACCTAGCTTGTTGGGAACACAAAGTTTCTTTTTAGTTGCAAACTCCATTCCATACATATATATGGGGAGGAAATAGCTCCAACTCGGTTTGACAGTGAAAACTGCAGGAACTTCAAACCGGCACTAGGAAACAGACTGAGAAATCAGAGAAAAAGTGTCTCCTGCAACCCGTTCCCTTGGTGCTAGATGAACGAACGTCTCTCCACTTGCTCAGTTCTGAGAGATAAGTGTGTGTGAAAGCCGTCCTTCACCTAGCTTGTTGGGAACACAAAGTTTCTTTTCAGTTGCAAACTCCATTCCATACATATATATGGGGAGGTACTAGCTCCAACTCGGTTCGACAGGGAAAACTGCAGGTACTTCAAACCGGCACTAGGAAACAGACTGAGAAAGCAGAGACAAAGTGTCTCCTGCAACTCGTTCCCTTGGTGCTAGATGAACGAACGTCTCTCCACTTGCTCAGTTCTGAGAGATAAGTGTGGGTGAAAGCCGTCCTTCACCTAGCTTGTTGGGAACACAAAGTTTCTTTTCAGTTGCAAACTCCATTCTATACATATATATGGGGAGGTACAAGCTCCAACTCGGTTTGACAGTGAAAACTGCAGGAACTTCAAACCGGCACTAGGTAACAGACTGAGAAAGCAGAGAAAAAGTGTCTCCTGCAACCCGTTCCCTTGGTGCTAGATGAACGAACGTCTCTCCACTTGCTCTGTTGTGAGAGATAAGTGTGTGTGAAAGCCGTCCTTCAACTAGCTTGTTGGGAACACAAAGTTTCTTTTCAGTTGCAAACTCCATTCCATACATATATATGGGAGGAACTAGCTCCAACTCGGTTTGACAGTGAAAACTGCAGGAACTTCAAACCGGCACTAGGAAACAGACTGAGAAAGCAGAGAAAAGTGTCTCCTGCAACCCGTTCCCTTGGTGCTAGATGAACGAACGTCTCTCCACTTGCTCAGTTCTGAGAGATAAGTGTGTGTGAAAGCCGTCCTTCACCTAGCTTGTTGGGAACACAAAGTTTCTTTTCAGTTGCAAACTCCATTCCATACATATATATGGGGAGGTACTAGCTCCAACGCGGTTTGACAGTGAAAACTGCAGGAACTTCCAACCGGCACTAGGAAACAGACTGAGAAAGCAGAGAAAAAGTGTCTCCTGCAACCCGTTCCCTTGGTGCTAGATGAACGAACTTCTCTCCACTTGCTCATTTCTGAGAGATAAGTGTGTGTGAAAGCCGTCCTTCACCTAGCTTGTTGGGAACACAAAGTTTCTTTTTAGTTGCAAACTCCATTCCATACATATATATGGGGAGGAAATAGCTCCAACTCGGTTTGACAGTGAAAACTGCAGGAACTTCAAACCGGCACTAGGAAACAGACTGAGAAATCAGAGAAAAAGTGTCTCCTGCAACCCGTTCACTTGGTGCTAGATGAACGAACGTCTCTCCACTTGCTCAGTTCTGAGAGATAAGTGTGTGTGAAAGCCGTCCTTCACCTAGCTTGTTGGGAACACAAAGTTTCTTTTCAGTTGCAAACTCCATTCCATACATATATATGGGGAGGTACTAGCTCCAACTCGGTTCGACAGGGAAAACTGCAGGTACTTCAAACCGGCACTAGGAAACAGACTGAGAAAGCAGAGACAAAGTGTCTCCTGCAACTCGTTCCCTTGGTGCTAGATGAACGAACGTCTCTCCACTTGCTCAGTTCTGAGAGATAAGTGTGGGTGAAAGCCGTCCTTCACCTAGCTTGTTGGGAACACAAAGTTTCTTTTCAGTTGCAAACTCCATTCCATACATATATATGGGGAGGTACAAGCTCCAACTCGGTTTGACAGTGAAAACTGCAGGAACTTCAAACCGGCACTAGGTAACAGACTGAGAAAGCAGGAAAAAGTGTCTCCTGCAACCCGTTCCCTTGGTGCTAGATGAACGAACGTCTCTCCACTTGCTCTGTTCTGAGAGATAAGTGTGTGTGAAAGCCGTCCTTCAACTAGCTTGTTGGGAACACAAAGTATCTTTTCAGTTGCAAACTCCATTCCATACATATATATGGGGAGGAACTAGCTCCAACTCGGATTGACAGTGAAAACTGCAGGAACTTCAAACCGGCACTAGGAAACAGACTGAGAAAGCAGAGAAAAGTGTCTCCTGCAACCCGTTCCCTTGGTGCTAGATGAACGAACGTCTCTCCACTTGCTCAGTTCTGAGAGATAAGTGTGTGTGAAAGCCGTCCTTCAACTAGCTTGTTGGGAACACAAAGTTTCTTTTCAGTTGCAAACTCCATTCCATACATATATATGGGGAGGAACTAGCTCCAACTCGGTTTGACAGTGAAAACTGCAGGAACTTCAAACCGGCACTAGGAAACAGACTGAGAAAGCAGAGAAAAGTGTCTCCTGCAACCCGTTCCCTTGGTGCTAGATGAACGAACGTCTCTCCACTTGCTCAGTTCTGAGAGATAAGTGTGTGTGAAAGCCGTCCTTCACCTAGCTTGTTGGGAACACAAAGTTTCTTTTCAGTTGCAAACTCCATTCCATACATATATATGGGGAGGTACTAGCTCCAACGCGGTTTGACAGTGAAAACTGCAGGAACTTCCAACCGGCACTAGGAAACAGACTGAGAAAGCAGAGAAAAAGTGTCTCCTGCAACCCGTTCCCTTGGTGCTAGATGAACGAACGTCTCTCCACTTGCTCAGTTCTGAGAGATAAGTGTGTGTGAAAGCCGTCCTTCACCTAGCTTGTTGGGAACACAAAGTTTCTTTTCAGTTGCAAACTCCATTCCATACATATATATGGGGAGGTACTAGCTCCAACTCGGTTCGACAGTGAAAACTGCAGGAACTTCAAACCGGCACTAGGAAACAGACTTAGAAAGCAGAGAAAAAGTGTCTCCTGCAACCCGTTCCCTTGGTGCTAGATGAACGAACGTCTCTCCACTTGCTCAGTTTTGAGAGATAAGTGTGTGTGAAAGCCGTCCTTCACCTAGCTTGTTGGGAACACAAAGTTTCTTTTTAGTTGCAAACTCCATTCCATACATATATATGGGGAGGAACTAGCTCCAACTCGGTTTGACAGTGAAAACTGCAGGAACTTCAAACCGGCACTAGGAAACAGACTGAGAAAGCAGAGAAAAAGTGTCTCCTGCAACCCGTTCCCTTGGTGCTAGATGAACGAACGTCTCTCCACTTGCTCAGTTTTGAGAGATAAGTGTGTGTGAAAGCCGTCCTTCACCTAGCTTGTTGGGAACACAAAGTTTCTTTTCAGTTGCAAACTCCATTCCATACATATATATGGGGAGGTACAAGCTCCAACGCGGTTTGACAGTGAAAACTGCAGGAACTTCCAACCGGCACTAGGAAACAGACTGAGAAAGCAGAGATAAAGTGTCTCCTGCAACCCGTTCCCTTGGTGCTAGATGAACGAACGTCTCTCCACTTGCTCAGTTCTGAGAGATAAGTGTGTGTGAAAGCCGTCCTTCACCTAGCTTCTTGGGAACACAAAGTTTCTTTTCAGTTGCAAACTCCATTCCATACATATATATGGGGAGGTACAAGCTCCAACTCGGTTTGACAGTGAAAACTGCAGGAACTTCAAACCGGCACTAGGAAACAGACTGAGAAAGCAGAGAAAAAGTGTCTCCTGCAACCCGTTCCCTTGGTGCTAGATGAACGAACGTCTCTCCACTTGCTCTGTTCTGAGAGATAAGTGTGTGTGAAAGCCGTCCTTCAACTAGCTTGTTGGGAACACAAAGTTTCTTTTCAGTTGCAAACTCCATTCCATACATATATATGGGAGGAACTAGCTCCAACTCGGTTTGACAGTGAAAACTGCAGGAACTTCAAACCGGCACTAGGAAACAGACTGAGAAAGCAGAGAAAAGTGTCTCCTGCAACCCGTTCCCTTGGTGCTAGATGAACGAACGTCTCTCCACTTGCTCAGTTCTGAGAGATAAGTGTGTGTGAAAGCCGTCCTTCACCTAGCTTGTTGGGAACACAAAGTTTCTTTTCAGTTGCAAACTCCATTCCATACATATATATGGGGAGGTACTAGCTCCAACGCGGTTTGACAGTGAAAACTGCAGGAACTTCCAACCGGCACTAGGAAACAGACTGAGAAAGCAGAGAAAAAGTGTCTCCTGCAACCCGTTCCCTTGGTGCTAGATGAACGAACGTCTCTCCACTTGCTCAGTTCTGAGAGATAAGTGTGTGTGAAAGCCGTCCTTCACCTAGCTTGTTGGGAACACAAAGTTTCTTTTTAGTTGCAAACTCCATTCCATACATATATATGGGGAGGAAATAGCTCCAACTCGGTTTGACAGTGAAAACTGCAGGAACTTCAAACCGGCACTAGGAAACAGACTGAGAAATCAGAGAAAAAGTGTCTCCTGCAACCCGTTCCCTTGGTGCTAGATGAACGAACGTCTCTCCACTTGCTCAGTTCTGAGAGATAAGTGTGTGTGAAAGCCGTCCTTCACCTAGCTTGTTGGGAACACAAAGTTTCTTTTCAGTTGCAAACTCCATTCCATACATATATATGGGGAGGTACTAGCTCCAACTCGGTTCGACAGGGAAAACTGCAGGTACTTCAAACCGGCACTAGGAAACAGACTGAGAAAGCAGAGACAAAGTGTCTCCTGCAACTCGTTCCCTTGGTGCTAGATGAACGAACGTCTCTCCACTTGCTCAGTTCTGAGAGATAAGTGTGGGTGAAAGCCGTCCTTCACCTAGCTTGTTGGGAACACAAAGTTTCTTTTCAGTTGCAAACTCCATTCCATACATATATATGGGGAGGTACAAGCTCCAACTCGGTTTGACAGTGAAAACTGCAGGAACTTCAAACCGGCACTAGGTAACAGACTGAGAAAGCAGAGAAAAAGTGTCTCCTGCAACCCGTTCCCTTGGTGCTAGATGAACGAACGTCTCTCCACTTGCTCTGTTCTGAGAGATAAGTGTGTGTGAAAGCCGTCCTTCAACTAGCTTGTTGGGAACACAAAGTATCTTTTCAGTTGCAAACTCCATTCCATACATATATATGGGGAGGAACTAGCTCCAACTCGGATTGACAGTGAAAACTGCAGGAACTTCAAACCGGCACTAGGAAACAGACTGAGAAAGCAGAGAAAAGTGTCTCCTGCAACCCGTTCCCTTGGTGCTAGATGAACGAACGTCTCTCCACTTGCTCAGTTCTGAGAGATAAGTGTGTGTGAAAGCCGTCCTTCAACTAGCTTGTTGGGAACACAAAGTTTCTTTTCAGTTGCAAACTCCATTCCATACATATATATGGGGAGGAACTAGCTCCAACTCGGTTTGACAGTGAAAACTGCAGGAACTTCAAACCGGCACTAGGAAACAGACTGAGAAAGCAGAGAAAAGTGTCTCATGCAAAGCGTTCCCTTGGTGCTAGATGAACGAACGTCTCTCCACTTGCTCAGTTCTGAGAGATAAGTGTGTGTGAAAGCCGTCCTTCACCTAGCTTGTTGGGAACACAAAGTTTCTTTTCAGTTGCAAACTCCATTCCATACATATATATGGGGAGGTACTAGCTCCAACGCGGTTTGACAGTGAAAACTGCAGGAACTTCCAACCGGCACTAGGAAACAGACTGAGAAAGCAGAGAAAAAGTGTCTCCTGCAACCCGTTCCCTTGGTGCTAGATGAACGAACGTCTCTCCACTTGCTCAGTTCTGAGAGATAAGTGTGTGTGAAAGCCGTCCTTCACCTAGCTTGTTGGGAACACAAAGTTTCTTTTCAGTTGCAAACTCCATTCCATACATATATATGGGGAGGTACTAGCTCCAACTCGGTTCGACAGTGAAAACTGCAGGAACTTCAAACCGGCACTAGGAAACAGACTTAGAAAGCAGAGAAAAAGTGTCTCCTGCAACCCGTTCCCTTGGTGCTAGATGAACGAACGTCTCTCCACTTGCTCAGTTTTGAGAGATAAGTGTGTGTGAAAGCCGTCCTTCACCTAGCTTGTTGGGAACACAAAGTTTCTTTTTAGTTGCAAACTCCATTCCATACATATATATGGGGAGGAACTAGCTCCAACTCGGTTTGACAGTGAAAACTGCAGGAACTTCAAACCGGCACTAGGAAACAGACTGAGAAAGCAGAGAAAAAGTGTCTCCTGCAACCCGTTCCATTGGTGCTAGATGAACGAACGTCTCTCCACTTGCTCAGTTCTGAGAGATAAGTGTGTGTGAAAGCCGTCCTTCACCTAGCTTGTTGGGAACACAAAGTTTCTTTTCAGTTGCAAACTCCATTCCATACATATATATGGGGAGGTACTAGCTCCAACGCGGTTTGACAGTGAAAACTGCAGGAACTTCCAACCGGCACTAGGAAACAGACTGAGAAAGAAGAGATAAAGTGTCTCCTGCAACCCGTTCCCTTGGTGCTAGATGAACGAACGTCTCTCCACTTGCTCAGTTCTGAGAGATAAGTGTGTGTGAAAGCCGTCCTTCACCTAGCTTGTTGGGAACACAAAGTTTCTTTTCAGTTGCAAACTCCATTCCATACATATATATGGGGAGGAACTAGCTCCAACTCGGTTTGACAGTGAAAACTGCAGGAACTTCAAACCGGCACTAGGAAACAGACTGAGAAAGCAGAGAAAAGTGTCTCCTGCAACCCGTTCCCTTGGTGCTAGATGAACGAACGTCTCTCCACTTGCTCAGTTCTGAGAGATAAGTGTGTGTGAAAGCCGTCCTTCACCTAGCTTGTTGGGAACACAAAGTTTCTTTTCAGTTGCAAACTCCATTCCATACATATATATGGGGAGGTACTAGCTCCAACGCGGTTTGACAGTGAAAACTGCCGGAACTTCCAACCGGCACTAGGAAACAGACTGAGAAAGCAGAGAAAAAGTGTCTCCTGCAACCCGTTCCCTTGGTGCTAGATGAACGAACGTCTCTCCACTTGCTCAGTTCTGAGAGATAAGTGTGTGTGAAAGCCGTCCTTCACCTAGCTTGTTGGGAACACAAAGTTTCTTTTCAGTTGCAAACTCCATTCCATACATATATATGGGGAGGTACTAGCTCCAACTCGGTTCGACAGTGAAAACTGCAGGAACTTCAAACCGGCACTAGGAAACAGACTTAGAAAGCAGAGAAAAAGTGTCTCCTGCAACCCGTTCCCTTGGTGCTAGATGAACGAACGTCTCTCCACTTGCTCAGTTTTGAGAGATAAGTGTGTGTGAAAGCCGTCCTTCACCTAGCTTGTTGGGAACACAAAGTTTCTTTTTAGTTGCAAACTCCATTCCATACATATATATGGGGAGGAACTAGCTCCAACTCGGTTTGACAGTGAAAACTGCAGGAACTTCAAACCGGCACTAGGAAACAGACTGAGAAAGCAGAGAAAAAGTGTCTCCTGCAACCCGTTCCCTTGGTGCTAGATGAACGAACGTCTCTCCACTTGCTCAGTTCTGAGAGATAAGTGTGTGTGAAAGCCGTCCTTCACCTAGCTTGTTGGGAACACAAAGTTTCTTTTCAGTTGCAAACTCCATTCCATACATATATATGGGGAGGTACTAGCTCTAACGCGGTTTGACAGTGAAAACTGCAGGAACTTCCAACCGGCACTAGGAAACAGACTGAGAAAGAAGAGATAAAGTGTCTCCTGCAACCCGTTCCCTTGGTGCTAGATGAACGAACGTCTCTCCACTTGCTCAGTTCTGAGAGATAAGTGTGTGTGAAAGCCGTCCTTCACCTAGCTTGTTGGGAACACAAAGTTTCTTTTCAGTTGCAAACTCCATTCCATACATGTATATGGGGAGGTACAAGCTCCAACTCGGTTTGACAGTGAAAACTGCAGGAACTTCAAACCGGCACTAGGTAACAGACTGAGAAAGCAGAGAAAAAGTGTCTCCTGCAACCCGTTCCCTTGGTGCTAGATGAACGAACGTCTCTCCACTTGCTCTGTTCTGAGAGATAAGTGTGTGTGAAAGCCGTCCTTCAACTAGCTTGTTGGGAACACAAAGTTTCTTTTCAGTTGCAAACTCCATTCCATACATATATATGGGGAGGAACTAGCTCCAACTCGGTTTGACAGTGAAAACTGCAGGAACATCAAACCGGCACTAGGAAACAGACTGAGAAAGCAGAGAAAAGTGTCTCCTGCAACCCGTTCCCTTGGTGCTAGATGAACGAAAGTCTCTCCACTTGCTCAGTTCTGAGAGATAAGTGTGTGTGAAAGCCGTCCTTCAACTAGCTTGTTGGGAACACAAAGTTTCTTTCCAGTTGCAAACTCCATTCCATACATTTATATGGGGAGGTACTAGCTCCAACTCGGTTTGACAGTGTAAACTGCAGGAACTTCAAACCGGCACTAGGAAACAGACTGAGAAAGCAGAGAAAATGTGTCTCCTGCAACCCGTTCCCTTGGTGCTAGATGAACGAACGTCTCTCCACTTGCTCAGTTCTGAGAGATAAGTGTGTGTGAAAGCCGTCCTTCAACTAGCTTGTTGGGAACACAAAGTTTCTTTTCAGTTGCAAACTCCATTCCATACATATATATGGGGAGGAACTAGCTCCAACTCGGTTTGACAGTGAAAACTGCAGGAACTACAAACCGGCACTAGGAAACAGACTGAGAAAGCAGAGAAAAGTGTCTCCTGCAACCCGTTCCCTTGGTGCTAGATGAACGAACGTCTCTCCACTTGCTCAGTTCTGAGAGATAAGTGTGTGTGAAAGCCGTCCTTCACCTAGCTTGTTGGGAACACAAAGTTTCTTTTCAGTTGCAAACTCCATTCCATACATATATATGGGGAGGTACTAGCTCCAACGCGGTTTGACAGTGAAAACTGCAGGAACTTCCAACCGGCACTAGGAAACAGACTGAGAAAGCAGAGATAAAGTGTCTCCTGCAACCCGTTCCCTTGGTGCTAGATGAACGAACGTCTCTCCACTTGCTCAGTTCTGAGAGATAAGTGTGTGTGAAAGCCGTCCTTCACCTAGCTTGTTGGGAACACAAAGTTTCTTTTCAGTTGCAAACTCCATTCCATACATATATATGGGGAGGTACTAGCTCCAACTCGGTTTGACAGTGAAAACTGCAGGAACTTCAAACCGGCACTAGGTAACAGACTGAGAAAGCAGAGAAAAAGTGTCTCCTGCAACCCGTTCCCTTGGTGCTAGATGAACGAACGTCTCTCCACTTGCTCTGTTCTGAGAGATAAGTGTGTGTGAAAGCCGTCCTTCAACTAGCTTCTTGGGAACACAAAGTTTCTTTTCAGTTGCAAACTCCATTCCATACATATATATGGGGAGGAACTAGCTCCAACTCGGTTTGACAGTGAAAACTGCAGGAACTTCAAACCGGCACTAGGAAACAGACTGAGAAAGCAGAGAAAAAGTGTCTCCTGCAACCCGTTCCCTTGGTGCTAGATGAACGAACGTCTCTCCACTTGCTCCGTTCTGAGAGATAAGTGTGTGTGAAAGCCGTCCTTCACCTAGCTTGTTGGGAACACAAAGTTTCTTTTCAGTTGCAAACTCCATTCCATACATATATATGGGGAGGTACTAGCTCCAACGCGGTTTGACAGTGAAAACTGCAGGAACTTCCAACCGGCACTAGGAAACAGACTGAGAAAGCAGAGAAAAAGTGTCTCCTGCAACCCGTTCCCTTGGTGCTAGATGAACGAACGTCTCTCCACTTGCTCAGTTCTGAGAGATAAGTGTGTGTGAAAGCCGTCCTACACCTAGCTTGTTGGGAACACAAAGTTTCTTTTCAGTTGCAAACTCCATTCCATACATATATATGGGGAGGTACTAGCTCCAACTCGGTTTGACAGTGAAAACTGCAGGAACTTCAAACCGGCACTAGGTAACAGACTGAGAAAGCAGAGAAAAAGTGTCTCCTGCAACCCGTTCCCTTGGTGCTAGATGAACGAACGTCTCTCCACTTGCTCAGTTCTGAGAGATAAGTGTGTGTGAAAGCCGTCCTTCACCTAGCTTGTTGGGAACACAAAGTTTCTTTTCAGTTGCAAACTCCATTCCATACATATATATGGGGAGGTACTAGCTCCAACTCGGTTCGACAGTGAAAACTGCAGGAACTTCAAACCGGCACTAGGAAACAGACTGAGAAAGCAGAGAAAAAGTGTCTCCTGCAACCCGTTCCCTTGGTGCTAGATGAACGAACGTCTCTCCACTTGCTCAGTTTTGAGAGATAAGTGTGTGTGAAAGCCGTCCTTCACCTAGCTTGTTGGGAACACAAAGTTTCTTTTCAGTTGCAAACTCCATTCCATACATATATATGGGGAGGAACTAGCTCCAACTCGGTTTGACAGTGAAAACTGCAGGAACTTCAAACCGGCACTAGGAAACAGACTGAGAAAGCAGAGAAAAAGTGTCTCCTGCAACCCGTTCCCTTGGTGCTAGATGAACGAACGTCTCTCCACTTGCTCAGTTCTGAGAGATAAATGAGTGTGAAAGCCGTCCTTCACCTAGCTTGTTGGGAACACAAAGTTTCTTTTCAGTTGCAAACTCCATTCCATACATTTATATGGGGAGGTACTAGCTCCAACTCGGTTTGACAGTGAAAACTGCAGGAACTTCAAACCGGCACTAGGAAACAGACTGAGAAAGCAGAGAAAAAGTGTCTCCTGCAACCCGTTCCCTTGGTGCTAGATGAACGAACGTCTCTCCACTTGCTCAGTTCTGAGAGATAAGTGTGTGTGAAAGCCGTCCTTCACCTAGCTTGTTGGGAACACAAAGTTTCTTTTCAGTTGCAAATTCCATTCCACACATATATATGGGGAGGTACTAGCTCCAACTCGATTTTACAGTGAAAACTGCAGGAACTTCAAACCGGCACTAGGAAACAGACTGAGAAAGCAGAGAAAAATTGTCTCCTGCAACCCGTTCCCTTGGTGCTAGATGAACGAACGTCTCTCCACTTGCTCAGTTCTGAGAGATAAGTGTGTGTGAAAGCCGTCCTTCAACTAGCTTGTTGGGAACACAAAGTTTCTTTTCAGTTGCAAACTCCATTCCATACATATATATGGGGAGGAACTAGCTCCAACTCGGTTTGACAGTGAAAACTGCAGGAACTTCAAACCGGCACTAGGAAACAGACTGAGAAAGCAGAGAAAAAGTGTCTCCTGCAACCCGTTCCCTTGGTGCTAGATGAACGAACGTCTCTCCACTTGCTCAGTTCTGAGAGATAAGTGTGTGTGAAAGCCGTCCTTCACCTAGCTTGTTGGGAACACAAAGTTTCTTTTCAGTTGCAAACTCCATTCCATACATATATATGGGGAGGTACTAGCTCCAACGCGGTTTGACAGTGAAAACTGCAGGAACTTCCAACCGGCACTAGGAAACAGACTGAGAAAGCAGAGAAAAAGTGTCTCCTGCAACCCGTTCCCTTGGTGCTAGATGAACGAACGTCTCTCAACTTGCTCATTTCTGAGAGATAAGTGTGTGTGAAAGCCGTCCTTCACCTAGCTTGTTGGGAACACAAAGTTTCTTTTCAGTTGCAAACTCCATTCCATACATATATATGGGGAGGTACTAGCTCCAACTCGGTTTGACAGTGAAAACTGCAGGAACTTCAAACCGGCACTAGGTAACAGACTGAGAAAGCAGAGAAAAAGTGTCTCCTGCAACCCGTTCCCTTGGTGCTAGATGAACGAACGTCTCTCCACTTGCTCAGTTCTGAGAGATAAGTGTGTGTGAAAGCCGTCCTTCACCTAGCTTGTTGGGAACACAAAGTTTCTTTTCAGTTGCAAACTCCTTTCCATACATTTATATGGGGAGGTACTAGCTCCAACTCGGTTTGACAATGAAAACTGCAGGAACTTCAAACCGGCACTAGGAAACAGACTGAGAAAGCAGAGAAAAAGTGTCTCCTGCAACCCGTTCCCTTGGTGCTAGATGAACGAACGTCTCTCCACTTGCTCAGTTTTGAGAGATAAGTGTGTGTGAAAGCCGTCCTTCACCTAGCTTGTTGGGAACACAAAGTTTCTTTTCAGTTGCAAACTCCATTCCATACATATATATGGGGAGGAACTAGCTCCAACTCGGTTTGACAGTGAAAACTGCAGGAACTTCAAACCGGCACTAGGAAACAGACTGAGAAAGCAGAGAAAAAGTGTCTCCTGCAACCCGTTCCCTTGGTGCTAGATGAACGAACGTCTCTCCACTTGCTCAGTTCTGAGAGATAAGTGTGTGTGAAAGCCGTCCTTCACCTAGCTTGTTGGGAACACAAAGTTTCTTTTCAGTTGCAAACTCCATTCCATACATTTATATGGGGAGGTACTAGCTCCAACTCGGTTTGACAGTGAAAACTGCAGGAACTTCAAACCGGCACTAAGAAACAGACTGAGAAATCAGAGAAAAAGTGTCTCCTGCAACCCGTTCCCTTGGTGCTAGATGAACGAACGTCTCTCCACTTGCTCAGTTCTGAGAGATAAGTGTGTGTGAAAGCCGTCCTTCAACTAGCTTGTTGGGAACACAAAGTTTCTTTTCAGTTGCAAACTCCATTCCATACATATATATGGGGAGGTACTAGCTCCAACGCGGTTTGACAGTGAAAACTGCAGGAACTTCCAACCGGCACTAGGAAACAGACTGAGAAAGCAGAGAAAAAGTGTCTCCTGCAACCCGTTCCCTTGGTGCTAGATGAACGAACGTCTCTCCACTTGCTCAGTTCTGAGAGATAAGTGTGTGTGAAAGCCGTCCTTCACCTAGCTTGTTGGGAACACAAAGTTTCTTTTCAGTTGCAAACTCCATTCCATACATATATATGGGGAGGTACTAGCTCCAACTCGGTTTGACAGTGAAAACTGCAGGAACTTCAAACCGGCACTAGGTAACAGACTGAGAAAGCAGAGAAAAAGTGTCTCCTGCAACCCGTTCCCTTGGTGCTAGATGAACGAACGTCTCTCCACTTGCTCAGTTCTGAGAGATAAGTGTGTGTGAAAGCCGTCCTTCAACTAGCTTGTTGGGAACACAAAGTTTCTTTTCAGTTGCAAACTCCATTCCATACATATATATGGGGAGGTACTAGCTCCAACTCGGTTCGACAGTGAAAACTGCAGGAACTTCAAACCGGCACTAGGAAACAGACTGAGAAAGCAGAGAAAAAGTGTCTCCTGCAACCCGTTCCCTTGGTGCTAGATGAACGAACGTCTCTCCACTTGCTCAGTTTTGAGAGATAAGTGTGTGTGAAAGCCGTCCTTCACCTAGCTTGTTGGGAACACAAAGTTTCTTTTCAGTTGCAAACTCCATTCTATACATATATATGGGGAGGAACTAGCTCAAACTCGGTTTGACAGTGAAAACTGCAGGAACTTCAAACCGGCACTAGGAAACAGACTGAGAAAGCAGAGAAAAAGTGTCTCCTGCAACCCGTTCCCTTGGTGCTAGATGAACGAACGTCTCTCCACTTGCTCAGTTCTGAGAGATAAGTGTGTGTGAAAGCCGTCCTTCACCTAGCTTGTTGGGAACACAAAGTTTCTTTTCAGTTGCAAACTCCATTCCATACATTTATATGGGGAGGTACTAGCTCCAACACGGTTTGACAGTGAAAACTGCAGGAACTTCAAACCGGCACTAGGAAACAGACTGAGAAAGCAGAGAAAAAGTGTCTCCTGCAACCCGTTCCCTTGGTGCTAGATGAACGAAAGTCTCTCCAATTGCTCAGTTCTGAGAGATAAGTGTGTGTGAAAGCCGTCCTTCTCCTATCTTGTTGGGAACACAAAGTTTCTTTTCAGTTGCAAACTCCATTCCATACATATATATGGGGAGGTACTAGCTCCAACGCGGTTTGACAGTGAAAACTGCAGGAACTTCAAACCGGCACTAGGAAACAGACTGAGAAAGCAGAGAAAAAGTGTCTCCTGCAACCCGTTCCCTTGGTGCTAGATGAACGAACGTCTCTCCACTTGCTCAGTTCTGAGAGATAAGTGTGTGTGAAAGCCGTCCTTCACCTAGCTTGTTGGGAACACAAAGTTTCTTTTCAGTTGCAAACTCCATTCCATACTTATAAATGGGGAGGTACTAGCTCCAACTCGGTTCGACAGTGAAAACTGCAGGTACTTCAAACCGGCACTAGGAAACAGACTGAGAAAGCAGAGAAAAAGTGTCTCCTGCAACCCGTTCCCTTGGTGCTAGATGAACGAACGTCTCTCCACTTGCTCAGTTCTGAGAGATAATTGTGTGTGAAAGCCGTCCTTCACCTAGCTTGTTGGGAACACAAAGTTTCTTTTCAGTTGCAAACTCCATTCCATACATATATATGGGGAGGTAGAAGCTCCAACTCGGTTTTACAGTGAAAACTGCAGGAACTTCCAACCGGCACTAGGAAACAGACTGAGAAAGCAGAGGAAAAGTGTCTCCTGCAACCCGTTCCCTTGGTGCTAGATGAACGAAAGTCTCTCCACTTGCTCTGTTCTGAGAGATAAGTGTGTGTGAAAGCCGTCCTTCAACTAGCTTGTTGGGAAAACAAAGTTTCTTTTCAGTTGCAAACTCCATTCCATACATATATATGGGGAGGTACTAGCTCCAACTCGGTTTGACAGTGAAAACTGCAGGAACTTCAAACCGGCACTAGGTAACAGACTGAGAAAGCAGAGAAAAAGTGTCTCCTACAACCCGTTCCCTTGGTGCTAGATGAACGAACGTCTCTCCACTTGCTCAGTTCTGAGAGATAAGTGTGTGTGAAAGCCGTCCTTCACCTAGCTTGTTGGGAACACAAAGTTTCTTTTCAGTTGCAAACTCCATTCCATACATATATATGGGGAGGTACTAGCTCCAACTCGGTTTGACAGTGAAAACTGCAGGAACTTCAAAACGGCACTAGGAAACAGACTGAGAAAGCAGAGAAAAAGTGTCTCCTGCAACCCGTTCCCTTGGTGCTAGATGAACGAACGTCTCTCCACTTGCTCAGTTCTGAGAGATAAGTGTGTGTGAAAGCCGTCCTTCACCTAGCTTGTTGGGAACACAAAGTTTCTTTTCAGTTGCAAACTCCATTCCATAATTATATATGGGGAGGTACTAGCTCCAACTCGGTTCGACAGTGAAAACTGCAGGTACTTCAAACCGGCACTAGGAAACAGACTGAGAAAGCAGAGAAAAAGTGTCTCCTGCAACCCGTTCCCTTGGTGCTAGATGAACGAACGTCTCTCCACTTGCTCAGTTCTGAGAGATAAGTGTGTGTGAAAGCCGTCCTTCACCTAGCTTGTTGGGAACACAAAGTTTCTTTTCAGTTGCAAACTCCATTCCATACATATATATGGGGAGGTACTAGCTCCAAATCGGTTCGACAGTGAAAACTGCAGGTACTTCAAACCGGCTCAAGGAAACAGACTGAGAAAGCAGAGAAAAAGTGTCTCCTGCAACCCGTTCCCTTGGTGCTAGATGAACGAACGTCTCTCCACTTGCTCAGTTCTGAGAGATAAGTGTGTGTGAAAGCCGTCCTTCACCTAGCTTGTTGGGAACACAAAGTTTCTTTTTAGTTGCAAACTCCATTCCATAAATATATATGGGGAGGTACAAGCTCCAACTCGGTTTTACAGTGAAAACTGCAGGAACTTCAAACCGGCACTAGGAAACAGACTGAGGAAGCTGAGAAAAAGTGTCTCCTGCAACCCGTTCCCTTGGTGCTAGATGAACGAACGTCTCTCCACTTGCTCAGTTCTGAGAGATAAGTGTGTGTGAAAGCCGTCCTTCACCTAGCTTGTTGGGAACACAAAGTTTCTTTTCAGTTGCAAACTCCATTCCATACATATATATGGGGAGGTACAAGCTCCAACACGGTTTGACAGTGAAAACTGCAGGAACTTCAAACCGGCACTAGGTAACAGACTGAGAAAGCAGAGAAAAAGTGTCTCCTGCAACCCGTTCCCTTGGTGCTAGATGAACGAACGTCTCTCCACTTGCTCAGTTCTGAGAGATAAGTGTGTGTGAAAGCCGTACTTCACCTAGCTTGTTGGGAACACAAAGTTTCTTTTCAGTTGCAAACTCCATTCCATACATATATATGGGGAGGAACTAGCTCCAACTCGGTTTGACAGTGAAAACTGCAGGAACTTCAAACCGGCACTAGGAAACAGACTGAGAAAGCAGAGAAAAAGTGTCTCCTGCAACCCGTTCCCTTGGTGCTAGATGAACGAACGTCTCTCCACTTGCTCAGTTCTGAGAGATAAGTGTGTGTGAAAGCCGTCCTTCACCTAGCTTGTTGGGAACACAAAGTTTCTTTTCAGTTGCAAACTCCATTCCATACATTTATATGGGGAGGTACTAGCTCCAACTCGGTTTGACAGTGAAAACTGCAGGAACTTCAAACCGGCACTAGGAAACAGACTGAGAAAGCAGAGAAAAAGTGTCTCCTGCTACCCGTTCCCTTGGTGCTAGATGAACGAAAGTCTCTCCACTTGCTCAGTTCTGAGAGATAAGTGTGTGTGAAAGCCGTCCTTCTCCTAGCTTGTTGGGAACACAAAGTTTCTTTTCAGTTGCAAACTCCATTCCATACATATATATGGGGAGGTACTAGCTCCAACTCGGTTTGACAGTGAAAACTGCAGGAACTTCCAACCGGCACTAGGAAACAGACTGAGAAAGCAGAGAAAAAGTGTCTCCTGCAACCCGTTCCCTTGGTGCTAGATGAACGAACGTCTCTCCACTTGCTCCGTTCTGAGAGATAAGTGTGTGTGAAAGCCGTCCTTCACTTAACTTGTTGGGAACACAAAGTTTCTTTTCAGTTGGAAACTCCATTCCATACATATATATGGGGACGAACTAGCTCCAACTCGGTTTGACAGTGAAAACTGCAGGAACTTCAAACCGGCACTAGGAAACAGACTGAGAAAGCAGAGAAAAAGTGTCTCCTACAACCCGTTCCCTTGGTGCTAGATGAACGAACGTCTCTCCACTTGCTCAGTTCTGAGAGATAAGTGTGTGTGAAAGCCGTCCTTCACCTAGCTTGTTGGGAACACAAAGTTTCTTTTCAGTTGCAAACTCCATTCCATACATATATATGGGGAGGTACTAGCTCCAACTCGGTTTGACAGTGAAAACTGCAGGAACTTCCAACCGGCACTAGGAAACAGACTGAGAAAGCAGAGAAAAAGTGTCTCCTGCAACCCGTTCCCTTGGTGCTAGATAAACGAACGTCTCTCCACTTGCTCAGTTCTGAGAGATAAGTGTGTGTTAAAGCCGTCCTTCACCTAGCTTGTTGGGAACACAAAGTTTCTTTTCAGTTGCAAACTCCATTCCATACTTATATATATTGGGAGGTACTAGCTCCAACTCGGTTCGACAGTGAAAACTGCAGGTACTTCAAACCGGCACTAGGAAACAGACTGAGAAAGCAGAGAAAAAGTGTCTCCTGCAACCCGTTCCCTTGGTGCTAGATGAACGAACGTCTCTCCACTTGCTCAGTTCTGAGAGATAAGTGTGTGTGAAAGCCGTCCTTCACTTAGCTTGTTGGGAACACAAAGTTTCTTTTCAGTTGCAAACTCCATTCCATACATATATATGGGGAGGTAGAAGCTCCAACTCGGTTTTACAGTGAAAACTGCAGGAACTTCAAACCGGCACTAGGAAACAGACTGAGAAAGGAGAGAAAAAGTGTCTCCTGCAACCCGTTCCCTTGGTGCTAGATGAACGAACGTCTCTCCACTTGCACAGTTCTGAGAGATAAGTGTGTGTGAAAGCCGTCCTTCACATAGCTTGTTGGGAACACAAAGTTTCTTTTCATTTGCAAACTCCATTCCATACATACATATGGGGAGGTACTAGCTCCAACGCGGTTTGACAGTGAAAACTGCAGGAACTTCAAACCGGCACTAGGTAACAGACTGAGAAAGCAGAGGAAAAGTGTCTCCTGCAACCCGTTCCCTTGGTGCTAGATGAACGAACGTCTCTCCACTTGCTCTGTTCTGAGAGATAAGTGTGTGTGAAAGCCGTCCTTCACCTAGCTTCTTGGGAACACAAAGTTTCTTTTCAGGTGCAAACACCATTCCATACATATATATGGGGAGGTACTAGCTCCAACTCGGTTTTAAAGTGAAAACTGCAGGAACTTCAAACCGGCACTAGGTAACAGACTGAGAAAGCAGAGAAAAAGTGTCTCTTGCAACCCGTTCCCTTGGTGCTAGATGAACGAACGTCTCTCCACTTGCTCAGTTCTGAGAGATAAGTGTGAGTGAAAGCCGTCCTTCACCTAGCTTGTTGGGAACACAAAGTTTCTTTTCAGTTGCAAACTCCAATCCATACATATATATGGGGAGGTACTAGCTCCAACTCGGTTCGACAGTGAAAACTGCAGTTACTTCAAACCGGCACTAGGAAACAGACTGAGAAAGCAGAGAAAAAGTGTCTCCTGCAACCCGTTCCCTTGGTGCTAGATGAACGAAAGTCTCTCCTCTTGCTCAGTTCTGAGAGATAATTGTGTGTGAAAGCCGTCCTTAACCTAGCTTGTTGGGAACACAAAGTTTCTTTTCAGTTGCAAACTCCATTCCATACATATATATGGGGACGAACTAGCTCCAACTCGGTTTGACAGTGAAAACTGCAGGAACTTCAAACCGGCACTAGGAAACAGACTGAGAAAGCAGAGAAAAAGTGTCTCCTGCAAACCGTTCCCTTGGTGCTAGATGAACGAACTTCTATCCACTTGCTCAGTTCTGAGAGATAAGTGTGTGTGAAAGCCGTCCTTCACCTAGCTTGTTGGGAACACAAAGTTTCTTTTCAGTTGCAAACTCCATTCCATACATATATATGGGGAGGTAGAAGCTCCAACTCGGTTTTACAGTGAAAACTGCAGGAACTTCAAACCGGCACTAGGAAACAGACTGAGAAAGGAGAGAAAAAGTGTCTCCTGCAACCCGTTCCCTTGGTGCTAGATGAACGAACGTCTCTCCACTTGCACAGTTCTGAGAGATAAGTGTGTGTGAAAGCCGTCCTTCACATAGCTTGTTGGGAACACAAAGTTTCTTTTCATTTGCAAACTCCATTCCATACATACATATGGGGAGGTACTAGCTCCAACGCGGTTTGACAGTGAAAAATGCAGGAACTTCAAACCGGCACTAGGTAACAGACTGAGAAAGCAGAGGAAAAGTGTCTCCTGCAACCCGTTCCCTTGGTGCTAGATGAACGAACGTCTCTCCACTTGCTCTGTTCTGAGAGATAAGTGTGTGTGAAAGCCGTCCTTCACCTAGCTTCTTGGGAACACAAAGTTTCTTTTCAGTTGCAAACACCATTCCATACATATATATGGGGAGGTACTAGCTCCAACTCGGTTTTAAAGTGAAAACTGCAGGAACTTCAAACCGGCACTAGGTAACAGACTGAGAAAGCAGAGAAAAAGTGTCTCTTGCAACCCGTTCCCTTGGTGCTAGATGAACGAACGTCTCTCCACTTGCTCAGTTCTGAGAGATAAGTGTGAGTGAAAGCCGTCCTTCACCTAGCTTGTTGGGAACACAAAGTTTCTTTTCAGTTGCAAACTCCAATCCATACATATATATGGGGAGGTACTAGCTCCAACTCGTTTCGACAGTGAAAACTGCAGTTACTTCAAACCGGCACTAGGAAACAGACTGAGAAAGCAGAGAAAAAGTGTCTCCTGCAACCCGTTCCCTTGGTGCTAGATGAACGAACGTCTCTCCTCTTGCTCAGTTCTGAGAGATAATTGTGTGTGAAAGCCGTCCTTAACCTAGCTTGTTGGGAACACAAAGTTTCTTTTCAGTTGCAAACTCCATTCCATACATATATATGGGGACGAACTAGCTCCAACTCGGTTTGACAGTGAAAACTGCAGGAACTTCAAACCGGCACTAGGAAACAGACTGAGAAAGCAGAGAAAAAGTGTCTCCTGCAAACCGTTCCCTTGGTGCTAGATGAACGAACTTCTATCCACTTGCTCAGTTCTGAGAGATAAGTGTGTGTGAAAGCCGTCCTTCACCTAGCTTGTTGGGAACACAAAGTTTCTTTTTAGTTGCAAACTCCATTCCATAAATATATATGGGAAGGTACAAGCTCCAACTCGGTTTTACAGTGAAATCTGCAGGAACTTCAACCCGGCACTAGGAAACAGACTGAGGAAGCTGAGAAAAAGTGTCTCCTGCAACCCGTTCCCTTGGTGCTAGATGAACGAACGTCTCTCCACTTGCTCAGTTCTGAGAGATAAGTGTGTGTGAAAGCCGTCCTTCACCTAGCTTGTTGGGAACACAAAGTTTCTTTTCAGTTGCAAACTCCATTCCATACTTATATATGGGGAGGTACTAGCTCCAACTCGGTTCGACAGTGAAAACTGCAGGTACTTCAAACCGGCACTAGGAAACAGACTGAGAAAGCAGAGAAAAAGTGTCTCCTGCAACCCGTTCCCTTGGTGCTAGATGAACGAACGTCTCTCCACTTGCTCAGTTCTGAGAGATAAGTGTGTGTGAAAGCCGTCCTTCACCTAGCTTGTTGGGAACACAAATTTTCTTTTCAGTTGCAAACTCCAATCCATACATATATATGGGGACGAACTAGCTCCAACTCGGTTTGACAGTGAAAACTGCAGGAACTTCAAACCGGCACTAGGAAACAGACTGAGAAAGCAGAGAAAAAGTGTCTCCTGCAAACCGTTCCCTTGGTGCTAGATGAACGAACGTCTCTCCACTTGCTCAGTTCTGAGAGATAAGTGTGTGTGAAAGCCGTCCTTCACCTAGCTTGTTGGGAACACAAAGTTTCTTTTCAGTTGCAAACTCCATTCCATACATATATATGGGGAGGTACTAGCTCCAACTCGGTTCGACAGTGAAAACTGCAGGTACTTCAAACCGGCTCAAGGAAACAGACTGAGAAAGCAGAGAAAAAGTGTCTCCTGCAACCCGTTCCCTTGGTGCTAGATGAACGAACGTCTCTCCACTTGCTCAGTTCTGAGAGATAAGTGTGTGTGAAAGCCGTCCTTCACCTAGCTTGTTGGGAACACAAAGATTCTTTTTAGTTGCAAACTCCATTCCATAAATATATATGGGGAGGTACAAGCTCCAACTCGGTTTTACAGTGAAAACTGCAGGAACTTCAAACCGGCACTAGGAAACAGACTGAGGAAGCTGAGAAAAAGTGTCTCCTGCAACCCGTTCCCTTGGTGCTAGATGAACGAACGTCTCTCCACTTGCTCAGTTCTGAGAGATAAGTGTGTGTGAAAGCCGTCCTTCACCTAGCTTGTTGGGAACACAAAGTTTCTTTTCAGTTGCAAACTCCATTCCATACATATATATGGGGAGGTACAAGCTCCAACTCGGTTTGACAGTGAAAACTGCAGGAAATTCAAACCGGCACTAGGTAACAGACTGAGAAAGCAGAGAAAAAGTGTCTCCTGCAACCCGTTCCCTTGGTGCTAGATGAACGAAAGTCTCTCCACTTGCTCAGTTCTGAGAGATAAGTGTGTGTGAAAGCCGTCCTTCACCTAGCTTGTTGGGAACACAAAGTTTCTTTTCAGTTGCAAACTCCATTCCATACATATATATGGGGAGGAACTAGCTCCAACTCGGTTTGACAGTGAAAACTGCAGGAACTTCAAACCGGCACTAGGAAACAGACTGAGAAAGCAGAGAAAAAGTGTCTCCTGCAACCCGTTCCCTTGGTGCTAGATGAACGAACGTCTCTCCACTTGCTCAGTTCTGAGAGATAAGTGTGTGTGAAAGCCGTCCTTCACCTAGCTTGTTGGGAACACAAAGTTTCTTTTCAGTTGCAAACTCCATTCCATACATTTATATGGGGAGGTACTAGCTCCAACTCGGTTTGACAGTGAAAACTGCAGGAACTTCAAACCGGCACTAGGAAACAGACTGAGAAAGCAGAGAAAAAGTGTCTCCTGCAACCCGTTCCCTTGGTGCTAGATGAACGAAAGTCTCTACACTTGCTCAGTTCTGAGAGATAAGTGTGTGTGAAAGCCGTCCTTCTCCTAGCTTGTTGGGAACACAAAGTTTCTTTTCAGTTGCAAACTCCATTCCATACATATATATGGGGAGGTACTAGCTCCAACTCGGTTTGACAGTGAAAACTGCAGGAACTTCCAACCGGCACTAGGAAACAGACTGAGAAAGCAGAGAAAAAGTGTCTCCTGCAACCCGTTCCCTTGGTGCTAGATGAACGAACGTCTCTCCACTTGCTCCTTTCTGAGAGATAAGTGTGTGTGAAAGCCGTCCTTCACCTAACTTGTTGGGAACACAAAGTTTCTTTTCAGTTGGAAACTCCATTCCATACATATTTATGGGGAGGTACTAGCTCCAACTCGGTTCGACAGTGAAAACTGCAGCTACTTCAAACCGGCACTAGGAAACAGACTGAGAAAGCAGAGAAAAAGTGTCTCCTGCAACCCGTTCCCTTGGTGCTAGATGAACGAACGTCTCTCCTCTTGCTCAGTTCTGAGAGATAATTGTGTGTGAAAGCCGTCCTTAACCTAACTTGTTGGGAACACAAAGTTTCTTTTCAGTTGCAAACTCCATTCCATACATATATATGGGGAGGTACTAGCTCCAACACGGTTCGACAGTGAAAACTGCAGGTACTTCAAACCGGCTCAAGGAAACAGACTGAGAAAGCAGAGAAAATGTGTCTCCTGCAACCCGTTCCCTTGGTGCTAGATGAACGAACGTCTCTCCACTTGCTCAGTTCTGAGAGATAAGTGTGTGTGAAAGCCGTCCTTCACCTAGCTTGTTGGGAACACAAAGTTTCTTTTTAGTTGCAAACTCCATTCCATAAATATATATGGGGAGGTACAAGCTCCAACTCGGTTTTACAGTGAAAACTGCAGGAACTTCAAACCGGCACTAGGAAACAGACTGAGGAAGCTGAGAAAAAGTGTCTCCTGCAACCCGTTCCCTTGGTGCTAGATGAACGAACGTCTCTCCACTTGCTCAGTTCTGAGAGATAAGTGTGTGTGAAAGCCGTCCTTCACCTAGCTTGTTGGGAACACAAAGTTTCTTTTCAGTTGCAAACTCCATTCCATACATATATATGGGGAGGTACAAGCTCCAACTCGGTTTGACAGTGAAAACTGCAGGAACTTCAAACCGGCACTAGGTAACAGACTGAGAAAGCAGAGAAAAAGTGTCTCCTGCAACCCGTTCCCTTGGTGCTAGATGAACGAACGTCTCTCCACTTGCTCAGTTCTGAGGGATAAGTGTGTGTGAAAGCCGTCCTTCACCTAGCTTGTTGGGAACACAAAGTTTCTTTTCAGTTGCAAACTCCATTCCATACATATATATGGGGAGGGACTAGCTCCAACTCGGTTTGACAGTGAAAACTGCAGGAACTTCAAACCGGCACTAGGAAACAGACTGAGAAAGCAGAGAAAAAGTGTCTCCTGCAACCCGTTCCCTTGGTGCTAGATGAACGAACGTCTCTCCACTTGCTCAGTTCTGAGAGATAAGTGTGTGTGAAAGCCGTCCTTCACCTAGCTTGTTGGGAACACAAAGTTTCTTTTCAGTTGCAAACTCCATTCCATACATTTATATGGGGAGGAACTAGCTCCAACTCGGTTTGACAGTGAAAACTGCAGGAACTTCAAACCGGCACTAGGAAACAGACTGAGAAAGCAGAGAAAAAGTGTCTCCTGCAACCCGTTCCCTTGGTGCTAGATGAACGAAAGTCTCTCCACTTGCTCAGTTCTGAGAGATAAGTGTGTGTGAAAGCCGTCCTTCTCCTAGCTTGTTGGGAACACAAAGTTTCTTTTCAGTTGCAAACTCCATTCCATACATATATATGGGGAGGTACTAGCTCCAACTCGGTTTGACAGTGAAAACTGCAGGAACTTCCAACCGGCACTAGGAAACAGACTGAGAAAGCAGAGAAAAAGTGTCCCTGCAACCCGTTCCCTTGGTGCTAGATGAACGAACGTCTCTCCACTTGCTCCGTTCTGAGAGATAAGTGTGTGTGAAAGCCGTCCTTCACCTAACTTGTTGGTAACACAAAGTTTCTTTTCAGTTGGAAACTCCATTCCATACATATATATGGGGACGAACTAGCTCCAACTCGGTTTTACAGTGAAAACTGCAGGAACTTCAAACCGGCACTAGGAAACAGACTGAGAAAGCAGAGAAAAAGTGTCTCCTACAACCCGTTCCCTTGGTGCTAGATGAACGAACGTCTCTCCACTTGCTCAGTTCTGAGAGATAAGTGTGTGTGAAAGCCGTCCTTCACCTAGCTTGTTGGGAACACAAAGTTTCTTTTCAGTTGCAAACTCCATTCCATACATATATATGGGGAGGTACTAGCTCCAACTCGGTTTGACAGTGAAAACTGCAGGAACTTCCAAACGGCACTAGGAAACAGACTGAGAAAGCAGAGAAAAAGTGTCTCCTGCAACCCGTTCCCTTGGTGCTAGATAAACGAACGTCTCTCCACTTGCTCAGTTCTGAGAGATAAGTGTGTGTTAAAGCCGTCCTTCACCTAGCTTGTTGGGAACACAAAGTTTCTTTTCAGTTGCAAACTCCATTCCATACTTATATATATTGGGAGGTACTAGCTCCAACTCGGTTCGACAGTGAAAACTGCAGGTACTTCAAACCGGCACTAGGAAACAGACTGAGAAAGCAGAGAAAAAGTGTCTCCTGCAACCCGTTCCCTTGGTGCTAGATGAACGAACGTCTCTCCACTTGCTCAGTTCTGAGAGATAAGTGTGTGTGAAAGCCGTCCTTCACCTAGCTTGTTGGGAACACAAAGTTTCTTTTCAGTTGCAAACTCCATTCCATACATATATATGGGGAGGTAGAAGCTCCAACTCGGTTTTACAGTGAAAACTGCAGGAACTTCAAACCGGCACTAGGAAACAGACTGAGAAAGCAGAGAAAAAGTGTCTCCTGCAACCCGTTCCCTTGGTGCTAGATGAACGAACGTCTCTCCACTTGCACAGTTCTGAGAGATAAGTGTGTGTGAAAGCCGTCCTTCACATAGCTTGTTGGGAACACAAAGTTTCTTTTCATTTGCAAACTCCATTCCATATATATATATGGGGAGGTACTAGCTCCAACTCGGTTTGACAGTGAAAACTGCAGGAACTTCAAACCGGCACTAGGTAACAGACTGAGAAAGCAGAGGAAAAGTGTCTCCTGCAACCCGTTCCCTTGGTGCTAGATGAACGAACGTCTCTCCACTTGCTCTGTTCTGAGAGATAAGTGTGTGTGAAAGCCGTCCTTCACCTAGCTTCTTGGGAACACAAAGTTTCTTTTCAGTTGCAAACACCATTCCATACATATATATGGGGAGGTACTAGCTCCAACTCGGTTTTAAAGTGAAAACTGCAGGAACTTCAAACCGGCACTAGGTAACAGACTGAGAAAGCAGAGAAAAAGTGTCTCTTGCAACCCGTTCCCTTGGTGCTAGATGAACGAACGTCTCTCCACTTGCTCAGTTCTGAGAGATAAGTGTGAGTGAAAGCCGTCCTTCACCTAGCTTGTTGGGAACACAAAGTTTCTTTTCAGTTGCAAACTCCAATCCATACATATATATGGGGAGGTACTAGCTCCAACTCGGTTCGACAGTGAAAACTGCAGGTACTTCAAACCGGCACTAGGAAACAGACTGAGAAAGCAGAGAAAAAGTGACTCCTGCAACCCGTTCCCTTGGTGCTAGATGAACGAACGTCTCTCCTCTTGCTCAGTTATGAGAGATAATTGTGTGTGAAAGCCGTCCTTAACCTAGCTTGTTGGGAACACAAAGTTTCTTTTCAGTTGCAAACTCCATTCCATACATATATATGGGGACGAACTAGCTCCAACTCGGTTTGACAGTGAAAACTGCAGGAACTTCAAACCGGCACTAGGAAACAGACTGAGAAAGCAGAGAAAAAGTGTCTCCTGCAAACCGTTCCCTTGGTGCTAGATGAACGAACTTCTATCCACTTGCTCAGTTCTGAGAGATAAGTGTGTGTGAAAGCCGTCCTTCACCTAGCTTGTTGGGAACACAAAGTTTCTTTTCAGTTGCAAACTCCATTCCATACATATATATGGGGAGGTACTAGCTCCAACTCGGTTCGACAGTGAAAACTGCAGGTACTTCAAACCGGCTCAGGGAAACAGACTGAGAAAGCAGAGAAAAAGTGTCTCCTGCAACCCGTTCCCTTGGTGCTAGATGAACGAACGTCTCTCCACTTGCTCAGTTCTGAGAGATAAGTGTGTGTGAAAGCCGTCCTTCACCTAGCTTGTTGGGAACACAAAGTTTCTTTTTAGTTGCAAACTCCATTCCATAAATATATATGGGAAGGTACAAGCTCCAACTCGGTTTTACAGTGAAAACTGCAGGAACTTCAAACCGGCACTAGGAAACAGACTGAGGAAGCTGAGAAAAAGTGTCTCCTGCAATCCGTTCCCTTGGTGCTAGATGAACGAACGTCTCTCCACTTGCTCAGTTCTGAGAGATAAGTGTGTGTGAAAGCCGTCCTTCACCTAGCTTGTTGGGAACACAAATTTCTTTTCAGTTGCAAACTCCATTCCATACTTATATATGGGGAGGTACTAGCTCCAACTCGGTTCGACAGTGAAAACTGCAGGTACTTCAAACCGGCACTAGGAAACAGACTGAGAAAGCAGAGAAAAAGTGTCTCCTGCAACCCGTTCCCTTGGTGCTAGATGAACGAACGTCTCTCCACTTGCTCAGTTCTGAGAGATAAGTGTGTGTGAAAGCCGTCCTTCACCTAGCTTGTTGGGAACACAAAGTTTCTTTTCAGTTGCAAACTCCAATCCATACATATATATGGGGACGAACTAGCTCCAACTCGGTTTGACAGTGAAAACTGCAGGAACTTCAAACCGGCACTAGGAAACAGACTGAGAAAGCAGAGAAAAAGTGTATCCTGCAAACCGTTCCCTTGATGCTAGATGAACGAACTTCTCTCCACTTGCTCAGTTCTGAGAGATAAGTGTGTGTGAAAGCCGTCCTTCACCTAGCTTGTTGGGAACACAAAGTTTCTTTTCAGTTGCAAACTCCATTCCATACATATATATGGGGAGGTACTAGCTCCAACTCGGTTCGACAGTGAAAACTGCAGGTACTTCAAACCGGCTCAAGGAAACAGACTGAGAAAGCAGAGAAAAAGTGTCTCCTGCAACCCGTTCCCTTGGTGCTAGATGAACGAACGTCTCTCCACTTGCTCAGTTCTGAGAGATAAGTGTGTGTGAAAGCCGTCCTTCACCTAGCTTGTTGGGAACACAAAGTTTCTTTTTAGTTGCAAACTCCATTCCATAAATATATATGGGGAGGTACAAGCTCCAACTCGGTTTTACAGTGAAAACTGCAGGAACTTCAAACCGGCACTAGGAAACAGACTGAGAAAGCAGAGAAAAAGTGTCTCCTGCAACCCGTTCCCTTGGTGCTAGATGAACGAACGTCTCTCCACTTGCTCAGTTCTGAGAGATAAGTGTGTGTGAAAGCCGTCCTTCACCTAGCTTGTTGGGAACACAAAGTTTCTTTTCAGTTGCAAACTCCATTCCATACATATATATGGGGAGGTACAAGCTCCAACTCGGTTTGACAGTGAAAACTGCAGGAACTTCAAACCGGCACTAGGTAACAGACTGAGAAAGCAGAGAAAAAGTGTCTCCTGCAACCCGTTCCCTTGGTGCTAGATGAACGAACGTCTCTCCACTTGCTCAGTTCTGAGAGATAAGTGTGTGTGAAAGCCGTCCTTCACCTAGCTTGTTGGGAACACAAAGTTTCTTTTCAGTTGCAAACTCCATTCCATACATATATATGAGGAGGAACTAGCTCCAACTCGGTTTGACAGTGAAAACTGCAGGAACTTCAAACCGGCACTAGGAAACAGACTGAGAAAGCAGAGAAAAAGTGTCTCCTGCAACCCGTTCCCTTGGTGCTAGATGAACGAACGTCTCTCCACTTGCTCAGTTCTGAGAGATAAGTGTGTGTGAAAGCCGTCCTTCACCTAGCTTGTTGGGAACACAAAGTTTCTTTTCAGTTGCAAACTCCATTCCATACATATATATGGGGAGGTACTAGCTCCAACTCGGTTTGACAGTGAAAACTGCAGGAACTTCAAACCGGCACTAGGAAACAGACTGAGAAAGCAGAGAAAAAGTTTCTCCTGCAACCCGTTCCCTTGGTGCTAGATGAACGAAAGTCTCTCAACTTGCTCAGTTCTGAGAGATAAGTGTGTGTGAAAGCCGTCCTTCTCCTAGCTTGTTGGGAACACAAAGTTTCTTTTCAGTTGCAAACTCCATTCCATACATATATATGGGGAGGTACTAGCTCCAACTCGGTTCGACAGTGAAAACTGCAGGTACTTCAAACCGGCTCAAGGAAACAGACTGAGAAAGCAGAGAAAAAGTGTCTCCTGCAACCCGTTCCCTTGGTGCTAGATGAACGAACGTCTCTCCACTTGCTCAGTTCTGAGAGATAAGTGTGTGTGAAAGCCGTCCTTCACCTAGCTTGTTGGGAACACAAAGTTTCTTTTTAGTTGCAAACACCATTCCATAAGTATATATGGGAAGGTACAAGCTCCAACTCGGTTTTACAGTGAAAACTGCAGGAACTTCAACCCGGCACTAGGAAACAGACTGAGGAAGCTGAGAAAAAGTGTCTCCTGCAACCCGTTCCCTTGGTGCTAGATGAACGAACGTCTCTCCACTTGCTCAGTTCTGAGAGATAAGTGTGTGTGAAAGCCGTCCTTCACCTAGCTTGTTGGGAACACAAAGTTTCTTTTCAGTTGCAAACTCCATTCCATACTTATATATGGGGAGGTACTAGCTCCAACTCGGTTCGACAGTGAAAACTGCAGGTACTTCAAACCGGCACTAGGAAACAGACTGAGAAAGCAGAGAAAAAGTGTCTCCTGCAACCCGTTCCCTTGGTGCTAGATGAACGAACGTCTCTCCACTTGCTCAGTTCTGAGAGATAAGTGTGTGTGAAAGCCGTCCTTCACCTAGCTTGTTGGGAACACAAAGTTTCTTTTCAGTTGCAAACTCCAATCCATACATATATATGGGGACGAACTAGCTCCAACTCGGTTTGACAGTGAAAACTGCAGGAACTTCAAACCGGCACTAGGAAACAGACTGAGAAAGCAGAGAAAAAGTGTATCCTGCAAACCGTTCCCTTGGTGCTACATGAACGAACTTCTCTCCACTTGCTCAGTTCTGAGAGATAAGTGTGTGTGAAAGCCGTCCTTCACCTAGCTTGTTGGGAACACAAAGTTTCTTTTCAGTTGCAAACTCCATTCCATACATATATATGGGGAGGTACTAGCTCCAACTCGGTTCGACAGTGAAAACTGCAGGTACTTCAAACCGGCTCAAGGAAATAGACTGAGAAAGCAGAGAAAAAGTGTCTCCTGCAACCCGTTCCCTTGGTGCTAGATGAACGAACGTCTCTCCACTTGCTCAGTTCTGAGAGATAAGTGTGTGTGAAAGCCGTCCTTCACCTAGCTTGTTGGGAACACAAAGTTTCTTTTTAGTTGCAAACTCCATTCCATAAATATATATGGGGAGGTACAAGCTCCAACTCGGTTTTACAGTGAAAACTGCAGGAACTTCAAACCGGCACTAGGAAACAGACTGAGGAAGCTTAGAAAAAGTGTCTCCTGCAACCCGTTCCCTTGGTGCTAGATGAACGAACGTCTCTCCACTTGCTCAGTTCTGAGAGATAAGTGTGTGTGAAAGCCGTCCTTCACCTAGCTTGTTGGGAACACAAAGTTTCTTTTCAGTTGCAAACTCCATTCCATACATATATATGGGGAGGTACAAGCTCCAACTCGGTTTGACAGTGAAAACTGCAGGAACTTCAAACCGGCACTAGGTAACAGACTGAGAAAGCAGAGAAAAAGTGTCTCCTGCAACCCGTTCCCTTGGTGCTAGATGAACGAACGTCTCTCCACTTGCTCAGTTCTGAGAGATAAGTGTGTGTGAAAGCCGTCCTTCACCTAGCTTGTTGGGAACACAAAGTTTCTTTTCAGTTGCAAACTCCATTCCATACATATATATGGGGAGGAACTAGCTCCAACTCGGTTTGACAGTGAAAACTGCAGGAACTTCAAACCGGCACTAGGAAACAGACTGAGAAAGCAGAGAAAAAGTGTCTCCTGCAACCCGTTCCCTTGGTGCTAGATGAACGAACGTCTCTCCACTTGCTCAGTTCTGAGAGATAAGTGTGTGTGAAAGCCGTCCTTCACCTAGCTTGTTGGGAACACAAAGTTTCTTTTCAGTTGCAAACTCCATTCCATACATTTATATGGGGAGGTACTAGCTCCAACTCGGTTTGACAGTGAAAACTGCAGGAACTTCAAACCGGCACTAGGAAACAGACTGAGAAAGCAGAGAAAAAGTGTCTCCTGCAACCCGTTCCCTTGGTGCTAGATGAACGAACGTCTCTCCACTTGCTCCGTTCTGAGAGTTAAGTGTGTGTGAAAGCCGTCCTTCACCTAACTTGTTGGGAACACAAAGTTTCTTTTCAGTTGGAAACTCCATTCCATACATATATATGGAGACGAACTAGCTCCAACTCGGTTTGACAGTGAAAACTGCAGGAACTTCAAACCGGCACTAGGAAACAGACTGAGAAAGCAGAGAAAAAGTGTCTCCTACAACCCGTTCCCTTGGTGCTAGATGAACGAACGTCTCTCCACTTGCTCAGTTCTGAGAGATAAGTGTGTGTGAAAGCCGTCCTTCACCTAGCTTGTTGGGAACACAAAGTTTCTTTTCAGTTGCAAACTCCATTCCATACTTATATATGGGGAGGTACTAGCTCCAACTCGGTTCGACAGTGAAAACTGCAGGTACTTCAAACCGGCACTAGGAAACAGACTGAGAAAGCAGAGAAAAAGTGTCTCCTGCAACCCGTTCCCTTGGTGCTAGATGAACGAACGTCTCTCCACTTGCTCAGTTCTGAGAGATAAGTGTGTGTGAAAGCCGTCCTTCACCTAGCTTGTTGGGAACACAAAGTTTCTTTTCAGTTGCAAACTCCATTCCATACATATATATGGGGAGGTACTAGCTCCAACTCGGTTTGACAGTGAAAACTGCAGGAACTTCCAACCGGCACTAGGAAACAGACTGAGAAAGCAGAGAAAAAGTGTCTCCTGCAACCCGTTCCCTTGGTGCTAGATGAACGAACGTCTCTCCACTTGCTCAGTTCTGAGAGATAAGTGTGTGTGGAAGCCGTCCTTCACCTAGCTTGTTGGGAACACAAAGTTTCTTTTCACTTGCAAACTCCATTCCATACTTATATATGGGGAGGTACTAGCTCCAACTCGGTTCGACAGTGAAAACTGCAGGTACTTCAAACCGGCACTAGGAAACAGACTGAGAAAGCAGAGAAAAAGTGTCTCCTGCAAACCGTTCCCTTGGTGCTAGATGAACGAACGTCTCTCCACTTGCTCAGTTCTGAGAGATAAGTGTGTGTGAAAGCCGTCCTTCACCTAGCTTGTTGGGAACACAAAGTTTCTTTTCAGTTGCAAACTCCATTCCATACATATATATGGGGAGGTACTAGCTCCAACTCGGTTTGACAGTGAAAACTGCAGGAACTTCCAACCGGCACTAGGAAACAGACTGAGAAAGCAGAGAAAAAGTGTCTCCTGCAACCCGTTCCCTTGGTGCTAGATGAACGAACGTCTCTCCACTTGCTCAGTTCTGAGAGATAAGTGTGTGTTAAAGCCGTCCTTCACCTAGCTTGTTGGGAACACAAAGTTTCTTTTCAGTTGCAAACTCCATTCCATACTTATATATGGGGAGGTACTAGCTCCAACTCGGTTCGACAGTGAAAACTGCAGGAACTTCCAACCGGCACTAGGAAACAGACTGAGAAAGCAGAGAAAAAGTGTCTCCTGCAACCCGTTCCCTTGGTGCTAGATGAACGAACGTCTCTCCACTTGCTCAGTTCTGAGAGATAAGTGTGTGTGAAAGCCGTCCTTCACCTAGCTTGTTGGGAACACAAAGTTTCTTTTCAGTTGCAAACTCCATTCCATACATATATATGGGGAGGAACTAGCTCCAACTCGGTTTTACAGTGAAAACTGCAGGAACTTCAAACCGGCACTAGGAAACAAACTGAGGAAGCTGAGAAAAAGTGTCTCCTGCAACCCGTTCCCTTGGTGCTGGATGAACGAACGTCTCTCCACTTGCTCAGTTCTGAGAGATAAGTGTGTGTGAAAGCCGTCCTTCACCTAGCTTGTTGGGAACACAAAGTTTCTTTTCAGTTGCAAACTCCATTCCATACATATATATGGGGAGGTACAAGCTCCAACTCGGTTTGACAGTGAAAACTGCAGGAACTTCAAACCGGCACTAGGTAACAGACTGAGAAAGCAGAGAAAAAGTGTCTCCTGCAACCCGTTCCCTTGGTGCTAGATGAACGAACGTCTCTCCACTTGCTCAGTTCTGAGAGATAAGTGTGTGTGAAAGCCGTCCTTCACCTAGCTTGTTGGGAACACAAAGTTTCTTTTCAGTTGCAAACTCCATTCCATACATATATATGGGGAGGAACTAGCTCCAACTCGGTTTGACAGTGAAAACTGCAGGAACTTCAAACCGGCACTAGGAAACAGACTGAGAAAGCAGAGAAAAAGTGTCTCCTGCAACCCGTTCCCTTGGTGCTAGATGAACGAACGTCTCTCCACTTGCTCAGTTCTGAGAGATAAGTGTGTGTGAAAGCCGTCCTTCACCTAGCTTGTTGGGAACACAAAGTTTCTTTTCAGTTGCAAACTCCATTCCATACATTTATACGGGGAGGTACTAGCTCCAACTCGGTTTGACAGTGAAAACTGCAGGAACATCAAACCGGCACTAGGAAACAGACTGAGAAAGCAGAGAAAAAGTGTCTCCTGCAACCCGTTCCCTTGGTGCTAGATGAACGAAAGTCTCTCCACTTGCTCAGTTCTGAGAGATAAGTGTGTGTGAAAGCCGTCCTTCTCCTAGCTTGTTGGGAACACAAAGTTTCTTTTCAGTTGCAAACTCCATTCCATACATATATATGGGGAGGTACTAGCTCCAACTCGGTTTGACAGTGAAAACTGCAGGAACTTCCAACCGGCACTAGGAAACAGACTGAGAAAGCAGAGAAAAAGTGTCTCCTGCAACCCGTTCCCTTGGTGCTAGATGAACGAACGTCTCTCCACTTGCTCAGTTCTGAGAGATAAGTGTGTGTTAAAGCCGTCCTTCACCTAGCTTGTTGGGAACACAAAGTTTCTTTTCAGTTGCAAACTCCATTCCATACTTATATATGGGGAGGTACTAGCTCCAACTCGGTTCGACAGTGAAAACTGCAGGTACTTCAAACCGGCACTAGGAAACAGACTGAGAAAGCAGAGAAAAAGTGTCTCCTGCAACCCGTTCCCTTGGTGCTAGATGAACGAACGTCTCTCCACTTGCTCAGTTCTGAGAGATAAGTGTGTGTGAAAGCCGTCCTTCACCTAGCTTGTTGGGAACACAAAGTTTCTTTTCAGTTGCAAACACCATTCCATACATATATATGGGGAGGAACTAGCTCCAACTCGGTTTTACAGTGAAAACTGCAGGAACTTCAAACCGGCACTAGGAAACAAACTGAGGAAGCTGAGAAAAAGTGTCTCCTGCAACCCGATCCCTTGGTGCTGGATGAACGAACGTCTCTCCACTTGCTCAGTTCTGAGAGATAAGTGTGTGTGAAAGCCGTCCTTCACCTAGCTTGTTGGGAACACAAAGTTTCTTTTCAGTTGCAAACTCCATTCCATACATATATATGGGGAGGTACAAGCTCCAAATCGGTTTGACAGTGAAAACTGCAGGAACTTCAAACCGGCACTAGGTAACAGACTGAGAAAGCAGAGAAAAAGTGTCTCCTGCAACCCGTTCCCTTGGTGCTAGATGAACGAACGTCTCTCCACTTGCTCAGTTCTGAGAGATAAGTGTGTGTGAAAGCCGTCCTTCACCTAGCTTGTTGGGAACACAAAGTTTCTTTTCAGTTGCAAACTCCATTCCATACATATATATGGGGAGGAACTAGCTCCAACTCGGTTTGACAGTGAAAACTGCAGGAACTTCAAACCGGCACTAGGAAACAGACTGAGAAAGCAGAGAAAAAGTGTCTCCTGCAACCCGTTCCCTTGGTGCTAGATGAACGAACGTCTCTCCACTTGCTCAGTTCTGACAGATAAGTGTGTGTGAAAGCCGTCCTTCACCTAGCTTGTTGGGAACACAAAGTTTCTTTTCAGTTGCAAACTCCATTCCATACATTTATACGGGGAGGTACTAGCTCCAACTCGGTTTGACAGTGAAAACTGCAGGAACTTCAAACCGGCACTAGGAAACAGACTGAGAAAGCAGAGAAAAAGTGTCTCCTGCAACCCGTTCCCTTGGTGCTAGATGAACGAACGTCTCTCCACTTGCTCCGTTCTGCGAGTTAAGTGTGTGTGAAAGCCGTCCTTCACCTAACTTGTTGGGAACACAAAGTTTCTTTTCAGTTGGAAACTCCATTCCATACATATATATGGGGACGAACTAGCTCCTACTCGGTTTGACAGTGAAAACTGCAGGAACTTCAAACCGGCACTAGGAAACAGACTGAGAAAGCAGAGAAAAAGTGTCTGCTACAACCCGTTCCCTTGGTGCTAGATGAACGAACGTCTCTCCACTTGCTCAGTTCTGAGAGATAAGTGTGTGTGAAAGCCGTCCTTCACCTAGCTTGTTGGGAACACAAAGTTTCTTTTCAGTTGCAAACTCCATTCCATACATATATATGGGGAGGTACTAGCTCCAACTCGGTTTGACAGTGAAAACTGCAGGAACTTCCAACCGGCACTAGGAAACAGACTGAGAAAGCAGAGAAAAAGTGTCTCCTGCAACCCGTTCCCTTGGTGCTAGATGAACGAACGTCTCTCCACTTGCTCAGTTCTGAGAGATAAGTGTGTGTGAAAGCCGTCCTTCTCCTAGCTTGTTGGGAACACAAAGTTTCTTTTCAGATGCAAACTCCATTCCATACATATATATGGGGAGGTACTAGCTCCAACTCGGTTTGACAGTGAAAACTGCAGGAACATCCAACCGGCACTAGGAAACAGACTGAGAAAGCAGAGAAAAAGTGTCTCCTGCAACCCGTTCCCTTGGTGCTAGATGAACGAACGTCTCTCCACTTGCTCAGTTCTGAGAGATAAGTGTGTGTTAAAGCCGTCCTTCACCTAGCTTGTTGGGAACACAAAGTTTCTTTTCAGTTGCAAACTCCATTCCATACTTATATATGGGGAGGTACTAGCTCCAACTCGGTTCGACAGTGAAAACTGCAGGTACTTCAAACCGGCACTAGGAAACAGACTGAGAAAGCAGAGAAAAAGTGTCTCCTGCAACCCGTTCCCTTGGTGCTAGATGAACGAACGTCTCTCCACTTGCTCAGTTCTGAGAGATAAGTGTGTGTGAAAGCCGTCCTTCACCTAGCTTGTTGGGAACACAAAGTTTCTTTTCAGTTGCAAACTCCATTCCATACATATATATGGGGAGGAACTAGCTCCAACTCGGTTTTACAGTGAAAACTGCAGGAACTTCAAACCGGCACTAGGAAACAAACTGAGGAAGCTGAGAAAAAGTGTCTCCTGCAACCCGTTCCCTTTGTGCTGGATGAACGAACGTCTCTCCACTTGCTCAGTTCTGAGAGATAAGTGTGTGTGAAAGCCGTCCTTCACCTAGGTTGTTGGGAACACAAAGTTTCTTTTCAGTTGCAAACTCCATTCCATACATATATATGGGGAGGTACAAGCTCCAACTCGGTTTGACAGTGAAAACTGCAGGAACTTCAAACCGGCACTAGGTAACAGACTGAGAAAGCAGAGAAAAAGTGTCTCCTGCAACCCGTTCCCTTGGTGCTAGATGAACGAACGTCTCTCCACTTGCTCAGTTCTGAGAGATAAGTGTGTGTGAAAGCCGTCCTTCACCTAGCTTGTTGGGAACACAAAGTTTCTTTTCAGTTGCAAACTCCATTCCATACATATATATGGGGAGGAACTAACTCCAACTCGGTTTGACAGTGAAAACTGCAGGAACTTCAAACCGGCACTAGGAAACAGACTGAGAAAGCAGAGAAAAAGTGTCTCCTGCAACCCGTTCCCTTGGTGCTAGATGAACGAACGTCTCTCCACTTGCTCAGTTCTGAGAGATAAGTGTGTGTGAAAGCCGTCCTTCAACTAGCTTGTTGGGAACACAAAGTTTCTTTTCAGTTGCAAACTCCATTCCATACATTTATACGGGGAGGTACTAGCTGCAACTCGGTTTGACAGTGAAAACTGCAGGAACTTCAAACCGGCACTAGGAAACAGACTGAGAAAGCAGAGAAATAGTGTCTCCTGCAACCCGTTCCCTTGGTTCTAGATGAACGAAAGTCTCTCCACTTGCTCAGTTCTGAGAGATAAGTGTGTGTGAAAGCCGTCCTTCTCCTAGCTTGTTGGGAACACAAAGTTTCTTTTCAGTTGCAAACTCCATTCCATACATATATATGGGGAGGTACTAGCTCCAACTCGGTTTGACAGTGAAAACTTCAGGAACTTCCAACCGGCACTAGGAAACAGACTGAGAAAGCAGAGAAAAAGTGTCTCCTGCAACCCGTTCCCTTGGTGCTAGATGAACGAACGTCTCTCCACTTGCTCCGTTCTGAGAGATAAGTGTGTGTGAAAGCCGTCCTTCACCTAACTTGTTGGGAACACAAAGTTTCTTTTCAGTTGGAAACTCCATTCCATACATATATATGGGGACGAACTAGCTCCAACTCGGTTTGACAGTGAAAACTGCAGGAACTTCATACCGGCACTAGGAAACAGACTGAGAAAGCAGAGAAAAAGTGTCTCCTACAACCCGTTCCCTTGGTGCTAGATGAACGAACGTCTCTCCACTTGCTCAGTTCTGAGAGATAAGTGTGTGTGAAAGCCGTCCTTCACCTAGCTTGTTGGGAACACAAAGTTTCTTTTCAGTTGCAAACTCCATTCCATACATATATATGGGGAGGTACTAGCTCCAACTCGGTTTGACAGTGAAAACTGCAGGAACTTCCAACCGGCACTAGGAAACAGACTGAGAAAGCAGAGAAAAAGTGTCTCCTGCAACCCGTTCCCTTGGTGCTAGATGAACGAACGTCTCTCCACTTGCTCAGTTCTGAGAGATAAGTGTGTGTTAAAGCCGTCCTTCACCTAGCTTGTTGGGAACACAAAGTTTCTTTTCAGTTGCAAACTCCATTCCATACTTATATATGGGGAGGTACTAGCTCCAACTCGGTTCGACAGTGAAAACTGCAGGTACTTCAAACCGGCACTAGGAAACAGACTGAGAAAGCAGAGAAAAAGTGTCTCCTGCAACCCGTTCCCTTGGTGCTAGATGAACGAACGTCTCTCCACTTGCTCAGTTCTGAGAGATAAGTGTGTGTGAAAGCCGTCCTTCACCTAGCTTGTTGGGAACACAAAGTTTCTTTTCAGTTGCAAACTCCATTCCATACATATATATGGGGAGGAACAAGCTCCAACTCGGTTTTACAGTGAAAACTGCAGGAACTTCAAACCGGCACTAGGAAACAGACTGAGAAAGCAGAGAAAAAGTGTCTCCTGCAACCCGTTCCCTTGGTGCTAGATGAACGAACGTCTCTCCACTTGCACAGTTCTGAGAGATAAGTGTGTGTGAAAGCCGTCCTTCACCTAGCTTGTTGGGAACACAAAGTTTCTTTTCATTTGCAAACTCCATTCCATACATATATATGGGGAGGTACTAGCTCCAACTCGGTTTGACAGTGAAAACTGCAGGAACTTCAAACCGGCACTAGGTAACAGACTGAGAAAGCAGAGGAAAAGTGTCTCCTGCAACCCGTTCCCTTGGTGCTAGATGAACGAACGTCTCTCCACTTGCTCAGTTCTGAGAGATAAGTGTGTGTGAAAGCCGTCCTTCACCTAGCTTCTTGGGAACACAAAGTTTCTTTTCAGTTGCAAACACCATTCCATACATATATATGGGGAGGTACTAGCTCCAACTCGGTTTTAAAGTGAAAACTGCAGGAACTTCAAACCGGCACTAGGTAACAGACTGAGAAAGCAGAGAAAAAGTGTCACTTGCAACCCGTTCCCGTGGTGCTAGATGAACGAACGTCTCTCCACTTGCTCAATTCTGAGAGATAAGTGTGTGTGAAAGCCGTCCTTCACCTAGCTTGTTGGGAACACAAAGTTTCTTTTCAGTTGCAAACTCCATTCCATACATATATATGGGGAGGTACTAGCTCCAACTCGGTTTGACAGTGAAAACTGCAGGAACTTCCAACCGGCACTAGGAAACAGACTGAGAAAGCAGAGAAAAAGTGTCTCCTGCAACCCGTTCCCTTGGTGCTAGATGAACGAAAGTCTCTCCACTTGCTCAGTTCTGAGAGATAAGTGTGTGTTAAAGCCATCCTTCACCTAGCTTGTTGGGAACACAAAGTTTCTTTTCAGTTGCAAACTCCATTCCATACATTTATATGGGGAGGTACTAGCTCCAACTTGGTTCGACAGTGAAAACTGCAGGTACTTCAAACCGGCACTAGGAAACAGACTGAGAAAGCAGAGAAAAAGTGTCTCCTGCAACCCGTTCCCTTGGTGCTAGATGAACGAACGTCTCTCCACTTGCTCAGTTCTGAGAGATAAGTGTGTGTGAAAGCCGTCCTTCACCTAGCTTGTTGGGAACACAAAGTTTCTTTTCAGTTGCAAACTCCATTCCATACATATATATGGGGAGGAACTAGCTCCAACTCGGTTTTACAGTGAAAACTGCAGGAACTTCAAACCGGCACTAGGAAATAGACTGAGAAAGCAGAGAAAAAGTGTCTCCTGCAACCCGTTCCCTTGGTGCTAGATGAACGAACGTCTCTCCACTTGCACAGTTCTGAGAGATAAGTGTGTGTGAAAGCCGTCCTTCACCTAGCTTGTTGGGAACACAAAGTTTCTTTTCATTTGCAAACTCCATTCCATACATATATATGGGGAGGTACTAGCTCCAACTCGGTTTGACAGTGAAAACTGCAGGAACTTCAAACCGGCACTAGGTAACAGACTGAGAAAGCAGAGGAAAAGGGTCTCCTGCAACCCGTTCCCTTGGTGCTAGATGAACGAACGTCTCTCCACTTGCTCTGTTCTGAGAGATAAGTGTGTGTGAAAGCCGTCCTTCACCTAGCTTGTTGGGAACACAAAGTTTCTTTTCAGTTGCAAACTCCATTCCATACATATATATGGGGAGGTACTAGCTCCAACTCGGTTTGACAGTGAAAACTGCAGGAACTTCCAACCGGCACTAGGAAACAGACTGAGAAAGCAGAGAAAAAGTGTCTCCTGCAACCCGTTCCCTTGGTGCTAGATGAACGAACGTCTCTCCACTTGCTCAGTTCTGAGAGATAAGTGTGTGTTAAAGCCGTCCTTCACCTAGCTTGTTGGGAACACAAAGTTTCTTTTCAGTTGCAAACTCCATTCCATACTTATATATATGGGGAGGTACTAGCTCCAACTCGGTTTGACAGTGAAAACTGCAGGAACTTCCAACCGGCACTAGGAAACAGACTGAGAAAGCAGAGAAAAAGTGTCTCCTGCAACCCGTTCCCTTGGTGCTAGATGAACGAACGTCTCTCCACTTGCTCAGTTCTGAGAGATAAGTGTGTGTTAAAGCCGTCCTTCACCTAGCTTGTTGGGAACACAAAGTTTCTTTTCAGTTGCAAACTCCATTCCATACTTATATATGGGGAGGTACTAGCTCCAACTCGGTTCGACAGTGAAAACTGCAGGTACTTCAAACCGGCACTAGGAAACAGACTGAGAAAGCAGAGAAAAAGTGTCTCCTGCAACCCGTTCCCTTGGTGCTAGATGAACGAACGTCTCTCCACTTGCTCAGTTCTGAGAGATAAGTGTGTGTGAAAGCCGTCCTTCACCTAGCTTGTTGGGAACACAAAGTTTCTTTTCAGTTGCAAACTCCATTCCATACATATATATGGGGAGGAACTAGCTCCAACTCGGTTTTACAGTGAAAACTGCAGGAACTTCAAACCGGCACTAGGAAACAGACTGAGAAAGCAGAGAAAAAGTGTCTCCTGCAACCCGTTCCCTTGGTGCTAGATGAACGAACGTCTCTCCACTTGCACAGTTCTGAGAGATAAGTGTGTGTGAAAGCCGTCCTTCACCTAGCTTGTTGGGAACACAAAGTTTCTTTTCATTTGCAAACTCCATTCCATACATATATATGGGGAGGTACTAGCTCCAACTCGGTTTGACAGTGAAAACTGCAGGAACTTCAAACCGGCACTAGGTAACAGACTGAGAAAGCAGAGGAAAAGGGTCTCCTGCAACCCGTTCCCTTGGTGCTAGATGAACGAACGTCTCTCCACTTGCTCTGTTCTGAGAGATAAGTGTGTGTGAAAGCCGTCCTTCACCTAGCTTGTTGGGAACACAAAGTTTCTTTTCAGTTGCAAACTCCATTCCATACATATATATGGGGAGGTACTAGCTCCAACTCGGTTTGACAGTGAAAACTACAGGAACTTCCAACCGGCACTAGGAAACAGACTGAGAAAGCAGAGAAAAAGTGTCTCCTGCAACCCGTTCCCTTGGTGCTAGATGAACGAACGTCTCTCCACTTGCTCAGTTCTGAGAGATAAGTGTGTGTTAAAGCCGTCCTTCACCTAGCTTGTTGGGAACACAAAGTTTCTTTTCAGTTGCAAACTCCATTCCATACTTATATATATGGGGAGGTACTAGCTCCAACTCGGTTTGACAGTGAAAACTGCAGGAACTTCCAACCGGCACTAGGAAACAGACTGAGAAAGCAGAGAAAAAGTGTCTCCTGCAACCCGTTCCCTTGGTGCTAGATGAACGAACGTCTCTCCACTTGCTCAGTTCTGAGAGATAAGTGTGTGTTAAAGCCGTCCTTCACCTAGCTTGTTGGGAACACAAAGTTTCTTTTCAGTTGCAAACTCCATTCCATACTTATATATGGGGAGGTACTAGCTCCAACTCGGTTCGACAGTGAAAACTGCAGGTACTTCAAACCGGCACTAGGAAACAGACTGAGAAAGCAGAGAAAAAGTGTCTCCTGCAACCCGTTCCCTTGGTGCTAGATGAACGAACGTCTCTCCACTTGCTCAGTTCTGAGAGATAAGTGTGTGTGAAAGCCGTCCTTCACCTAGCTTGTTGGGAACACAAAGTTTCTTTTCAGTTGCAAACTCCATTCCATACATATATATGGGGAGGGACTAGCTCCAACTCGGTTTTACAGTGAAAACTGCAGGAACTTCCAACCGGCACTAGGAAACAGACTGAGAAAGCAGAGAAAAAGTGTCTCCTGCAACCCGTTCCCTTGGTGCTAGATGAACGAACGTCTCTCCACTTGCTCAGTTCTGAGAGATAAGTGTGTGTGAAAGCCGTCCTTCACCTAGCTTGTTGGGAACACAAAGTTTCTTTTCAGTTGCAAACTCCATTCCATACATATATATGGGGAGGTAGAAGCTCCAACTCGGTTTTACAGTGAAAACTGCAGGAACTTCAAACCGGCACTAGGAAACAGACTGAGAAAGCAGAGAAAAAGTGTCTCCTGCAACCCGTTCCCTTGGTGCTAGATGAACGAACGTCTCTCCACTTGCACAGTTCTGAGAGATATGTGTGTGTGAAAGCCGTCCTTCACATAGCTTGTTGGGAACACAAAGTTTCTTTTCATTTGCAAACTCCATTCCATACATATATATGGGGAGGTACTAGCTCCAACTCGGTTTGACAGTGAAAACTGCAGGAACTTCAAACCGGCACTAGGTAACAGACTGAGAAAGCAGAGGAAAAGTGTCTCCTGCAACCCGTTCCCTTGGTGCTAGATGAACGAACGTCTCTCCACTTGCTCAGTTCTGAGAGATAAGTGTGTGTGAAAGCCGTCCTTCATCTAGCTTCTTGGGAACACAAAGTTTCTTTTCAGTTGCAAACACCATTCCATACATATATATGGGGAGGTACTAGGTCCAACTCGGTTTTAAAGTGAAAACTGCTGGAACTTCAAACCGGCACTAGGTAACAGACTGAGAATGCAGAGAAAAAGTGTCTCTTGCAACCCGTTCCCTTGGTGCTAGATGAACGAACGTCTCTCCACTTGCTCAGTTCTGAGAGATAAGTGTGTGTGAAAGCCGTCCTTCACCTAGCTTGTTGGGAACACAAAGTTTCTTTTCAGTTGCAAACTCCATTCCATACATATATATGGGGAGGTACTAGCTCCAACTCGGTTTGACAGTGAAAACTGCAGGAACTTCCAACCGGCACTAGGAAACAGACTGAGAAAGCAGAGAAAAAGTGTCTCCTGCAACCCGTTCCCTTGGTGCTAGATGAACGAACGTCTCTCCACTTGCTCAGTTCTGAGAGATAAGTGTGTGTTAAAGCCGTCCTTCACCTAGCTTGTTGGGAACACAAAGTTTCTTTTCAGTTGCAAACTCCATTCCATACATTTATATGGGGAGGTACTAGCTCCAACTCTGTTCGACAGTGAAAACTGCAGGTACTTCAAACCGGCACTAGGAAACAGACTGAGAAAGCAGAGAAAAAGTGTCTCCTGCAACCCGTTCCCTTGGTGCTAGATGAACGAACGTCTCTCCACTTGCTCAGTTCTGAGAGATAAGTGTGTGTGAAAGCCGTCCTTCACCTAGCTTGTTGGGAACACAAAGTTTCTTTTCAGTTGCAAACTCCATTCCATACATATATATGGGGAGGAACTAGCTCCAACTCGGTTTTACAGTGAAAACTGCAGGAACTTCAAACCGGCACTAGGAAACAGACTGAGAAAGCAGAGAAAAAGTGTCTCCTGCAACCCGTTCCCTTGGTGCTAGATGAACGAACGTCTCTCCACTTGCACAGTTCTGAGAGATAAGTGTGTGTGAAAGCCGTCCTTCACCTAGCTTGTTGGGAACACAAAGTTTCTTTTCAGTTGCAAACTCCATTCCATACATATATATGGGGAGGTACTAGCTCCAACTCGGTTTGACAGTGAAAACTGCAGGAACTTCAAACCGGCACTAGGTAACAGACTGAGAAAGCAGAGGAAAAGTGTCTCCTGCAACCCGTTCCCTTGGTGCTAGATGAACGAACGTCTCTCCACTTGCTCTGTTCTGAGAGATAAGTGTGTGTGAAAGCCGTCCTTCACCTAGCTTGTTGGGAACACAAAGTTTCTTTTCAGTTGCAAACTCCATTCCATACATATATATGGGGAGGTACTAGCTCCAACTCGGTTTGACAGTGAAAACTGCAGGAACTTCCAACCGGCACTAGGAAACAGACTGAGAAAGCAGAGAAAAAGTGTCTCCTGCAACCCGTTCCCTTGGTGCTAGATGAACGAACGTCTCTCCACTTGCTCAGTTCTGAGAGATAAGTGTGTGTGAAAGCCGTCCTTCATCTAGCTTCTTGGGAACACAAAGTTTCTTTTCAGTTGCAAACACCATTCCATACATATATATGGCCAGGTACTAGGTCCAACTCGGTTTTAAAGTGAAAACTGCAGGAACTTCAAACCGGCACTAGGTAACAGACTGAGAATGCAGAGAAAAAGTGTCTCTTGCAACCCGTTCCCTTGGTGCTAGATGAACGAACGTCTCTCCACTTGCTCAGTTCTGAGAGATAAGTGTGTGTGAAAGCCGTCCTTCACCTAGCTTGTTGGGAACACAAAGTTTCTTTTCAGTTGCAAACTCCATTCCATACATATATATGGGGAGGTACTAGCTCCAACTCGGTTTGACAGTGAAAACTGCAGGAACTTCCAACCGGCACTAGGAAACAGACTGAGAAAGCAGAGAAAAAGTGTCTCCTGCAACCCGTTCCCTTGGTGCTAGATGAACGAACGTCTCTCCACTTGCTCAGTTCTGAGAGATAAGTGTGTGTTAAAGCCGTCCTTCACCTAGCTTGTTGGGAACACAAAGTTTCTTTTCAGTTGCAAACTCCATTCCATACATTTATATGGGGAGGTACTAGCTCCAACTCGGTTCGACAGTGAAAACTGCAGGTACTTCAAACCGGCACTAGGAAACAGACTGAGAAAGCAGAGAAAAAGTGTCTCCTGCAACCCGTTCCCTTGGTGCTAGATGAACGAACGTCTCTCCACTTGCTCAGTTCTGAGAGATAAGTGTGTGTGAAAGCCGTCCTTCACCTAGCTTGTTGGGAACACAAAGTTTCTTTTCAGTTGCAAACTCCATTCCATACATATATATGGGGAGGTACTAGCTCCAACTCGGTTTGACAGTGAAAACTGCAGGAACTTCCAACCGGCACTAGGAAACAGACTGAGAAAGCAGAGAAAAAGTGTCTCCTGCAACCCGTTCCCTTGGTGCTAGATGAACGAACGTCTCTCCACTTGCTCAGTTCTGAGAGATAAGTGTGTGTTAAAGCCGTCCTTCACCTAGCTTGTTGGGAACACAAAGTTTCTTTTCAGTTGCAAACTCCATTCCATACATTTATATGGGGAGGTACTAGCTCCAACTCGGTTCGACAGTGAAAACTGCAGGTACTTCAAACCGGCACTAGGAAACAGACTGAGAAAGCAGAGAAAAAGTGTCTCCTGCAACCCGTTCCCTTGGTGCTAGATGAACGAACGTCTCTCCACTTGCTCAGTTCTGAGAGATAAGTGTGTGTGAAAGCCGTCCTTCACCTAGCTTGTTGGGAACACAAAGTTTCTTTTCAGTTGCAAACTCCATTCCATACATATATATGGGGAGGAACTAGCTCCAACTCGGTTTTACAGTGAAAACTGCAGGAACTTCAAACCGGCACTAGGAAACAGACTGAGAAAGCAGAGAAAAAGTGTCTCCTGCAACCCGTTCCCTTGATGCTAGATGAACGAACGTCTCTCCACTTGCACAGTTCTGAGAGATAAGTGTGTGTGAAAGCCGTCCTTCACCTAGCTTGTTGGGAACACAAAGTTTCTTTTCAGTTGCAAACTCCATTCCATACATATATATGGGGAGGTACTAGCTCCAACTCGGTTTGACAGTGAAAACTGCAGGAACTTCAAACCGGCACTAGGTAACAGACTGAGAAAGCAGAGGAAAAGTGTCTCCTGCAACCCGTTCCCTTGGTGCTAGATGAACGAACGTCTCTCCACTTGCTCTGTTCTGAGAGATAAGTGTGTGTGAAAGCCGTCCTTCACCTAGCTTGTTGGGAACACAAAGTTTCTTTTCAGTTGCAAACTCCATTCCATACATATATATGGGGAGGTACTAGCTCCAACTCGGTTTGACAGTGAAAACTGCAGGAACTTCCAACCGGCACTAGGAAACAGACTGAGAAAGCAGAGAAAAAGTGTCTCCTGCAACCCGTTCCCTTGGTGCTAGATGAACGAACGTCTCTCCACTTGCTCAGTTCTGAGAGATAAGTGTGTGTGAAAGCCGTCCTTCATCTAGCTTCTTGGGAACACAAAGTTTCTTTTCAGTTGCAAACACCATTCCATACATATATATGGGGAGGTACTAGGTCCAACTCGGTTTTAAAGTGAAAACTGCAGGAACTTCAAACCGGCACTAGGTAACAGACTGAGAATGCAGAGAAAAAGTGTCTCTTGCAACCCGTTCCCTTGGTGCTAGATGAACGAACGTCTCTCCACTTGCTCAGTTCTGAGAGATAAGTGTGTGTGAAAGCCGTCCTTCACCTAGCTTGTTGGGAACACAAAGTTTCTTTTCAGTTGCAAACTCCATTCCATACATATATATGGGGAGGTACTAGCTCCAACTCGGTTTGACAGTGAAAACTGCAGGAACTTCCAACCGGCACTAGGAAACAGACTGAGAAAGCAGAGAAAAAGTGTCTCCTGCAACCCGTTCCCTTGGTGCTAGATGAACGAACGTCTCTCCACTTGCTCAGTTCTGAGAGATAAGTGTGTGTTAAAGCCGTCCTTCACCTAGCTTGTTGGGAACACAAAGTTTCTTTTCAGTTGCAAACTCCATTCCATACATTTATATGGGGAGGTACTAGCTCCAACTCGGTTCGACAGTGAAAACTGCAGGTACTTCAAACCGGCACTAGGAAACAGACTGAGAAAGCAGAGAAAAAGTGTCTCCTGCAACCCGTTCCCTTGGTGCTAGATGAACGAACGTCTCTCCACTTGCTCAGTTCTGAGAGATAAGTGTGTGTGAAAGCCGTCCTTCACCTAGCTTGTTGGGAACACAAAGTTTCTTTTCAGTTGCAAACTCCATTCCATACATATATATGGGGAGGAACTAGCTCCAACTCGGTTTTACAGTGAAAACTGCAGGAACTTCAAACCGGCACTAGGAAACAGACTGAGAAAGCAGAGAAAAAGTGTCTCCTGCAACCCGTTCCCTTGGTGCTAGATGAACGAACGTCTCTCCACTTGCTCTGTTCTGAGAGATAAGTGTGTGTGAAAGCCGTCCTTCACCTAGCTTGTTGGGAACACAAAGTTTCTTTTCAGTTGCAAACTCCATTCCATACATATATATGGGGAGGTACTAGCTCCAACTCGGTTTGACAGTGAAAACTGCAGGAACTTCCAACCGGCACTAGGAAACAGACTGAGAAAGCAGAGAAAAAGTGTCTCCTGCAACCCGTTCCCTTGGTGCTAGATGAACGAACGTCTCTCCACTTGCTCAGTTCTGAGAGATAAGTGTGTGTTAAAGCCGTCCTTCACCTAGCTTGTTGGGAACACAAAGTTTCTTTTCAGTTGCAAACTCCATTCCATACTTATATATATTGGGAGGTACTAGCTCCAACTCGGTTCGACAGTGAAAACTGCAGGTACTTCAAACCGGCACTAGGAAACAGACTGAGAAAGCAGAGAAAAAGTGTCTCCTGCAACCCGTTCCCTTGGTGTTAGATGAACGAACGTCTCTCCACTTGCTCAGTTCTGAGAGATAAGTGTGTGTGAAAGCCGTCCTTCACCTAGCTTGTTGGGAACACAAAGTTTCTTTTCAGTTGCAAACTCCATTCCATACATATATATGGGGAGGTAGAAGCTCCAACTCGGTTTTACAGTGAAAACTGCAGGAACTTCAAACCGGCACTAGGAAACAGACTGAGAAAGAAGAGAAAAAGTGTCTCCTGCAACCCGTTCCCTTGGTGCTAGATGAACGAACGTCTCTCCACTTGCACAGTTCTGAGAGATAAGTGTGTGTGAAAGCCGTCCTTCACATACCTTGTTGGGAACACAAAATTTCTTTTCATTTGCAAACTCCATTCCATACATATATATGGGGAGGTACTAGCTCCAACTCGGTTTGACAGTGAAAACTGCAGGAACTTCAAAACGGCACTAGGTAACAGACTGAGAAAGCAGAGGAAAAGTGTCTCCTGCAACCCGTTCCCTTGGTGCTAGATGAACGAACGTCTCTCCACTTGCTCAGTTCTGAGAGATAAGTGTGTGTGAAAGCCGTCCTTCACCTAGCTTCTTGGGAACACAAAGTTTCTTTTCAGTTGCAAACACCATTCCATACATATATATGGGGAGTTACTAGCTCCAACTCGATTTTAAAGTTAAAACTGCAGGAACTTCAAACCGGCACTAGGTAACAGACTGAGAAAGCAGAGAAAAAGTGTCTCTTGCAACCCGTTCCCTTGGTGCTAGATGAACGAACGTCTCTCCACTTGCTCAGTTCTGAGAGATAAGTGTGAGTGAAAGCCGTCCTTCACCTAGCTTGTTGGGAACACAAAGTTTCTTTTCAGTTGCAAACTCCAATCCATACATATATATGGGGGGTACTAGCTCCAACTCGGTTCGAAAGTGAAAACTGCAGGTACTTCAAACCGGCACTAGGAAACAGACTGAGAAAGCAGAGAAAAAGTGTCTCTGCAACCCGTTCCCTTGGTGCTAGATGAACGAACGTCTCTCCTCTTGCTCAGTTCTGAGAGATAATTGTGTGTGAAAGCCGTCCTTCACCTAGCTTGTTGGGAACACAAAGTTTCTTTTCAGTTGCAAACTCCATTCCATACATATATATGGGGACGAACTAGCTCCAACTCGGTTTGACAGTGAAAACTGCAGGAACTTCAAACCGGCACTAGGAAACAGACTGAGAAAGCAGAGAAAAAGTGTCTCCTGCAAACCGTTCCCTTGGTGCTAGATGAACGAACTTCTATCCACTTGCTCAGTTCTGAGAGATAAGTGTGTGTGAAAGCCGTCCTTCACATAGCTTGTTGGGAACACAAAGTTTCTTTTCAGTTGCAAACTCCATTCCATACATATATATGGGGAGGTACTAGCTCCAACTCGGTTCGACAGTGAAAACTGCAGGTACTTCAAACCGGCTCAAGGAAACAGACTGAGAAAGCAGAGAAAAAGTGTCTCCTGCAACCCGTTCCCTTGGTGCTAGATGAACGAACGTCTCTCCACTTGCTCAGTTCTGAGAGATAAGTGTGTGTGAAAGCCGTGCTTCACCTAGCTTGTTGGGAACACAAAGTTTCTTTTTAGTTGCAAACTCCATTCCATAAATATATATGGGGAGGTACAAGCTCCAACTCGGTTTTACAGTGAAAACTGCAGGAACTTCAAACCGGCACTAGGAAACAGACTGAGGAAGCTGAGAAAAAGTGTCTCCTGCAACCCGTTCCCTTGGTGCTAGATGAACGAACGTCTCTCCACTTGCTCAGTTCTGAGAGATAAGTGTGTGTGAAAGCCGTCCTTCACCTAGCTTGTTGGGAACACAAAGTTTCTTTTCAGTTGCAAACTCCATTCCATACTTATATATGGGGAGGTACTAGCTCCAACTCGGTTCGACAGTGAAAACTGCAGGTACTTCAAACCGGCACTAGGAAACAGACTGAGAAAGCAGAGAAAAAGTGTCTCCTGCAACCCGTTCCCTTGGTGCTAGATGAACGAACGTCTCTCCACTTACTCAGTTCTGAGAGATAAGTGTGTGTGAAAGCCGTCCTTCACCTAGCTTGTTGGGAACACAAAGTTTCTTTTCAGTTGCAAACACCAATCCATACATATATATGGGGACGAACTAGCTCCAACTCGGTTTGACAGTGAAAACTGCAGGAACTTCAAACCGGCACTAGGAAACAGACTGAGAAAGCAGAGAAAAAGTGTCTCCTGCAAACCGTTCCCTTGGTGCTAGATGAACGAACTTCTCTCCACTTGCTCAGTTCTGAGAGATAACTGTGTGTGAAATCCGTCCTTCACCTAGCTTGTTGGGAACACAAAGTTTCTTTTCAGTTGCAAACTCCATTCCATACATATATATGGGGAGGTACTAGCTCCAACTCGGTTCGACAGTGAAAACTGCAGGTACTTCAAACCGGCTCAAGGAAACAGACTGAGAAAGCAGAGAAAAAGTGTCTCCTGCAACCCGTTCCCTTGGTGCTAGATGAACGAACGTCTCTCCACTTGCTCAGTTCTGAGAGATAAGTGTGTGTGAAAGCCGTCCTTCACCTAGCTTGTTGGGAACACAAAGTTTCTTTTTAGTTGCAAACTCCATTCCATAAATATATATGGGGATGTACAAGCTCCAACTCGGTTTTACAGTGAAAACTGCAGGAACTTCAAACCGGCACTAGGAAACAGACTGAGGAAGCTGAGAAAAAGTGTCTCCTGCAACCCGTTCCCTTGGTGCTAGATGAACGAACGTCTCTCCACTTGCTCAGTTCTGAGAGATAAGTGTGTGTGAAAGCCGTCCTTCACCTAGCTTGTTGGGAACACAAAGTTTCTTTTCAGTTGCAAACTCCATTCCATACATATATATGGGGAGGTACAAGCTCCAACTCGGTTTGACAGTGAAAACTGCAGGAACTTCAAACCGGCACTAGGTAACAGACTGAGAAAGCAGAGAAAAAGTGTCTCCTGCAACCCGTTCCCTTGGTGTTAGATGAACGAACGTCTCTCCACTTGCTCAGTTCTGAGAGATAAGTGTGTGTGAAAGCCGTCCTTCACCTAGCTTGTTGGGAACACAAAGTTTCTTTTCAGTTGCAAACTCCAATCCATACATATATATGGGGGGTACTAGCTCCAACTCGGTTCGAAAGTGAAAACTGCAGGTACTTCAAACCGGCACTAGGAAACAGACTGAGAAAGCAGAGAAAAACTGTCTCTGCAACCCGTTCCCTTGGTGCTAGATGAACGAACGTCTCTCCTCTTGCTCAGTTCTGAGAGATAATTGTGTGTGAAAGCCGTCCTTCACCTAGCTTGTTGGGAACACAAAGTTTCTTTTCAGTTGCAAACTCCATTCCATACATATATATGGGGACGAACTAGCTCCAACTCGGTTTGACAGTGAAAACTGCAGGAACTTCAAACCGGCACTAGGAAACAGACTGAGAAAGCAGAGAAAAAGTGTCTCCTGCAAACCGTTCCCTTGGTGCTAGATGAACGAACTTCTATCCACTTGCTCAGTTCTGAGAGATAAGTGTGTGTGAAAGCCGTCCTTCACATAGCTTGTTGGGAACACAAAGTTTCTTTTCAGTTGCAAACTCCATTCCATACATATATATGGGGAGGTACTAGCTCCAACTCGGTTCGACAGTGAAAACTGCAGGTACTTCAAACCGGCTCAAGGAAACAGACTGAGAAAGCAGAGAAAAAGTGTCTCCTGCAACCCGTTCCCTTGGTGCTAGATGAACGAACGTCTCTCCACTTGCTCAGTTCTGAGAGATAAGTGTGTGTGAAAGCCGTCCTTCACCTAGCTTGTTGGGAACACAAAGTTTCTTTTTAGTTGCAAACTCCATTCCATAAATATATATGGGGAGGTATAAGCTCCAACTCGGTTTTACAGTGAAAACTGCAGGAACTTCAAACCGGCACTAGGAAACAGACTGAGGAAGCTGAGAAAAAGTGTCTCCTGCAACCCGTTCCCTTGGTGCTAGATGAACGAACGTCTCTCCACTTGCTCAGTTCTGAGAGATAAGTGTGTGTGAAAGCCGTCCTTCACCTAGCTTGTTGGGAACACAAAGTTTCTTTTCAGTTGCAAACTCCATTCCATACTTATATATGGGGAGGTACTAGCTCCAACTCGGTTCGACAGTGAAAACTGCAGGTACTTCAAACCGGCACTAGGAAACAGACTGAGAAAGCAGAGAAAAAGTGTCTCCTGCAACCCGTTCCCTTGGTGCTAGATGAACGAACGTCTCTCCACTTGCTCAGTTCTGAGAGATAAGTGTGTGTGAAAGCCGTCCTTCACCTAGCTTGTTGGGAACACAAAGTTTCTTTTTAGTTGCAAACTCCATTCCATAAATATATATGGGGAGGTACAAGCTCCAACTCGGTTTTACAGTGAAAACTGCAGGAACTTCAAACCGGCACTAGGAAACAGACTGAGGAAGCTGAGAAAAAGTGTCTCCTGCAACCCGTTCCCTTGGTGCTAGATGAACGAACGTCTCTCCACTTGCTCAGTTCTGAGAGATAAGTGTGTGTGAAAGCCGTCCTTCACCTAGCTTGTTGGGAACACAAAGTTTCTTTTCAGTTGCAAACTCCATTCCATACATATATATGGGGAGGTACAAGCTCCAACTCGGTTTGACAGTGAAAACTGCAGGAACTTCAAACCGGCACTAGGTAACAGACTGAGAAAGCAGAGAAAAAGTGTCTCCTGCAACCCGTTCCCTTGGTGTTAGATGAACGAACGTCTCTCCACTTGCTCAGTTCTGAGAGATAAGTGTGTGTGAAAGCCGTCCTTCACCTAGCTTGTTGGGAACACAAAGTTTCTTTTCAGTTGCAAACTCCAATCCATACATATATATGGGGGGTACTAGCTCCAACTCGGTTCGAAAGTGAAAACTGCAGGTACTTCAAACCGGCACTAGGAAACAGACTGAGAAAGCAGAGAAAAAGTGTCTCTGCAACCCGTTCCCTTGGTGCTAGATGAACGAACGTCTCTCCTCTTGCTCAGTTCTGAGAGATAATTGTGTGTGAAAGCCGTCCTTCACCTAGCTTGTTGGGAACACAAAGTTTCTTTTCAGTTGCAAACTCCATTCCATACATATATATGGGGACGAACTAGCTCCAACTCGGTTTGACAGTGAAAACTGCAGGAACTTCAAACCGGCACTAGGAAACAGACTGAGAAAGCAGAGAAAAAGTGTCTCCTGCAAACCGTTCCCTTGGTGCTAGATGAACGAACTTCTATCCACTTGCTCAGTTCTGAGAGATAAGTGTGTGTGAAAGCCGTCCTTCACATAGCTTGTTGGGAACACAAAGTTTCTTTTCAGTTGCAAACTCCATTCCATACATATATATGGGGAGGTACTAGCTCCAACTCGGTTCGACAGTGAAAACTGCAGGTACTTCAAACCGGCTCAAGGAAACAGACTGAGAAAGCAGAGAAAAAGTGTCTCCTGCAACCCGTTCCCTTGGTGCTAGATGAACGAACGTCTCTCCACTTGCTCAGTTCTGAGAGATAAGTGTGTGTGAAAGCCGTCCTTCACCTAGCTTGTTGGGAACACAAAGTTTCTTTTTAGTTGCAAACTCCATTCCATAAATATATATGGGGAGGTACAAGCTCCAACTCGGTTTTACAGTGAAAACTGCAGGAACTTCAAACCGGCACTAGGAAACAGACTGAGGAAGCTGAGAAAAAGTGTCTCCTGCAACCCGTTCCCTTGGTGCTACATGAACGAACGTCTCTCCACTTGCTCAGTTCTGAGAGATAAGTGTGTGTGAAAGCCGTCCTTCACCTAGCTTGTTGGGAACACAAAGTTTCTTTTCAGTTGCAAACACCAATCCATACATATATATGGGGACGAACTAGCTCCAACTCGGTTTGACAGTGAAAACTGCAGGAACTTCAAACCGGCACTAGGAAACAGACTGAGAAAGCAGAGAAAAAGTGTCTCCTGCAAACCGTTCCCTTGGTGCTAGATGAACGAACTTCTCTCCACTTGCTCAGTTCTGAGAGATAACTGTGTGTGAAAGCCGTCCTTCACCTAGCTTGTTGGGAACACAAAGTTTCTTTTCAGTTGCAAACTCCATTCCATACATATATATGGGGAGGTACTAGCTCCAACTCGGTTCGACAGTGAAAACTGCAGGTACTTCAAACCGGCTAAAGGAAACAGACTGAGAAAGCAGAGAAAAAGTGTCTCCTGCAACCCGTTCCCTTGGTGCTAGATGAACGAACGTCTCTCCACTTGCTCAGTTCTGAGAGATAAGTGTGTGTGAAAGCCGTCCTTCACCTAGCTTGTTGGGAACACAAAGTTTCTTTTTAGTTGCAAACTCCATTCCATAAATATATATGGGGAGGTACAAGCTCCAACTCGGTTTTACAGTGAAAACTGCAGGAACTTCAAACCGGCACTAGGAAACAGACTGAGGAAGCTGAGAAAAAGTGTCTCCTGCAACCCGTTCCCTTGGTGCTAGATGAACGAACGTCTCTCCACTTGCTCAGTTCTGAGAGATAAGTGTGTGTGAAAGCCGTCCTTCACCTAGCTTGTTGGGAACACAAAGTTTCTTTTCAGTTGCAAACTCCATTCCATACATATATATGGGGAGGTACAAGCACCAACTCGGTTTGACAGTGAAAACTGCAGGAACTTCAAACCGGCACTAGGTAACAGACTGAGAAAGCAGAGAAAAAGTGTCACCTGCAACCCGTTCCCTTGGTGCTAGATGAACGAACGTCTCTCCACTTGCTCAGTTCTGAGAGATAAGTGTGTGTGAAAGCCGTCCTTCACCTAGCTTGTTGGGAACACAAAGTTTCTTTTCAGTTGCAAACTCCATTCCATACATATATATGGGGAGGAACTAGCTCCAACTCGGTTTGACAGTGAAAACTGCAGGAACTTCAAACCGGCACTAGGAAACAGACTGAGAAAGCAGAGAAAAAGTGTCTCCTGCAACCCGTTCCCTTGGTGCTAGATGAACGAACGTCTCTCCACTTGCTCAGTTCTGAGAGATAAGTGTGTGTGAAAGCCGTCCTTCACCTAGCTTGTTGGGAACACAAAGTTTCTTTTCAGTTGCAAACTCCATTCCATACATTTATATGGGGAGGTACTAGCTCCAACTCGGTTTGACAGTGAAAACTGCAGGAACTTCAAACCGGCACTAGGAAACAGACTGAGAAAGCAGAGAAAAAGTGTCTCCTGCAACCCGTTCCCTTGGTGCTAGATGAACGAAAGTCTCTCCACTTGCTCAGTTCTGAGAGATAAGTGTGTGTGAAAGCCGTCCTTCTCCTAGCTTGTTGGGAACACAAAGTTTCTTTTCAGTTGCAAACTCCATTCCATACATATATATGGGGAGGTACTAGCTCCAACTCGGTTTGACAGTGAAAACTGCAGGAACTTCCAACCGGCACTAGGAAACAGACTGAGAAAGCAGAGAAAAAGTGTCTCCTGCAACCCGTTCCCTTGGTGCTAGATGAACGAACGTCTCTCCACTTGCTCCGTTCTGAGAGTTAAGTGTGTGTGAAAGCCGTCCTTCACCTAACTTGTTGGGAACACAAAGTTTCTTTTCAGTTGGAAACTCCATTCCATACATATATATGTGGACGAACTAGCTACAACTCGGTTTGACAGTGAAAACTGCAGGAACTTCAAACCGGCACTAGGAAACAGACTGAGAAAGCAGAGAAAAAGTGTCTCCTACAACCCGTTCCCTTGGTGCTAGATGAACGAACGTCTCTCCACTTGCTCAGTTCTGAGGGATAAGTGTGTGTGAAAGCCGTCCTTCACCTAGCTTGTTGGGAACACAAAGTTTCTTTTCAGTTGCAAACTCCAATCCATACATATATATGGGGAGTTACTAGCTCCAACTCGGTTTGACAGTGAAAACTGCAGGAACTTCCAACCGGCACTAGGAAACAGACTGAGAAAGCAGAGAAAAAGTGTCTCCTGCAACCCGTTCCCTTGGTGCTAGATGAACGAACGTCTCTCCACTTGCTCAGTTCTGAGAGATAAGTGTGTGTTAAAGCCGTCCTTCACCTAGCTTGTTGGGAACACAAAGTTTCTTTTCAGTTGCAAACTCCATTCCATACTTATATATGGGGAGGTACTAGCTCCAACTCGGTTCGACAGTGAAAACTGCAGGTACTTCAAACCGGCACTAGGAAACAGACTGAGAAAGCAGAGAAAAAGTGTCTCCTGCAACCCGTTCCCTTGGTGCTAGATGAACGAACGTCTCTCCACTTGCTCAGTTCTGAGAGATAAGTGTGTGTGAAAGCCGTGCTTCACCTAGCTTGTTGGGAACACAAAGATTCTTTTCAGTTGCAAACTCCATTCCATACATATATATGGTGAGGAACTAGCTCCAACTCGGTTTTACAGTGAAAACTGCAGGAACTTCAAACCGGCACTAGGAAACAGACTGAGAAAGCAGAGAAAAAGTGTCACCTGCAACCCGTTCCCTTGGTGCTAGATGAACGAACGTCTCTCCACTTGCACAGTTCTGAGAGATAAGTGTGTGTGAAAGCCGTCCTTCACCTAGCTTGTTGGGAACACAAAGTTTCTTTTCATTTGCAAACTCCAATCCATACATATATATGGGGAGGTACTAGCTCCAACTCGGTTTGACAGTGAAAACTGCAGGAACTTCAAACCGGCACTAGGTAACAGACTGAGAAAGCAGAGGAAAAGTGTCTCCTGCAACCCGTTCCCTTGGTGCTAGATGAACGAACGTCTCTCCACTTGCTCTGTTCTGAGAGATAAGTGTGTGTGAAAGCCGTCCTTCACCTAGCTTGTTGGGAACACAAAGTTTCTTTTCAGTTGCAAACTCCAATCCATACATATATATGGGGAGTTACTAGCTCCAACTCGGTTTGACAGTGAAAACTGCAGGAACTTCCAACCGGCACTAGGAAACAGACTGAGAAAGCAGAGAAAAAGTGTCTCCTGCAACCCGTTCCCTTGGTGCTAGATGAACGAACGTCTCTCCACTTGCTCAGTTCTGAGAGATAAGTGTGTGTTAAAGCCGTCCTTCACCTAGCTTGTTGGGAACACAAAGTTTCTTTTCAGTTGCAAACTCCATTCCATACTTATATATGGGGAGGAACTAGCTCCAACTCGGTTCGACAGTGAAAACTGCAGGTACTTCAAACCGGCACTAGGAAACAGACTGAGAAAGCAGAGAAAAAGTGTCTCCTGCAACCCGTTCCCTTGGTGCTAGATGAACGAACGTCTCTCCACTTGCTCAGTTCTGAGAGATAAGTGTGTGTGAAAGCCGTCCTTCACCTAGCTTGTTGGGAACACAAAGTTTCTTTTCAGTTGCAAACTCCAATCCATACATATATATGGGGAGGAATTAGCTCCAACTCGGTTTTACAGTGAAAATTGCAGGAACTTCCAACCGGCACTAGGAAACAGACTGAGAAAGCAGAGAAAAAGTGTCACCTGCAACCCGTTCCCTTGGTGCTAGATGAACGAACGTCTCTCCACTTGCACAGTTCTGAGAGATAAGTGTGTGTGAAAGCCGTCCTTCACCTAGCTTGTTGGGAACACAAAGTTTCTTTTCATTTGCAAACTCCAATCCATACATATATATGGGGAGGTACTAGCTCCAACTCGGTTTGACAGTGAAAACTGCAGGAACTTCAAACCGGCACTAGGTAACAGACTGAGAAAGCAGAGGAAAAGTTTCTCCTGCAACCCGTTCCCTTGGTGCTAGATGAACGAACGTCTCTCCACTTGCTCTGTTCTGAGAGATAAGTGTGTGTGAAAGCCGTCCTTCACCTAGCTTGTTGGGAACACAAAGTTTCTTTTCAGTTGCAAACTCCATTCCATACATATATATGGGGAGGTACTAGCTCCAACTCGGTTTGACAGTGAAAACTGCAGGAACTTCCAACCGGCACTAGGAAACAGACTGAGAAAGCAGAGAAAAAGTGTCTCCTGCAACCCGTTCCCTTGGTGCTAGATGAACGAACGTCTCTCCACTTGCTCAGTTCTGAGAGATAAGTGTGTGTTAAAGCCGTCCTTCACCTAGCTTGTTGGGAACACAAAGTTTCTTTTCAGTTGCAAACTCCATTCCATACTTATATATGGGGAGGTACTAGCTCCAACTCGGTTCGACTGTGAAAACTGCAGGTACTTCAAACCGGCACTAGGAAACAGACTGAGAAAGCAGAGAAAAAGTGTCTCCTGCAACCCGTTCCCTTGGTGCTAGATGAACGAACGTCTCTCCACTTGCTCCGTTCTGAGAGTTAAGTGTGTGTGAAAGCCGTCCTTCACCTAACTTGTTGGGAACACAAAGTTTCTTTTCAGTTGCAAACTCCAATCCATACATATATATGGGGAGTTACTAGCTCCAACTCGGTTTGACAGTGAAAACTGCAGGAACTTCCAACCGGCACTAGGAAACAGACTGAGAAAGCAGAGAAAAAGTGTCTCCTGCAACCCGTTCCCTTGGTGCTAGATGAACGAACGTCTCTCCACTTGCTCAGTTCTGAGAGATAAGTGTGTGTTAAAGCCGTCCTTCACCTAGCTTGTTGGGAACACAAAGTTTCTTTTCAGTTGCAAACTCCATTCCATACTTATATATGGGGAGGAACTAGCTCCAACTCGGTTCGACAGTGAAAACTGCAGGTACTTCAAACCGGCACTAGGAAACAGACTGAGAAAGCAGAGAAAAAGTGTCTCCTGCAACCCGTTCCCTTGGTGCTAGATGAACGAACGTCTCTCCACTTGCTCAGTTCTGAGAGATAAGTGTGTGTGAAAGCCGTCCTTCACCTAGCTTGTTGGGAACACAAAGTTTCTTTTCAGTTGCAAACTCCAATCCATACATATATATGGGGAGGAACTAGCTCCAACTCGGTTTTACAGTGAAAACTGCAGGAACTTCCAACCGGCACTAGGAAACAGACTGAGAAAGCAGAGAAAAAGTGTCACCTGCAACCCGTTCCCTTGGTGCTAGATGAACGAACGTCTCTCCACTTGCTCTGTTCTGAGAGATAAGTGTGTGTGAAAGCCGTCCTTCACCTAGCTTGTTGGGAACACAAAGTTTCTTTTCAGTTGCAAACTCCATTCCATACATATATATGGGGAGGTACTAGCTCCAACTCGGTTTGACAGTGAAAACTGCAGGAACTTCCAACCGGCACTAGGAAACAGACTGAGAAAGCAGAGAAAAAGTGTCTCCTGCAACCCGTTCCCTTGGTGCTAGATGAACGAACGTCTCTCCACTTGCTCAGTTCTGAGAGATAAGTGTGTGTTAAAGCCGTCCTTCACCTAGCTTGTTGGGAACACAAAGTTTCTTTTCAGTTGCAAACTCCATTCCATACTTATATATGGGGAGGTACTAGCTCCAACTCGGTTCGACTGTGAAAACTGCAGGTACTTCAAACCGGCACTAGGAAACAGACTGAGAAAGCAGAGAAAAAGTGTCTCCTGCAACCCGTTCCCTTGGTGCTAGATGAACGAACGTCTCTCCACTTGCTCCGTTCTGAGAGTTAAGTGTGTGTGAAAGCCGTCCTTCACCTAACTTGTTGGGAACACAAAGTTTCTTTTCAGTTGGAAACTCCATTCCATACATATATATGGGGACGAACTAGCTCCAACTCGGTTTGACAGTGAAAACTGCAGGAACTTCAAACCGGCACTAGGAAACAGACTGAGAAAGCAGAGAAAAAGTGTCTCCTACAACCCGTTCCCTTGGTGCTAGATGAACGAACGTCTCTCCACTTGCTCAGTTCTGAGAGATAAGTGTGTGTGAAAGCCGTCCTTCACCTAGCTTGTTGGGAACACAAAGTTTCTTTTCAGTTGCAAACTCCAATCCATACATATATATGGGGAGTTACTAGCTCCAACTCGGTTTGACAGTGAAAACTGCAGGAACTTCCAACCGTCACTAGGAAACAGACTGAGAAAGCAGAGAAAAAGTGTCTCCTGCAACCCGTTCCCTTGGTGCTAGATGAACGAACGTCTCTCCACTTGCTCAGTTCTGAGAGATAAGTGTGTGTTAAAGCCGTCCTTCACCTAGCTTGTTGGGAACACAAAGTTTCTTTTCAGTTGCAAACTCCATTCCATACTTATATATGGGGAGGAACTAGCTCCAACTCGGTTCGACAGTGAAAACTGCAGGTACTTCATACCGGCACTAGGAAACAGACTGAGAAAGCAGAGAAAAAGTGTCTCCTGCAACCCGTTCCCTTGGTGCTAGATGAACGAACGTCTCTCCACTTGCTCAGTTCTGAGAGATAAGTGTGTGTGAAAGCCGTCCTTCACCTAGCTTGTTGGGAACACAAAGTTTCTTTTCAGTTGCAAACTCCAATCCATACATATATATGGGGAGGAAGTAGCTCCAACTCGGTTTTACAGTGAAAACTGCAGGAACTTCAAACCGGCACTAGGAAACAGACTGAGAAAGCAGAGAAAAAGTGTCACCTGCAACCCGTTCCCTTGGTGCTAGATGAACGAACGTCTCTCCACTTGCACAGTTCTGAGAGATAAGTGTGTGTGAAAGCCGTCCTTCACCTAGCATGTTGGGAACACAAAGTTTCTTTTCATTTGCAAACTCCAATCCATACATATATATGGGGAGGTACTAGCTCCAACTCGGTTTGACAGTGAAAACTGCAGGAACTTCAAACCGGCACTAGGTAACAGACTGAGAAAGCAGAGGAAAAGTGTCTCCTGCAACCCGTTCCCTTGGTGCTAGATGAACGAACGTCTCTCCACTTGCTCTGTTCTGAGAGATAAGTGTGTGTGAAAGCCGTCCTTCACCTAGCTTGTTGGGAACACAAAGTTTCTTTTCAGTTGCAAACACCATTCCATACATATATATGGGGAGGTACTAGCTCCAACTCGGTTTTAAAGTGAAAACTGCAGGAACTTCAAACCGGCACTAGGTAACAGACTGAGAAAGCAGAGAAAAATTGTCTCTTGCAACCCGTTCCCTTGGTGCTAGATGAACGAACGTCTCTCCACTTGCTCAGTTCTGAGAGATAAGTGTGTGTGAAAGCCGTCCTTCACCTAGCTTGTTGGGAACACAAAGTTTCTTTTCAGTTGCAAACTCCATTCCATACATATATATGGGGTGGTACTAGCTCCAACTCGGTTTGACAGTGAAAACTGCAGGAACATCCAACCGGCACTAGGAAACAGACTGAGAAAGCAGAGAAAAAGTGTCTCCTGCAACCCGTTCCCTTGGTGATAGATGAACGAACGTCTCTCCACTTGCTCAGTTCTGAGAGATAAGTGTGTGTTAAAGCCGTCCTTCACCTAGCTTGTTGGGAACACAAAGTTTCTTTTCAGTTGCAAACTCCATTCCATACTTATATATGGGGAGGTACTAGCTCCAACTCGGTTTGACAGTGAAAACTGCAGGTACTTCAAACCGGCACTAGGAAACAGACTGAGAAAGCAGAGAAAAAGTGTCTCCTGCAACCCGTTCCCTTGGTGCTAGATGAACGAACGTCTCTCCACTTGCTCAGTTCTGAGAGATAAGTGTGTGTGAAAGCCGTCCTTCACCTAGCTTGTTGGGAACACAAAGTTTCTTTTCAGTTGCAAACTCCATTCCATACATTTATATGGGGAGGTACTAGCTCCAACTCGGTTTGACAGTGAAAACTGCAGGAACTTCCAACCGGCACTAGGAAACAGACTGAGAAAGCAGAGAAAAAGTGTCTCCTGCAACCCGTTCCCTTGGTGCTAGATGAACGAACGTCTCTCCACTTGCTCAGTTCTGAGAGATAAGTGTGTGTTAAAACCGTCCTTCACCTAGCTTGTTGGGAACACAAAGTTTCTTTTCAGTTGCAAACTCCATTCCATACTTATATATGGGGAGGTACTAGCTCCAACTCGGTTCGACAGTGAAAACTGCAGGTACTTCAAACCGGCACTAGGAAACAGACTGAGAAAGCAGAGAAAAAGTGTCTCCTGCAACCCGTTCCCTTGGTGCTAGATGAACGAACGTCTCTCCACTTGCTCAGTTCTGAGAGATAAGTGTGTGTGAAAGCCGTCCTTCACCTAGCTTGTTGGGAACACAAAGATTCTTTTCAGTTGCAAACTCCATTCCATACATATATATGGGGAGGAACTAGCTCCAACTCGGTTTTACAGTGAAAACTGCAGGAACTTCAAACCGGCACTAGGAAACAGACTGAGAAAGCAGAGAAAAAGTGTCACCTGCAACCCATTCCCTTGGTGCTAGATGAACGAACGTCTCTCCACTTGCACAGTTCTGAGAGATAAGTGTGTGTGAAAGCCGTCCTTCACCTAGCTTGTTGGGAACACAAAGTTTCTTTTCATTTGCAAACTCCAATCCATACATATATATGGGGAGGTACTAGCTCCAACTCGGTTTGACAGTGAAAACTGCAGGAACTTCAAACCGGCACTAGGTAACAGACTGAGAAAGCAGAGGAAAAGTGTCTCCTGCAACCCGTTCCCTTGGTGCTAGATGAACGAACGTCTCTCCACTTGCTCTGTTCTGAGAGATAAGTGTGTGTGAAAGCCGTCCTTCACCTAGCTTGTTGGGAACACAAAGTTTCTTTTCAGTTGCAAACACCATTCCATACATATATATGGGGAGGTACTAGCTCCAACTCGGTTTTAAAGTGAAAACTGCAGGAACTTCAAACCGGCACTAGGTAACAGACTGAGAAAGCAGAGAAAAATTGTCTCTTGCAACCCGTTCCCTTGGTGCTAGATGAACGAACGTCTCTCCACTTGCTCAGTTCTGAGAGATAAGTGTGTGTGAAAGCCGTCCTTCACCTAGCTTGTTGGGAACACAAAGTTTCTTTTCAGTTGCAAACTCCATTCCATACATATATATGGGGAGGTACTAGCTCCAACTCGGTTTGACAGTGAAAACTGCAGGAACTTCCAACCGGCACTAGGAAACAGACTGAGAAAGCAGAGAAAAAGTGTCTCCTGCAACCCGTTCCCTTGGTGCTAGATGAACGAACGTCTCTCCACTTGCTCAGTTCTGAGAGATAAGTGTGTGTTAAAGCCGTCCTTCACCTAGCTTGTTGGGAACACAAAGTTTCTTTTCAGTTGCAAACTCCATTCCATACTTATATATGGGGAGGTACTAGCTCCAACTCGGTTCGACAGTGAAAACTGCAGGTACTTCAAACCGGCACTAGGAAACAGACTGAGAAAGCAGAGAAAAAGTGTCTCCTGCAACCCGTTCCCTTGGTGCTAGATGAACGAACGTCTCTCCACTTGCTCAGTTCTGAGAGATAAGTGTGTGTGAAAGCCGTCCTTCACCTAGCTTGTTGGGAACACAAAGTTTCTTTTCAGTTGCAAACTCCATTCCATACATATATATGGGGAGGAACTAGCTCCAACTCGGTTTTACAGTGAAAACTGCAGGAATTTCAAACCGGCACTAGGAAACAGACTGAGAAAGCAGAGAAAAAGTGTCTCCTGCAACCCGTTCCCTTGGTGCTAGATGAACGAACGTCTCTCCACTTGCACAGTTCTGAGAGATAAGTGTGTGTGAAAGCCGTCCTTCACCTAGCTTGTTGGGAACACAAAGTTTCTTTTCATTTGCAAACTCCATTCCATACATATATATGGGGAGGTACTAGCTCCAAATCGGTTTGACAGTGAAAACTGCAGGAATTTCAAACCGGCACTAGGTAACAGACTGAGAAAACAGAGGAAAAGTGTCTCCTGCAACCCGTTCCCTTGGTGCTAGATGAACGAACGTCTCTCCACTTGCTCCGTTCTGAGAGATAAGTGTGTGTGAAAGCCGTCCTTCACCTAGCTTGTTGGGAACACAAAGTTTCTTTTCAGTTGCAAACACCATTCCATACATATATATGGGGAGGAACTAGCTCCAACTCGGTTTTACAGTGAAAACTGCAGGAACTTCAAACCGGCACTAGGAAACAGACTGAGAAAGCAGAGAAAAAGTGTCTCCTGCAACCCGTTCCCTTGGTGCTAGATGAACGAACGTCTCTCCACTTGCACAGTTCTGAGAGATAAGTGTGTGTGAAAGCCGTCCTTCACCTAGCTTGTTGGGAACACAAAGTTTCTTTTCATTTGCAAACTCCATTCCATACATATATATGGGGAGGTACTAGCTCCAACTCGGTTTGACAGTGAAAACTGCAGGAACTTCAAACCGGCACTAGGTAACAGACTGAGAAAGCAGAGGAAAAGTGTCTCCTGCAACCCGTTCCCTTGGTGCTAGATGAACGAACGTCTCTCCACTTGCTCCGTTCTGAGAGATAAGTGTGTGTGAAAGCCGTCCTTCACCTAGCTTGTTGGGAACACAAAGTTTCTTTTCAGTTGCAAACACCATTCCATACATATATATGGGGAGGTACTAGCTCCAACTCGGTTTTAAAGTGAAAACTGCAGGAACTTCAAACCGGCACTAGGTAACAGACTGAGAAAGCAGAGAAAAATTTTCTCTTGCAACCCGTTCCCTTGGTGCTAGATGAACGAACGTCTCTCCACTTGCTCAGTTCTGAGAGATAAGTGTGAGTGAAAGCCGTCCTTCACCTAGCTTGTTGGGAACACAAAGATTCTTTTCAGTTGCAAACTCCAATCCATACATATATATGGGGAGGTACTAGCTCCAACTCGGTTCGACAGTGAAAACTGCAGGTACTTCAAACCGGCACTAGGAAACAGACTGAGAAAGCAGAGAAAAAGTGTCTCCTGCAACCCGTTCCCTTGGTGCTAGATGAACGAACGTCTCTCCTCTTGCTCAGTTCTGAGAGATAATTGTGTGTGAAAGCCGTCCTTAACCTAGCTTGTTGGGAACACAAAGTTTCTTTTCAGTTGCAAACTCCATTCCATACATATATATGGGGACGAACTAGCTCCAACTCGGTTTGACAGTGAAAACTGCAGGAACTTCAAACCGGCACTAGGAAACAGACTGAGAAAGCAGAGAAAAAGTGTCTCCTGCAAACCGTTCCCTTGGTGCTAGATGAACGAACGTCTCTCCACTTGCTCAGTTCTGAGAGATAAGTGTGTGTGAAAGCCGTCCTTCACCTAGCTTGTTGGGAACACAAAGTTTCTTTTCAGTTGCAAACTCCATTCCATACATATATATGGGGAGGTACTAGCTCCAACTCGGTTCGACAGTGAAAACTGCAGGTACTTCAAACCGGCTCAAGGAAACAGACTGAGAAAGCAGAGAAAAAGTGTCTCCTGCAACCCGTTCCCTTGGTGCTAGATGAACGAACGTCTCTCCACTTGCTCAGTTCTGAGAGATAAGTGTGTGTGAAAGCCGTCCTTCACCTAGCTTGTTGGGAACACAAAGTTTCTTTTTAGTTGCAAACTCCATTCCATAAATATATATGGGGAGGTACAAGCTCCAACTCGGTTTTACAGTGAAAACTGCAGGAACTTCAAACCGGCACTAGGAAACAGACTGAGAAAGCAGAGAAAAAGTGTCTCCTGCAACCCGTTCCCTTGGTGCTAGATGAACGAACGTCTCTCCACTTGCTCAGTTCTGAGAGATAAGTGTGTGTGAAAGCCGTCCTTCACCTAGCTTGTTGGGAACACAAAGTTTCTTTTCAGTTGCAAACTCCATTCCATACATTTATATGGGGAGGTACTAGCTCCAACTCGGTTTGACAGTGAAAACTGCAGGAACTTCAAACCGGCACTAGGTAACAGACTGAGAAAGCAGAGAAAAAGTGTCTCCTGCAACCCGTTCCCTTGGTGCTAGATGAACGAACGTCTCTCCACTTGCTCAGTTCTGAGAGATAAGTGTGTGTGAAAGCCGTCCTTCACCTAGCTTGTTGGGAACACAAAGTTTCTTTTCAGTTGCAAACTCCATTCCATACATATATATGGGGAGGAACAAGCTCCAACTCGGTTTTACAGTGAAAACTGCAGGAACTTCAAACCGGCACTAGGAAACAGACTGAGAAAGCAGAGAAAAAGTGTCTCCTGCAACCCGTTCCCTTGGTGCTAGATGAACGAACGTCTCTCCACTTGCACAGTTCTGAGAGATAAGTGTGTGTGAAAGCCGTCCTTCACCTAGCTTGTTGGGAACACAAAGTTTCTTTTCATTTGCAAACTCCATTCCATACATATATATGGGGAGGTACTAGCTCCAACACGGTTTGACAGTGAAAAGTGCAGGAACTTCAAACCGGCACTAGGTAACAGACTGAGAAAGCAGAGGAAAAGTGTCTCCTGCAACCCGTTCCCTTGGTGCTAGATGAACGAACGTCTCTCCACTTGCTCCGTTCTGAGAGATAAGTGTGTGTGAAAGCCGTCCTTCACCTAGCTTGTTGGGAACACAAAGTTTCTTTTCAGTTGCAAACACCATTCCATACATATATATGGGGAGGAACTAGCTCCAACTCGGTTTTACAGTGAAAACTGCAGGAACTTCAAACCGGCACTAGGAAACAGACTGAGAAAGCAGAGAAAAAGTGTCTCCTGCAACCCGTTCCCTTGGTGCTAGATGAACGAACGTCTCTCCACTTGCACAGTTCTGAGAGATAAGTGTGTGTGAAAGCCGTCCTTCACCTAGCTTGTTGGGAACACAAAGTTTCTTTTCAGTTGCAAACTCCATTCCATACATATATATGGGGAGGTACTAGCTCCAACTCGGTTTGACAGTGAAAACTGCAGGAACTTCAAACCGGCACTAGGTAACAGACTGAGAAAGCAGAGGAAAAGTGTCTCCTGCAAACCGTTCCCTTGGTGCTAGATGAACGAACGTCTCTCCACTTGCTCCGTTCTGAGAGATAAGTGTGTGTGAAAGCCGTCCTTCACCTAGCTTGTTGGGAACACAAAGTTTCTTTTCAGTTGCAAACACCATTCCATACATATATATGGGGAGGTACTAGCTCCAACTCGGTTTTAAAGTGAAAACTGCAGGAACTTCAAACCGGCACTAGGTAACAGACTGAGAAAGCAGAGAAAAATTGTCTCTTGCAACCCGTTCCCTTGGTGCTAGATGAACGCACGTCTCTCCACTTGCTCAGTTCTGAGAGATAAGTGTGAGTGAAAGCCGTCCTTCACCTAGCTTGTTGGGAACACAAAGTTTCTTTTCAGTTGCAAACTCCAATCCATACATATATATGGGGAGGTACTAGCTCCAACTCGGTTCGACAGTGAAAACTGCAGGTACTTCAAACCGGCACTAGGAAACAGACTGAGAAAGCAGAGAAAAAGTGTCTCCTGCAACCCGTTCCCTTGGTGCTAGATGAACGAACGTCTCTCCTCTTGCTCAGTTCTGAGAGATAATTGTGTGTGAAAGCCGTCCTTAACCTAGCTTGTTGGGAACACAAAGTTTCTTTTCAGTTGCAAACTCCATTCCATACATATATATGGGGACGAACTAGCTCCAACTCGGTTTGACAGTGAAAACTGCAGGAACTTCAAACCGGCACTAGGAAACAGACTGAGAAAGCAGAGAAAAAGTGTCTCCTGCAAACCGTTCCTTGGTGCTAGATGAACGAACTTCTATCCACTTGCTCAGTTCTGAGAGATAAGTGTGTGTGAAAGCCGTCCTTCACCTAGCTTGTTGGGAACACAAAGTTTCTTTTCAGTTGCAAACTCCATTCCATACATATATATGGGGAGGTACTAGCTCCAACTCGGTTCGACAGTGAAAACTGCAGGTACTTCAAACCGGCTCAATGAAACAGACTGAGAAAGCAGAGAAAAAGTGTCTCCTGCAACCCGTTCCCTTGGTGCTAGATGAACGAACGTCTCTCCACTTGCTCAGTTCTGAGAGATAAGTGTGTGTGAAAGCCGTCCTTCACCTAGCTTGTTGGGAACACAAAGTTTCTTTTTAGTTGCAAACTCCATTCCATAAATATATATGGGGAGGTACAAGCTCCAACTCGGTTTTACAGTGAAAACTGCAGGAACTTCAAACCGGCACTAGGAAACAGACTGAGAAAGCAGAGAAAAAGTGTCTCCTGCAACCCGTTCCCTTGGTGCTAGATGAACGAACGTCTCTCCACTTGCTCAGTTCTGAGAGATAAGTGTGTGTGAAAGCCGTCCTTCACCTAGCTTGTTGGGAACACAAAGTTTCTTTTCAGTTGCAAACTCCATTCCATACATATATATGGGGAGGTACTAGCTCCAACTCGGTTTGACAGTGAAAACTGCAGGAACTTCAAACCGGCACTAGGTAACAGACTGAGAAAGCAGAGAAAAAGTGTCTCCTGCAACCCGTTCCCTTGGTGCTAGATGAACGAACGTCTCTCCACTTGCTCAGTTCTGAGAGATAAGTGTGTGTGAAAGCCGTCCTTCACCTAGCTTGTTGGGAACACAAAGTTTCTTTTCAGTTGCAAACTCCATTCCATACATATATATGGGGAGGAACTAGCTCCAACTCGGTTTGACAGTGAAAACTGCAGGAACTTCAAACCGGCACTAGGAAACAGACTGAGAAAGCAGAGAAAAAGTGTCTCCTGCAACCCGTTCCCTTGGTGCTAGATGAACGAACGTCTCTCCACTTGCTCAGTTCTGAGAGATAAGTGTGTGTGAAAGCCGTCCTTCACCTAGCTTGTTGGGAACACAAAGTTTCTTTTCAGTTGCAAACTCCATTCCATACATTTATATGGGGAGGTACTAGCTCCAACTCGGTTTGACAGTGAAAACTGCAGGAACTTCAAACCGGCACTAGGAAACAGACTGAGAAAGCAGAGAAAAAGTGTCTCCTGCAACCCGTTCCCTTGGTGCTAAATGAACGAACGTCTCTCCACTTGCTCAGTTCTGAGAGATAAGTGTGTGTGAAAGCCGTCCTTCTCCTAGCTTGTTGGGAACACAAAGTTTCTTTTCAGTTGCAAACTCCATTCCATACATATATATGGGGAGGTACTAGCTCCAACTCGGTTTGACAGTGAAAACTGCAGGAACTTCCAACCGGCACTAGGAAACAGACTGAGAAAGCAGAGAAAAAGTGTCTCCTGCAACCCGTTCCCTTGGTGCTAGATGAACGAACGTCTCTCCACTTGCTCAGTTTTGAGAGATAAGAGTGTGTGAAAGCCGTCCTTCACCTAGCTTGTTGGGAACACAAAGTTTCTTTTCAGTTGCAAACTCCATTCCATACATATATATGGGGAGGAACTAGCTCCAACTCGGTTTGACAGTGAAAACTGCAGGAACTTCAAACCGGCACTAGGAAACAGACTGAGAAAGCAGAGAAAAAGTGTCTCCTGCAACCCATTCCCTTGGTGCTAGATGAACGAACGTCTCTCCACTTGCTCAGTTCTGAGAGATAAATGAGTGTGAAAGCCGTCCTTCACCTAGCTTGTTGGGAACACTAAGTTTCTTTTCAGTTGCAAACTACATTCCATACATTTATATGGGGAGGTACTAGCTCCAACTCGGTTTGACAGTGAAAACTGCAGGAACTTCATACCGGCACTAGGAAACAGACTGAGAAAGCAGAGAAAAAGTGTCTCCTGCAACCCGTTCCCTTGGTGCTAGATGAACGAACGTCTCTCCACTTGCTCTGTTCTGAGAGATAAGTGTGTGTGAAAGCCGTCCTTCACATAGCTTGTTGGGAACACAAAGTTTCTTTTCAGTTGCAAACTCCATTCCATACATATATATGGGGAGGTACTAGCTCCAACGCGGTTTGACAGTGAAAACTGCAGGAACTTCAAACCGGCACTAGGAAACAGACTGAGAAAGCAGAGAAAAAGTGTCTCCTGCAACCCGTTCCCTTGGTGCTAGATGAACGAACGTCTCTCCACTTGCTCAGTTCTGAGAGATAAGTGTGTGTGAAAGCCGTCCTTCACCTAGCTTGTTGGGAACACAAAGTTTCTTTTCAGTTGCAAACTCCATTCCATACATATATATGGGGAGGTACTAGCTCCAACTCGGTTTGACAGTGAAAACTGCAGGAACTTCATACCGGCACTAGGTAACAGACTGAGAAAGCAGAGAAAAAGTGTCTCCTGCAACCCGTTCCCTTGGTGCTAGATGAACGAACGTCTCTCCACTTGCTCAGTTCTGAGAGATAAGTGTGTGTGAAAGCCGTCCTTCACCTAGCTTGTTGGGAACACAAAGTTTCTTTTCAGTTGCAAACTCCTTTCCATACATTTATATGTGGAGGTACTAGCTCCAACTCGGTTTGACAGTGAAAACTGCAGGAACTTCAAACCGGCACTAGGAAACAGACTGAGAAAGCAGAGAAAAAGTGTCTCCTGCAACCCGTTCCCTTGGTGCTAGATGAACGAACGTCTCTCCACTTGCTCAGTTTTGAGAGATAAGTGTGTGTGAAAGCCGTCCTTCACCTAGCTTGTTGGGAACACAAAGTTTCTTTTCAGTTGCAAACTCCATTCCATACATATATATGGGGAGGAACTAGCTCCAACTCGGTTTGACAGTGAAAACTGCAGGAACTTCAAACCGGCACTAGGAAACAGACTGAGAAAGCAGAGAAAAAGTGTCTCCTGCAACCCGTTCCCTTGGTGCTAGATGAACGAACGTCTCTCCACTTGCTCAGTTCTGAGAGATAAGTGTGTGTGAAAGCCGTCCTTCACCTAGCTTGTTGGGAACACAAAGTTTCTTTTCAGTTGCAAACTCCATTCCATACATATATATGGGGAGGTACTAGCTCCAACTCGGTTTGACAGTGAAAACTGCAGGAACTTCATACCGGCACTAGGTAACAGACTGAGAAAGCAGAGAAAAAGTGTCTCCTGCAACCCGTTCCCTTGGTGCTAGATGAACGAACGTCTCTCCACTTGCTCAGTTCTGAGAGATAAGTGTGTGTGAAAGCCGTCCTTCACCTAGCTTGTTGGGAACACAAAGTTTCTTTTCAGTTGCAAACTCCTTTCCATACATTTATATGTGGAGGTACTAGCTCCAACTCGGTTTGACAGTGAAAACTGCAGGAACTTCAAACCGGCACTAGGAAACAGACTGAGAAAGCAGAGAAAAAGTGTCTCCTGCAACCCGTTCCCTTGGTGCTAGATGAACGAACGTCTCTCCACTTGCTCAGTTTTGAGAGATAAGTGTGTGTGAAAGCCGTCCTTCACCTAGCTTGTTGGGAACACAAAGTTTCTTTTCAGTTGCAAACTCCATTCCATACATATATATGGGGAGGAACTAGCTCCAACTCGGTTTGACAGTGAAAACTGCAGGAACTTCAAACCGGCACTAGGAAACAGACTGAGAAAGCAGAGAAAAAGTGTCTCCTGCAACCCGTTCCCTTGGTGCTAGATGAACGAACGTCTCTCCACTTGCTCAGTTCTGAGAGATAAGTGTGTGTGAAAGCCGTCCTTCACCTAGCTTGTTGGGAACACAAAGTTTCTTTTCAGTTGCAAACTCCATTCCATACATATATATGGGGAGGTACTAGCTCCAACGCGGTTTGACAGTGAAAACTGCAGGAACTTCCAACCGGCACTAGGAAACAGACTGAGAAAGCAGAGAAAAAGTGTCTCCTGCAACCCGTTCCCTTGGTGCTAGATGAACGAACGTCTCTCCACTTGCTCAGTTCTGAGAGATAAGTGTGTGTGAAAGCCGTCCTTCACCTAGCTTGTTGGGAACACAAAGTTTCTTTTCAGTTGCAAACTCCATTCCATACATATATATGGGGAGGTACTAGCTCCAACTCGGTTTGACAGTGAAAACTGCAGGAACTTCAAACCGGCACTAGGTAACAGACTGAGAAAGCAGAGAAAAAGTGTCTCCTGCAACCCGTTCCCTTGGTGCTAGATGAACGAACGTCTCTCCACTTGCTCAGTTCTGAGAGATAAGTGTGTGTGAAAGCCGTCCTTCAACTAGCTTGTTGGGAACACAAAGTTTCTTTTCAGTTGCAAACTCCTTTCCATACATTTATATGGGGAGGTACTAGCTCCAACTCGGTTTGACAGTGAAAACTGCAGGAACTTCAAACCGGCACTAGGAAACAGACTGAGAAAGCAGAGAAAAAGTGTCTCCTGCAACCCGTTCCCTTGGTGCTAGATGAACGAACGTCTCTCCACTTGCTCAGTTTTGAGAGATAAGTGTGTGTGAAAGCCGTCCTTCACCTAGCTTGTTGGGAACACAAAGTTTCTTTTCAGTTGCAAACTCCATTCCATACATATATATGGGGAGGAACTAGCTCCAACTCGTTTTGACAGTGAAAACTGCAGGAACTTCAAACCGGCACTAGGAAACAGACTGAGAAAGCAGAGAAAAAGTGTCTCCTGCAACCCGTTCCCTTGGTGCTAGATGAACGAACGTCTCTCCACTTGCTCAGTTCTGAGAGATAAGTGTGTGTGAAAGCCGTCCTTCACCTAGCTTGTTGGGAACACAAAGTTTCTTTTCAGTTGCAAACTCCATTCCATACATTTATATGGGGAGGTACTAGCTCCAACTCGGTTTGACAGTGAAAACTGCAGGAACTTCAAACCGGCACTAGGAAACAGACTGAGAAAGCAGAGAAAAAGTGTCTCTTGCAACCCGTTCCCTTGGTGCTAGATGAACGAACGTCTCTCCACTTGCTCAGTTCTGAGAGATAAGTGTATGTGAAAGCCGTCCTTCACCTAGCTTGTTGGGAACACAAAGTTTCTTTTCAGTTGCAAATTCCATTCCATACATATATATGGGGAGGTACTAGCTCCAACTCGGTTTGACAGTGAAAACTGCAGGAACTTCAAACCGGCACTAGGAAACAGACTGAGAAAGCAGAGAAAAAGTGTCTCCTGCAACCCGTTCCCTTGGTGCTAGATGAACGAACGTCTCTCCACTTGCTCAGTTCTGAGAGATAAGTGTGTGTGAAAGCCTTCCTTCACCTAGCTTGTTGGGAACACAAAGTTTCTTTTCAGTTGCAAACTCCATTCCATACATATATATGGGGAGGTACTAGCTCCAACGCGTTTTGACAGTGAAAACTGCAGGAACTTCCAACCGGCACTAGGAAACAGACTGAGAAAGCAGAGAAAAAGTGTCTCCTGCAACCCGTTCCCTTGGTGCTAGATGAACGAACGTCTCTCCACTTGCTCAGTTCTGAGAGATAAGTGTATGTGAAAGCCGTCCTTCACCTAGCTTGTTGGGAACACAAAGTTTCTTTTCAGTTGCAAATTCCATTCCATACATATATATGGGGAGGTACTAGCTCCAACTCGGTTTTACAGTGAAAACTGCAGGAACTTCAAACCGGCACTAGGAAACAGACTGAGAAAGCAGAGAAAAAGTGTCTCCTGCAACCCGTTCCCTTGGTGCTAGATGAACGAACGTCTCTCCACTTGCTCAGTTCTGAGAGATAAGTGTGTGTGAAAGCCGTCCTTCAACTAGCTTGTTGGGAACACAAAGTTTCTTTTCAGTTGCAAACTCCATTCCATACATATATATGGGGAGGTACTAGCTCCAACTCGGTTTGACAGTGAAAACTGCAGGAACTTCAAACCGGCACTAGGAAACAGACTGAGAAAGCAGAGAAAAAGTGTCTCCTGCAACCCGTTCCCTTGGTGCTAGATGAACGAACGTCTCTCCACTTGCTCAGTTCTGAGAGATAAGTGTGTGTGAAAGCCTTCCTTCACCTAGCTTGTTGGGAACACAAAGTTTCTTTTCAGTTGCAAACTCCATTCCATACATATATATGGGGAGGTACTAGCTCCAACGCGTTTTGACAGTGAAAACTGCAGGAACTTCCAACCGGCACTAGGAAACAGACTGAGAAAGCAGAGAAAAAGTGTCTCCTGCAACCCGTTCCCTTGGTGCTAGTTGAACGAACGTCTCTCCACTTGCTCAGTTCTGAGAGATAAGTGTATGTGAAAGCCGTCCTTCACCTAGCTTGTTGGGAACACAAAGATTCTTTTCAGTTGCAAATTCCATTCCATACATATATATGGGGAGGTACTAGCTCCAACTCGGTTTTACAGTGAAAACTGCAGGAACTTCAAACCGGCACTAGGAAACAGACTGAGAAAGCAGAGAAAAAGTGTCTCCTGCAACCCGTTCCCTTGGTGCTAGATGAACGAACGTCTCTCCACTTGCTCAGTTCTGAGAGATAAGTGTGTGTGAAAGCCGTCCTTCAACTAGCTTGTTGGGAACACAAAGTTTCTTTTCAGTTGCAAACTCCATTCCATACTTATATATGGGTAGGAACTAGCTCCAACTCGGTTTTACAGTGAAAACTGCAGGAACATCAAACCGGCACTAGGAAACAGACTGAGAAAGCAGAGAAAAAGTGTCTCCTGCAACCCGTTCCCTTGGTGCTAGATGAACGAACGTCTCTCCACTTGCTCAGTTCTGAGAGATAAGTGTGTGTGAAAGCCGTCCTTCACCTAGCTTGTTGGGAACACAAAGTTTCTTTTCAGTTGCAAACTCCATTCCATACATATATATGGGGAGGTACTAGCTCCAACGCGTTTTGACAGTGAAAACTGCAGGAACTTCCAACCGGCACTAGGAAACAGACTGAGAAAGCAGAGAAAAAGTGTCTCCTGCAACCCGTTCCCTTGGTGCTAGATGAACGAACGTCTCTCCACTTGCTCAGTTCTGAGAGATAAGTGTGTGTGAAAGCCGTCCTTCAACTAGCTTGTTGGGAACACAAAGTTTCTTTTCAGTTGCAAACTCCATTCCATACTTATATATGGGGAGGAACTAGCTCCAACTCGGTTTTACAGTGAAAACTGCAGGAACATCAAACCGGCACTAGAAAACAGACTGAGAAAGCAGAGAAAAAGTGTCTCCTGCAACCCGTTCCCTTGGTGCTAGATGAACGAACGTCTCTCCACTTGCTCAGTTCTGAGAGATAAGTGTGTGTGAAAGCCGTCCTTCACCTAGCTTGTTGGGAACACAAAGTTTCTTTTCAGTTGCAAACTCCATTCCATACATATATATGGGGAGGTACTAGCTCCAACGCGTTTTGACAGTGAAAACTGCAGGAACTTCCAACCGGCACTAGGAAACAGACTGAGAAAGCAGAGAAAAAGTGTCTCCTGCAACCCGTTCCCTTGGTGCTAGATGAACGAACGTCTCTCCACTTGCTCAGTTCTGAGAGATAAGTGTGTGTGAAAGCCGTCCTTCAACTAGCTTGTTGGGAACACAAAGTTTCTTTTCAGTTGCAAACTCCATTCCATACTTATATATGGGGAGGAACTAGCTCCAACTCGGTTTTACAGTGAAAACTGCAGGAACATCAAACCGGCACTAGGAAACAGACTGAGAAAGCAGAGAAAAAGTGTCTCCTGCAACCCGTTCCCTTGGTGCTAGATGAACGAACGTCTCTCCACTTGCTCAGTTCTGAGAGATAAGTGTGTGTGAAAGCCGTCCTTCACCTAGCTTGTTGGGAACACAAAGTTTCTTTTCAGTTGCAAACTCCATTCCATACATATATATGGGGAGGTACTAGCTCCAACGCGTTTTGACAGTGAAAACTGCAGGAACTTCCAACCGGCACTAGGAAACAGACTGAGAAAGCAGAGAAAAAGTGTCTCCTGCAACCCGTTCCCTTGGTGCTAGATGAACGAACGTCTCTCCACTTGCACAGTTCTGAGAGATAAGTGTGTGTGAAAGCCGTCCTTCAACTAGCTTGTTGGGAACACAAAGTTTCTTTTCAGTTGCAAACTCCATTCCATACTTATATATGGGGAGGAACTAGCTCCAACTCGGTTTTACAGTGAAAACTGCAGGAACATCAAACCGGCACTAGAAAACAGACTGAGAAAGCAGAGAAAAAGTGTCTCCTGCAACCCGTTCCCTTGGTGCTAGATGAACGAACGTCTCTCCACTTGCTCAGTTCTGAGAGATAAGTGTGTGTGAAAGCCGTCCTTCACCTAGCTTGTTGGGAACACAAAGTTTCTTTTCAGTTGCAAACTCCATTCCATACATATATATGGGGAGGTACTAGCTCCAACGCGTTTTGACAGTGAAAACTGCAGGAACTTCCAACCGGCACTAGGAAACAGACTGAGAAAGCAGAGAAAAAGTGTCTCCTGCAACCCGTTCCCTTGGTGCTAGATGAACGAACGTCTCTCCACTTGCTCAGTTCTGAGAGATAAATGAGTGTGAAAGCCGTCCTTCACCTAGCTTGTTGGGAACACAAAGTTTCTTTTCAGTTGCAAACTACATTCCATACATTTATATGGGGAGGTACTAGCTCCAACTCGGTTTGACAGTGAAAACTGCAGGAACTTCATACCGGCACTAGGAAACAGACTGAGAAAGCAGAGAAAAAGTGTCTCCTGCAACCCGTTCCCTTGGTGCTAGATGAACGAACGTCTCTCCACTTGCTCAGTTCTGAGAGATAAGTGTGTGTGAAAGCCGTCCTTCACCTAGCTTGTTGGGAACACAAAGTTTCTTTTCAGTTGCAAATTCCATTCCATACATATATATGGGGAGGTACTAGCTCCAACTCGATTTTACAGTGAAAACTGCAGGAACTTCAAACCGGCACTAGGAAACAGACAGAGAAATCAGAGAAAAAGTGTCTCCTGCAACCCGTTCCCTTGGTGCTAGATGAACGAACGTCTCTCCACTTGCTCAGTTCTGAGAGAAAAGTGTGTGTGAAAGCCGTCCTTCAACTAGCTTGTTGGGAACACAAAGTTTCTTTTCAGTTGCAAACTCCATTCCATACATATATATGGGGAGGAACTAGCTCCAACTCGGTTTGACAGTGAAAACTGCAGGAACTTCAAACCGGCACTAGGAAACAGACTGAGAAAGCAGAGAAAAAGTGTCTCCTGCAACCTGTTCCCTTGGTGCTAGATGAACGAACGTCTCTCCACTTGCTCAGTTCTGAGAGATAAGTGTGTGTGAAAGCCGTCCTTCACCTAGCTTGTTGGGAACACAAAGTTTCTTTTCAGTTGCAAACTCCATTCCATACATATATATGGGGAGGTACTAGCTCCAACGCGGTTTGACAGTGAAAACTGCAGGAACTTCCAACCGGCACTAGGAAACAGACTGAGAAAGCAGAGAAAAAGTGTCTCCTGCAACCCGTTCCCTTGGTGCTAGATGAACGAACGTCTCTCCACTTGCTCAGTTCTGAGAGATAAGTGTGTGTGAAAGCCGTCCTTCACCTAGCTTGTTGGGAACACAAAGTTTCTTTTCAGTTGCAAACTCCATTCCATACATATATATGGGGAGGTACTAGCTCCAACTCGGTTTGACAGTGAAAACTGCAGGAACTTCAAACCGGCACTAGGTAACAGACTGAGAAAGCAGAGAAAAAGTGTCTCCTGCAACCCGTTCCCTTGGTGCTAGATGAACGAACGTCTCTCCACTTGCTCAGTTCTGAGAGATAAGTGTGTGTGAAAGCCGTCCTTCACCTAGCTTGTTGGGAACACAAAGTTTCTTTTCAGTTGCAAACTCCTTTCCATACATTTATATGGGGAGGTACTAGCTCCAACTCGGTTTGACAGTGAAAACTGCAGGAACTTCAAACCGGCACTAGGAAACAGACTGAGAAAGCAGAGAAAAAGTGTCTCCTGCAACCCGTTCCCTTGGTGCTAGATGAACGAACGTCTCTCCACTTGCTCAGTTTTGAGAGATAAGTGTGTGTGAAAGCCGTCCTTCACCTAGCTTGTTGGGAACACAAAGTTTCTTTTCAGTTGCAAACTCCATTCCATACATATATATGGGGAGGAACTAGCTCCAACTCGGTTTGACAGTGAAAACTGCAGGAACTTCAAACCGGCACTAGGAAACAGACTGAGAAAGCAGAGAAAAAGTGTCTCCTGCAACCCGTTCCCTTGGTGCTAGATGAACGAACGTCTCTCCACTTGCTCAGTTCTGAGAGATAAGTGTGTGTGAAAGCCGTCCTTCACCTAGCTTGTTGGGAACACAAAGTTTCTTTTCAGTTGCAAACTCCATTCCATACATTTATATGGGGAGGTACTAGCTCCAACTCGGTTTGACAGTGAAAACTGCAGGAACTTCAAACCGGCACTAGGAAACAGACTGAGAAAGCAGAGAAAAAGTGTCTCCTGCAACCCGTTCCCTTGGTGCTAGATGAACGAACGTCTCTCCACTTGCTCAGTTCTGAGAGATAAGTGTATGTGAAAGCCGTCCTTCACCTAGCTTGTTGGGAACACAAAGTTTCTTTTCAGTTGCAAATTCCATTCCATACATATATATGGGGAGGTACTAGCTCCAACTCGGTTTTACAGTGAAAACTGCAGGAACTTCAAACCGGCACTAGGAAACAGACTGAGAAAGCAGAGAAAAAGTGTCTCCTGCAACCCGTTCCCTTGGTGCTAGATGAACGAACGTCTCTCCACTTGCTCAGTTCTGAGAGATAAGTGTGTGTGAAAGCCGTCCTTCACCTAGCTTGTTGGGAACACAAAGTTTCTTTTCAGTTGCAAACTCCATTCCATACATATATATGGGGAGGTACTAGCTCCAACGCGTTTTGACAGTGAAAACTGCAGGAACTTCAAACCGGCACTAGGAAACAGACTGAGAAAGCAGAGAAAAAGTGTCTCCTGCAACCCGTTCCCTTGGTGCTAGATGAACGAACGTCTCTCCACTTGCTCAGTTCTGAGAGATAAGTGTGTGTGAAAGCCGTCCTTCACCTAGCTTGTTGGGAACACAAAGATTCTTTTCAGTTGCAAACTCCATTCCATACATATATATGGGGAGGTACTAGCTCCAACTCGGTTTGACAGTGAAAACTGCAGGAACTTCAAACCGGCACTAGGTAACAGACTGAGAAAGCAGAGAAAAAGTGTCTCCTGCAACCCGTTCCCTTGGTGCTAGATGAACGAACGTCTCTCCACTTGCTCTGTTCTGAGAGATAAGTGTGTGTGAAAGCCGTCCTTCACCTAGCTTGTTGGGAACACAAAGTTTCTTTTCAGTTGCAAACTCCATTCCATACATATATATGGGGAGGAACTAGCTCCAACTCGGTTTGACAGTGAAAACTGCAGGAACTTCAAACCGGCACTAGGAAACAGACTGAGAAAGCAGAGAAAAAGTGTCTCCTGCAACCTGTTCCCTTGGTGCTAGATGAACGAACGTCTCTCCACTTGCTCAGTTCTGAGAGATAAGTGTGTGTGAAAGCCGTCCTTCACCTAGCTTGTTGGGAACACAAAGTTTCTTTTCAGTTGCAAACTCCATTCCATACATATATATGGGGAGGTACTAGCTCCAACGCGCTTTGACAGTGAAAACTGCAGGAACTTCCAACCGGCACTAGGAAACAGACTGAGAAAGCAGAGAAAAAGTGTCTCCTGCAACCCGTTCCCTTGGTGCTAGATGAACGAACGTCTCTCCACTTGCTCAGTTCTGAGAGATAAGTGTGTGTGAAAGCCGTCCTTCACCTAGCTTGTTGGGAACACAAAGTTTCTTTTCAGTTGCAAACTCCATTCCATACATATATATGGGGAGGTACTAGCTCCAACTCGGTTTGACAGTGAAAACTGCAGGAACTTCAAACCGGCACTAGGTAACAGACTGAGAAAGCAGAGAAAAAGTGTCTCCTGCAACCCGTTCCCTTGGTGCTAGATGAACGAACGTCTCTCCACTTGCTCAGTTCTGAGAGATAAGTGTGTGTGAAAGCCGTCCTTCACCTAGCTTGTTGGGAACACAAAGTTTCTTTTCAGTTGCAAACTCCTTTCCATACATTTATATGGGGAGGTACTAGCTCCAACTCGGTTTGACAGTGAAAACTGCAGGAACTTCAAACCGGCACTAGGAAACAGACTGAGAAAGCAGAGAAAAAGTGTCTCCTGCAACCCGTTCCCTTGGTGCTAGATGAACGAACGTCTCTCCACTTGCTCAGTTTTGAGAGATAAGTGTGTGTGAAAGCCGTCCTTCACCTAGCTTGTTGGGAACACAAAGTTTCTTTTCAGTTGCAAACTCCATTCCATACATATATATGGGGAGGAACTAGCTCCAACTCGGTTTGACAGTGAAAACTGCAGGAACTTCAAACCGGCACTAGGAAACAGACTGAGAAAGCAGAGAAAAAGTGTCTCCTGCAACCCGTTCCCTTGGTGCTAAATGAACGAACGTCTCTCCACTTGCTCAGTTCTGAGAGATAAGTGTGTGTGAAAGCCGTCCTTCACCTAGCTTGTTGGGAACACAAAGTTTCTTTTCAGTTGCAAACTCCATTCCATACATTTATATGGGGAGGTACTAGCTCCAACTCGGTTTGACAGTGAAAACTGCAGGAACTTCAAACCGGCACTAGGAAACAGACTGAGAAAGCAGAGAAAAAGTGTCTCCTGCAACCCGTTCCCTTGGTGCTAGATGAACGAACGTCTCTCCACTTGCTCAGTTCTGAGAGATAAGTGTATGTGAAAGCCGTCCTTCACCTAGCTTGTTGGGAACACAAAGTTTCTTTTCAGTTGCAAATTCCATTCCATACATATATATGGGGAGGTACTAGCTCCAACTCGGTTTTACAGTGAAAACTGCAGGAACTTCAAACCGGCACTAGGAAACAGACTGAGAAAGCAGAGAAAAAGTGTCTCCTGCAACCCGTTCCCTTGGTGCTAGATGAACGAACGTCTCTCCACTTGCTCAGTTCTGAGAGATAAGTGTGTGTGAAAGCCGTCCTTCAACTAGCTTGTTGGGAACACAAAGTTTCTTTTCAGTTGCAAACTCCATTCCATACTTATATATGGGGAGGAACTAGCTCCAACTCGGTTTTACAGTGAAAACTGCAGGAACATCACACCGGCACTAGAAAACAGACTGAGAAAGCAGAGAAAAAGTGTCTCCTGCAACCCGTTCCCTTGGTGCTAGATGAACGAACGTCTCTCCACTTGCTCAGTTCTGAGAGATAAGTGTGTGTGAAAGCCGTCCTTCACCTAGCTTGTTGGGAACACAAAGTTTCTTTTCAGTTGCAAACTCCATTCCATACATATATATGGGGAGGTACTAGCTCCAACGCGTTTTGACAGTGAAAACTGCAGGAACTTCAAACCGGCACTAGGAAACAGACTGAGAAAGCAGAGAAAAAGTGTCTCCTGCAACCCGTTCCCTTGGTGCTAGATGAACGAACGTCTCTCCACTTGCTCAGTTCTGAGAGATAAGTGTGTGTGAAAGCCGTCCTTCACCTAGCTTGTTGGGAACACAAAGTTTCTTTTCAGTTGCAAACTCCATTCCATACATATATATGGGGAGGTACTAGCTCCAACTCGGTTTGACAGTGAAAACTGCAGGAACTTCAAACCGGCACTAGGTAACAGACTGAGAAAGCAGAGAAAAAGTGTCTCCTGCAACCCGTTCCCTTGGTGCTAGATGAACGAACGTCTCTCCACTTGCTCTGTTCTGAGAGATAAGTGTGTGTGAAAGCCGTCCTTCAACTAGCTTGTTGGGAACACAAAGTTTCTTTTCAGTTGCAAACTCCATTCCATACATATATATGGGGAGGAACTAGCTCCAACTCGGTTTGACAGTGAAAACTGCAGGAACTTCAAACCGGCACTAGGAAACAGACTGAGAAAGCAGAGAAAAAGTGTCTCCTGCAACCTGTTCCCTTGGTGCTAGATGAACGAACGTCTCTCCACTTGCTCAGTTCTGAGAGATAAGTGTGTGTGAAAGCCGTCCTTCACCTAGCTTGTTGGGAACACAAAGTTTCTTTTCAGTTGCAAACTCCATTCCATACATATATATGGGGAGGTACTAGCTCCAACGCGCTTTGACAGTGAAAACTGCAGGAACTTCCAACCGGCACTAGGAAACAGACTGAGAAAGCAGAGAAAAAGTGTCTCCTGCAACCCGTTCCCTTGGTGCTAGATGAACGAACGTCTCTCCACTTGCTCAGTTCTGAGAGATAAGTGTGTGTGAAAGCCGTCCTTCACCTAGCTTGTTGGGAACACAAAGTTTCTTTTCAGTTGCAAACTCCATTCCATACATATATATGGGGAGGTACTAGCTCCAACTCGGTTTGACAGTGAAAACTGCAGGAACTTCAAACCGGCACTAGGTAACAGACTGAGAAAGCAGAGAAAAAGTGTCTCCTGCAACCCGTTCCCTTGGTGCTAGATGAACGAACGTCTCTCCACTTGCTCAGTTCTGAGAGATAAGTGTGTGTGAAAGCCGTCCTTCACCTAGCTTGTTGGGAACACAAAGTTTCTTTTCAGTTGCAAACTCCTTTCCATACATTTATATGGGGAGGTACTAGCTCCAACTCGTTTTGACAGTGAAAACTGCAGGAACTTCAAACCGGCACTAGGAAACAGACTGAGAAAGCAGAGAAAAAGTGTCTCCTGCAACCCGTTCCCTTGGTGCTAGATGAACGAACGTCTCTCCACTTGCTCAGTTTTGAGAGATAAGTGTGTGTGAAAGCCGTCCTTCACCTAGCTTGTTGGGAACACAAAGTTTCTTTTCAGTTGCAAACTCCATTCCATACATATATATGGGGAGGAACTAGCTCCAACTCGGTTTGACAGTGAAAACTGCAGGAACTTCAAACCGGCACTAGGAAACAGACTGAGAAAGTAGAGAAAAAGTGTCTCCTGCAACCCGTTCCCTTGGTGCTAGATGAACGAACGTCTCTCCACTTGCTCAGTTCTGAGAGATAAGTGTGTGTGAAAGCCGTCCTTCACCTAGCTTGTTGGGAACACAAAGTTTCTTTTCAGTTGCAAACTCCATTCCATACATTTATATGGGGAGGTACTAGCTCCAACTCGGTTTGACAGTGAAAACTGCAGGAACTTCAAACCGGCACTAGGAAACAGACTGAGAAAGCAGAGAAAAAGTGTCTCTTGCAACCCGTTCCCTTGGTGCTAGATGAACGAACGTCTCTCCACTTGCTCAGTTCTGAGAGATAAGTGTATGTGAAAGCCGTCCTTCACCTAGCTTGTTGGGAACACAAAGTTTCTTTTCAGTTGCAAATTCCATTCCATACATATATATGGGGAGGTACTAGCTCCAACTCGGTTTTACAGTGAAAACTGCAGGAACTTCAAACCGGCACTAGGAAACAGACTGAGAAAGCAGAGAAAAAGTGTCTCCTGCAACCCGTTCCCTTGGTGCTAGATGAACGAACGTCTCTCCACTTGCTCAGTTCTGAGAGATAAGTGTGTGTGAAAGCCGTCCTTCAACTAGCTTGTTGGGAACACAAAGTTTCTTTTCAGTTGCAAACTCCATTCCATACTTATATATGGGGAGGAACTAGCTCCAACTCGGTTTTACAGTGAAAACTGCAGGAACATCAAACCGGCACTAGAAAACAGACTGAGAAAGCAGAGAAAAAGTGTCTCCTGCAACCCGTTCCCTTGGTGCTAGATGAACGAACGTCTCTCCACTTGCTCAGTTCTGAGAGATAAGTGTGTGTGAAAGCCTTCCTTCACCTAGCTTGTTGGGAACACAAAGTTTCTTTTCAGTTGCAAACTCCATTCCATACATATATATGGGGAGGTACTAGCTCCAACGCGTTTTGACAGTGAAAACTGCAGGAACTTCCAACCGGCACTAGGAAACAGACTGAGAAAGCAGAGAAAAAGTGTCTCCTGCAACCCGTTCCCTTGGTGCTAGATGAACGAACGTCTCTCCACTTGCTCAGTTCTGAGAGATAAGTGTATGTGAAAGCCGTCCTTCACCTAGCTTGTTGGGAACACAAAGTTTCTTTTCAGTTGCAAATTCCATTCCATACATATATATGGGGAGGTACTAGCTCCAACTCGGTTTTACAGTGAAAACTGCAGGAACTTCAAACCGGCACTAGGAAACAGACTGAGAAAGCAGAGAAAAAGTGTCTCCTGCAACCCGTTCCCTTGGTGCTAGATGAACGAACGTCTCTCCACTTGCTCAGTTCTGAGAGATAAGTGTGTGTGAAAGCCGTCCTTCAACTAGCTTGTTGGGAACACAAAGTTTCTTTTCAGTTGCAAACTCCATTCCATACTTATATATGGGGAGGAACTAGCTCCAACTCGGTTTTACAGTGAAAACTGCAGGAACATCAAACCGGCACTAGGAAACAGACTGAGAAAGCAGAGAAAAAGTGTCTCCTGCAACCCGTTCCCTTGGTGCTAGATGAACGAACGTCTCTCCACTTGCTCAGTTCTGAGAGATAAGTGTGTGTGAAAGCCGTCCTTCACCTAGCTTGTTGGGAACACAAAGTTTCTTTTCAGTTGCAAACTCCATTCCATACATATATATGGGGAGGTACTAGCTCCAACGCGTTTTGACAGTGAAAACTGCAGGAACTTCCAACCGGCACTAGGAAACAGACTGAGAAAGCAGAGAAAAAGTGTCTCCTGCAACCCGTTCCCTTGGTGCTAGATGAACGAACGTCTCTCCACTTGCTCAGTTCTGAGAGATAAGTGTGTGTGAAAGCCGTCCTTCAACTAGCTTGTTGGGAACACAAAGTTTCTTTTCAGTTGCAAACTCCATTCCATACTTATATATGGGGAGGAACTAGCTCCAACTCGGTTTTACAGTGAAAACTGCAGGAACATCAAACCGGCACTAGAAAACAGACTGAGAAAGCAGAGAAAAAGTGTCTCCTGCAACCCGTTCCCTTGGTGCTAGATGAACGAACGTCTCTCCACTTGCTCAGTTCTGAGAGATAAGTGTGTGTGAAAGCCGTCCTTCACCTAGCTTGTTGGGAACACAAAGTTTCTTTTCAGTTGCAAACTCCATTCCATACATATATATGGGGAGGTACTAGCTCCAACGCGTTTTGACAGTGAAAACTGCAGGAACTTCCAACCGGCACTAGGAAACAGACTGAGAAAGCAGAGAAAAAGTGTCTCCTGCAACCCGTTCCCTTGGTGCTAGATGAACGAACGTCTCTCCACTTGCTCAGTTCTGAGAGATAAGTGTGTGTGAAAGCCGTCCTTCACCTAGCTTGTTGGGAACACAAAGTTTCTTTTCAGTTGCAAACTCCATTCCATACATATATATGGGGAGGTACTAGCTCCAACTCGGTTTGACAGTGAAAACTGCAGGAACTTCAAACCGGCACTAGGAAACAGACTGAGAAAGCAGAGAAAAAGTGTCTCCTGCAACCCGTTCCCTTGGTGCTAGATGAACGAACGTCTCTCCACTTGCTCAGTTCTGAGAGATAATTGTGTGTGAAAGCCGTCCTTCACCTAGCTTGTTGGGAACACAAAGTTTCTTTTCAGTTGCAAACTCCATTCCATACATTTATATGGGGAGGTACTAGCTCCAACGCGGTTTGACAGTGAAAACTGCAGGAACTTCAAACCGGCACTAGGAAACAGACTGAGAAAGCAGAGAAAAAGTGTCTCTTGCAACCCGTTCCCTTGGTGCTAGATGAACGAACGTCTCTCCACTTGCTCAGTTCTGAGAGATAAGTGTGTGTGAAAGCCGTCCTTCACCTAGCTTGTTGGGAACACAAAGTTTCTTTTCAGTTGCAAACTCCATTCCATACATTTATATGGGGAGGTACTAGCTCCAACTCGGTTTGACAGTGAAAACTGCAGGAACTTCAAACCGGCACTAGGAAACAGACTGAGAAAGCAGAGAAAAAGTGTCTCTTGCAACCCGTTCCCTTGGTGCTAGATGAACGAACTTCTCTCCACTTGCTCAGTTCTGAGAGATAAGTGTATGTGAAAGCCGTCCTTCACCTAGCTTGTTGGGAACACAAAGTTTCTTTTCAGTTGCAAATTCCATTCCATACATATATATGGGGAGGTACTAGCTCCAACTCGGTTTTACAGTGAAAACTGCAGGAACTTCAAACCGGCACTAGGAAACAGACTGAGAAAGCAGAGAAAAAGTGTCTCTTGCAACCCGTTCCCTTGGTGCTAGATGAACGAACGTCTATCCACTTGCTCAGTTCTGAGAGATAAGTGTATGTGAAAGCCGTCCTTCACCTAGCTTGTTGGGAACACAAAGTTTCTTTTCAGTTGCAAATTCCATTCCATACATATATATGGGGAGGTACTAGCTCCAACTCGGTTTTACAGTGAAAACTGCAGGAACTTCAAACCGGCACTAGGAAACAGACTGAGAAAGCAGAGAAAAAGTGTCTCCTGCAACCCGTTCCCTTGGTGCTAGATGAACGAACGTCTCTCCACTTGCTCAGTTCTGAGAGATAAGTGTGTGTGAAAGCCGTCCTTCAACTAGCTTGTTGGGAACACAAAGTTTCTTTTCAGTTGCAAACTCCATTCCATACTTATATATGGGGAGGAACTAGCTCCAACTCGGTTTTACAGTGAAAACTGCAGGAACATCAAACCGGCACTAGAAAACAGACTGAGAAAGCAGAGAAAAAGTGTCTCCTGCAACCCGTTCCCTTGGTGCTAGATGAACGAACGTCTCTCCACTTGCTCAGTTCTGAGAGATAAGTGTGTGTGAAAGCCTTCCTTCACCTAGCTTGTTGGGAACACAAAGTTTCTTTTCAGTTGCAAACTCCATTCCATACATATATATGGGGAGGTACTAGCTCCAACGCGTTTTGACAGTGAAAACTGCAGGAACTTCCAACCGGCACTAGGAAACAGACTGAGAAAGCAGAGAAAAAGTGTCTCCTGCAACCCGTTCCCTTGGTGCTAGATGAACGAACGTCTCTCCACTTGCTCAGTTCTGAGAGATAAGTGTATGTGAAAGCCGTCCTTCACCTAGCTTGTTGGGAACACAAAGTTTCTTTTCAGTTGCAAATTCCATTCCATACATATATATGGGGAGGTACTAGCTCCAACTCGGTTTTACAGTGAAAACTGCAGGAACTTCAAACCGGCACTAGGAAACAGACTGAGAAAGCAGAGAAAAAGTGTCTCCTGCAACCCGTTCCCTTGGTGCTAGATGAACGAACGTCTCTCCACTTGCTCAGTTCTGAGAGATAAGTGTGTGTGAAAGCCGTCCTTCAACTAGCTTGTTGGGAACACAAAGTTTCTTTTCAGTTGCAAACTCCATTCCATACATATATATGGGGAGGTACTAGCTCCAACGCGTTTTGACAGTGAAAACTGCAGGAACTTCCAACCGGCACTAGGAAACAGACTGAGAAAGCAGAGAAAAAGTGTCTCCTGCAACCCGTTCCCTTGGTGCTAGATGAACGAACGTCTCTCCACTTGCTCAGTTCTGAGAGATAAGTGTGTGTGAAAGCCGTCCTTCAACTAGCTTGTTGGGAACACAAAGTTTCTTTTCAGTTGCAAACTCCATTCCATACTTATATATGGGGAGGAACTAGCTCCAACTCGGTTTTACAGTGAAAACTGCAGGAACATCAAACCGGCACTAGAAAACAGACTGAGAAAGCAGAGAAATAGTGTCTCCTGCAACCCGTTCCCTTGGTGCTAGATGAACGAACGTCTCTCCACTTGCTCAGTTCTGAGAGATAAGTGTGTGTGAAAGCCGTCCTTCACCTAGCTTGTTGGGAACACAAAGTTTCTTTTCAGTTGCAAACTCCATTCCATACATATATATGGGGAGGTACTAGCTCCAACGCGTTTTGACAGTGAAAACTGCAGGAACTTCCAACCGGCACTAGGAAACAGACTGAGAAAGCAGAGAAAAAGTGTCTCCTGCAACCCGTTCCCTTGGTGCTAGATGAACGAACGTCTCTCCACTTGCTCAGTTCTGAGAGATAAGTGTGTGTGAAAGCCGTCCTTCACCTATCTTGTTGGGAACACAAAGTTTCTTTTCAGTTGCAAACTCCATTTCATACATATATATGGGGAGGTACTAGCTCCAACTCGGTTTGACAGTGAAAACTGCAGGAACTTCAAACCGGCACTAGGAAACAGACTGAGAAAGCAGAGAAAAAGTGTCTCCTGCAACCCGTTCCCTTGGTGCTAGATGAACGAACGTCTCTCCACTTGCTCAGTTCTGAGAGATAAGTGTGTGTGAAAGCCGTCCTTCACCTAGCTTGTTGGGAACACAAAGTTTCTTTTCAGTTGCAAACTCCATTCCATACTTATATATGGGGAGGAACTAGCTCCAACTCGGTTTTACAGTGAAAACTGCAGGAACATCAAACCGGCACTAGAAAACAGACTGAGAAAGCAGAGAAAAAGTGTCTCCTGCAACCCGTTCCCTTGGTGCTAGATGAACGAACGTCTCTCCACTTGCTCAGTTCTGAGAGATAAGTGTGTGTGAAAGCCTTCCTTCACCTAGCTTGTTGGGAACACAAAGTTTCTTTTCAGTTGCAAACTCCATTCCATACATATATATGGGGAGGTACTAGCTCCAACGCGTTTTGACAGTGAAAACTGCAGGAACTTCCAACCGGCACTAGGAAACAGACTGAGAAAGCAGAGAAAAAGTGTCTCCTGCAACCCGTTCCCTTGGTGCTAGATGAACGAACGTCTCTCCACTTGCTCAGTTCTGAGAGATAAGTGTATGTGAAAGCCGTCCTTCACCTAGCTTGTTGGGAACACAAAGTTTCTTTTCAGTTGCAAATTCCATTCCATACATATATATGGGGAGGTACTAGCTCCAACTCGGTTTTACAGTGAAAACTGCAGGAACTTCAAACCGGCACTAGGAAACAGACTGAGAAAGCAGAGAAAAAGTGTCTCCTGCAACCCGTTCCCTTGGTGCTAGATGAACGAACGTCTCTCCACTTGCTCAGTTCTGAGAGATAAGTGTGTGTGAAAGCCGTCCTTCAACTAGCTTGTTGGGAACACAAAGTTTCTTTTCAGTTGCAAACTCCATTCCATACATATATATGGGGAGGTACTAGCTCCAACGCGTTTTGACAGTGAAAACTGCAGGAACTTCCAACCGGCACTAGGAAACAGACTGAGAAAGCAGAGAAAAAGTGTCTCCTGCAACCCGTTCCCTTGGTGCTAGATGAACGAACGTCTCTCCACTTGCTCAGTTCTGAGAGATAAGTGTGTGTGAAAGCCGTCCTTCAACTAGCTTGTTGGGAACACAAAGTTTCTTTTCAGTTGCAAACTCCATTCCATACTTATATATGGGGAGGAACTAGCTCCAACTCGGTTTTACAGTGAAAACTGCAGGAACATCAAACCGGCACTAGAAAACAGACTGAGAAAGCAGAGAAATAGTGTCTCCTGCAACCCGTTCCCTTGGTGCTAGATGAACGAACGTCTCTCCACTTGCTCAGTTCTGAGAGATAAGTGTGTGTGAAAGCCGTCCTTCACCTAGCTTGTTGGGAACACAAAGTTTCTTTTCAGTTGCAAACTCCATTCCATACATATATATGGGGAGGTACTAGCTCCAACGCGTTTTGACAGTGAAAACTGCAGGAACTTCCAACCGGCACTAGGAAACAGACTGAGAAAGCAGAGAAAAAGTGTCTCCTGCAACCCGTTCCCTTGGTGCTAGATGAACGAACGTCTCTCCACTTGCTCAGTTCTGAGAGATAAGTGTGTGTGAAAGCCGTCCTTCACCTATCTTGTTGGGAACACAAAGTTTCTTTTCAGTTGCAAACTCCATTTCATACATATATATGGGGAGGTACTAGCTCCAACTCGGTTTGACAGTGAAAACTGCAGGAACTTCAAACCGGCACTAGGAAACAGACTGAGAAAGCAGAGAAAAAGTGTCTCCTGCAACCCGTTCCCTTGGTGCTAAATGAACGAACGTCTCTCCACTTGCTCAGTTCTGAGAGATAAGTGTGTGTGAAAGCCGTCCTTCACCTAGCTTGTTGGGAACACAAAGTTTCTTTTCAGTTGCAAACTCCATTCCATACATTTATATGGGGAGGTACTAGCTCCAACGCGGTTTGACAATGAAAACTGCAGGAACTTCAAACCGGCACTAGGAAACAGACTGAGAAAGCAGAGAAAAAGTGTCTCTTGCAACCCGTTCCCTTGGTGCTAGATGAACGAACGTCTCTCCACTTGCTCAGTTCTGAGAGATAAGTGTGTGTGAAAGCCGTCCTTCACCTAGCTTGTTGGGAACACAAAGTTTCTTTTCAGTTGCAAACTCCATTCCATACATATATATGGGGAGGTACTAGCTCCAACTCGGTTTGACAGTGAAAACTGCAGGAACTTCAAACCGGCACTAGGTAACAGACTGAGAAAGCAGAGAAAAAGTGTCTCCTGCAACCCTTTCCCTTGGTGCTAGATGAACGAACGTCTCTCCACTTGCTCAGTTCTGAGAGATAAGTGTGTGTGAAAGCCGTCCTTCACCTAGCTTGTTGGGAACACAAAGTTTCTTTTCAGTTGCAAACTCCTTTCCATACATTTATATGGGGAGGTACTAGCTCCAACTCGGTTTGACAGTGAAAACTGCAGGAACTTCAAACCGGCACTAGGAAACAGACTGAGAAAGCAGAGAAAAAGTGTCTCCTGCGACCCGTTCCCTTGGTGCTAGATGAACGAACGTCTCTCCACTTGCTCAGTTTTGAGAGATAAGTGTGTGTGAAAGCCGTCCTTCACCTAGCTTGTTGGGAACACAAAGTTTCTTTTCAGTTGCAAACTCCATTCCATACATATATATGGGGAGGAACTAGCTCCAACTCGGTTTGACAGTGAAAACTGCAGGAACTTCAAACCGGCACTAGGAAACAGACTGAGAAAGCAGAGAAAAAGTGTCTCCTGCAACCCGTTCCCTTGGTGCTAGATGAACGAACGTCTCTCCACTTGCTCAGTTCTGAGAGATAAGTGTGTGTGAAAGCCGTCCTTCACCTAGCTTGTTGGGAACACAAAGTTTCTTTTCAGTTGCAAACTCCATTCCATACATTTATATGGGGAGGTACTAGCTCCAACGCGGTTTGACAGTGAAAACTGCAGGAACTTCAAACCGGCACTAGGAAACAGACTGAGAAAGCAGAGAAAAAGTTTCTCCTGCAACCCGTTCCCTTGGTGCTAGATGAACGAACGTCTCTCCACTTGCTCAGTTCTGAGGGATAAGTGTATGTGAAAGCCGTCCTTCACCTAGCTTGTTGGGAACACAAAGTTTCTTTTCAGTTGCAAATTCCATTCCATACATATATATGGGGAGGTACTAGCTCCAACTCGGTTTTACAGTGAAAACTGCAGGAACTTCAAACCGGCACTAGGAAACAGACTGAGAAAGCAGAGAAAAAGTGTCTCCTGCAACCCGTTCCCTTGGTGCTAGATGAACGAACGTCTCTCCACTAGCTCAGTTCTGAGAGATAAGTGTGTGTGAAAGCCGTCCTTCAACTTGCTTGTTGGGAACACAAAGTTTCTTTTCAGTTGCAAACTCCATTCCATACTTATATATGGGGAGGAACTAGCTCCAACTCGGTTTTACAGTGAAAACTGCAGGAACATCAAACCGGCACTAGAAAACAGACTGAGAAAGCAGAGAAAAAGTGTCTCCTGCAACCCGTTCCCTTGGTGCTAGATGAACGAACGTCTCTCCACTTGCTCAGTTCTGAGAGATAAGTGTGTGTGAAAGCCGTCCTTCACCTAGCTTGTTGGGAACACAAAGTTTCTTTTCAGTTGCAAACTCCATTCCATACATATATATGGGGAGGTACTAGCTCCAACGCGTTTTGACAGTGAAAACTGCAGGAACTTCCAACCGGCACTAGGAAACAGACTGAGAAAGCAGAGAAAAAGTGTCTCCTGCAACCCGTTCCCTTGGTGCTAAATGAACGAACGTCTCTCCACTTGCTCAGTTCTGAGAGATAAGTGTGTGTGAAAGCCGTCCTTCACCTAGCTTGTTGGGAACACAAAGTTTCTTTTCAGTTGCAAACTCCATTCCATACATATATATGGGGAGGTACTAGCTCCAACTCGGTTTGACAGTGAAAACTGCAGGAACTTCAAACCGGCACTAGGTAACAGACTGAGAAAGCAGAGAAAAAGTGTCTCCTGCAACCCGTTCCCTTGGTGCTAGATGAACGAACGTCTCTCCACTTGCTCTGTTCTGAGAGATAAGTGTGTGTGAAAGCCGTCCTTCAACTAGCTTGTTGGGAACACAAAGTTTCTTTTCAGTTGCAAACTCCATTCCATACATATATATGGGGAGGAACTAGCTCCAACTCGGTTTGACAGTGAAAACTGCAGGAACTTCAAACCGGCACTAGGAAACAGACTGAGAAAGCAGAGAAAAAGTGTCTCCTGCAACCCGTTCCCTTGGTGCTAGATGAACGAACGTCTCTCCACTTGCTCAGTTCTGAGAGATAAGTGTGTGTGAAAGCCGTCCTTCACCTAGCTTGTTGGGAACACAAAGTTTCTTTTCAGTTGCAAACTCCATTCCATACATATATATGGGGAGGTACTAGCTCCAACGCGGTTTGACAGTGAAAACTGCAGGAACTTCCAACCGGCACTAGGAAACAGACTGAGAAAGCAGAGAAAAAGTGTCTCCTGCAACCCGTTCCCTTGGTGCTAGATGAACGAACGTCTCTCCACTTGCTCAGTTCTGAGAGATAAGTGTGTGTAAGCCGTCCTTCACCTAGCTTGTTGGGAACACAAAGTTTCTTTTCAGTTGCAAACTCCATTCCATACATATATATGGGGAGGTACTAGCTCCAACTCGGTTTGACAGTAAAAACTGCAGGAACTTCAAACCGGCACTAGGTAACAGACTGAGAAAGCAGAGAAAAAGTGTCTCCTGCAACCCGTTCCCTTGGTGCTAGATGAACGAACGTCTCTCCACTTGCTCAGTTCTGAGAGATAAGTGTGTGTGAAAGCCGTCCTTCACCTAGCTTGTTGGGAACACAAAGTTTCTTTTCAGTTGCAAACTCCTTTCCATACATTTATATGGGGAGGTACTAGCTCCAACTCGGTTTGACAGTGAAAACTGCAGGAACTTCAAACCGGCACTAGGAAACAGACTGAGAAAGCAGAGAAAAAGTGTCTCCTGCAACCCGTTCCCTTGGTGCTAGATGAACGAACGTCTCTCCACTTGCTCAGTTTTGAGAGATAAGTGTGTGTGAAAGCCGTCCTTCACCTAGCTTGTTGGGAACACAAAGTTTCTTTTCAGTTGCAAACTCCATTCCATACATATATATGGGGAGGAACTAGCTCCAACTCGGTTTGACAGTGAAAACTGCAGGAACTTCAAACCGGCACTAGGAAACAGACTGAGAAAGCAGAGAAAAAGTGTCTCCTGCAACCCGTTCCCTTGGTGCTAGATGAACGAACGTCTCTCCACTTGCTCAGTTCTGAGAGATAAGTGTGTGTGAAAGCCGTCCTTCACCTAGCTTGTTGGGAACACAAAGTTTCTTTTCAGTTGCAAACTCCATTCCATACATTTATATGGGGAGGTACTAGCTCCAACTCGGTTTGACAGTGAAAACTTCAGGAACTTCAAACCGGCACTAGGAAACAGACTGAGAAAGCAGAGAAAAAGTGTCTCTTGCAACCCGTTCCCTTGGTGCTAGATGAACGAACGTCTCTCCACTTGCTCAGTTCTGAGAGATAAGTGTATGTGAAAGCCGTCCTTCACCTAGCTTGTTGGGAACACAAAGTTTCTTTTCAGTTGCAAATTCCATTCCATACATATATATGGGGAGGTACTAGCTCCAACTCGGTTTTACAGTGAAAACTGCAGGAACTTCAAACCGGCACTAGGAAACAGACTGAGAAAGCAGAGAAAAAGTGTCTCCTGCAACCCGTTCCCTTGGTGCTAGATGAACGAACGTCTCTCCACTTGCTCAGTTCTGAGAGATAAGTGTGTGTGAAAGCCGTCCTTCAACTAGCTTGTTGGGAACACAAAGTTTCTTTTCAGTTGCAAACTCCATTCCATACTTATATATGGGGAGGAACTAGCTCCAACTCGGTTTTACAGTGAAAACTGCAGGAACATCAAACCGGCACTAGGAAACAGACTGAGAAAGCAGAGAAAAAGTGTCTCCTGCAACCCGTTCCCTTGGTGCTAGATGAACGAACGTCTCTCCACTTGCTCAGTTCTGAGAGATAAGTGTATGTGAAAGCCGTCCTTCACCTAGCTTGTTGGGAACACAAAGTTTCTTTTCAGTTGCAAATTCCATTCCATACATATATATGGGGAGGTACTAGCTCCAACTAGGTTTTACAGTGAAAACTGCAGGAACTTCAAACCGGCACTAGGAAACAGACTGAGAAAGCAGAGAAAAAGTGTCTCCTGCAACCCGTTCCCTTGGTGCTAGATGAACGAACGTCTCTCCACTTGCTCAGTTCTGAGAGATAAGTGTGTGTGAAAGCCGTCCTTCACCTAGCTTGTTGGGAACACAAAGTTTCTTTTCAGTTGCAAACTCCATTCCATACATATATATGGGGAGGTACAAGCTCCAACTCGATTCGACAGTGAAAACTGCAGGTACATCAAACCGGCACTAGGAAACAGACTGAGAAAGCAGAGAAAAAGTGTCTCCTGCAACCCGTTCCCTTGGTGCTAGATAAACGAACGTCTCTCCACTTGCTCAGTTCTGAGAGATAAGTGTGTGTGAAAGCCGTCCTTCACCTAGCTTGTTGGGAACACAAAGTTTCTTTTCAGTTGCAAACTCCATTCCATACATATATATGGGGAGGTACTAGCTCCAACGCGTTTTGACAGTGAAAACTGCAGGAACTTCCAACCGGCACTAGGAAACAGACTGAGAAAGCAGAGAAAAAGTGTCTCCTGCAACCCGTTCCCTTGGTGATAGATGAACGAACGTCTCTCCACTTGCTCAGTTCTGAGAGATAAGTGTGTGTGAAAGCCGTCCTTCAACTAGCTTGTTGGGAACACAAAGTTTCTTTTCAGTTGCAAACTCCATTCCATACTTATATATGGGGAGGAACTAGCTCCAACTCGGTTTTACAGTGAAAACTGCAGGAACATCAAACCGGCACTAGAAAACAGACTGAGAAAGGAGAGAAAAAGTGTCTCCTGCAACCCGTTCCCTTGGTGCTAGATGAACGAACGTCTCTCCACTTGCTCAGTTCTGAGAGATAAGTGTGTGTGAAAGCTGTCCTTCACCTAGCTTGTTGGGAACACAAAGTTTCTTTTCAGTTGCAAACTCCATTCCATACATATATATGGGGAGGTACTAGCTCCAACGCGTTTTGACAGTGAAAACTGCAGGAACTTCCAACCGGCACTAGGAAACAGACTGAGAAAGCAGAGAAAAAGTGTCTCCTGCAACCCGTTCCCTTGGTGCTAGATGAACGAACGTCTCTCCACTTGCTCAGTTCTGAGAGATAAGTGTGTGTGAAAGCCGTCCTTCACCTAGCTTGTTGGGAACACAAAGTTTCTTTTCAGTTGCAAACTCCATTCCATACATATATATGGGGAGGTACTAGCTCCAACTCGGTTTGACAGTGAAAACTGCAGGAACTTCAAACCGGCACTAGGTAACAGACTGAGAAAGCATAGAAAAAGTGTCTCCTGCAACCCGTTCCCTTGGTGCTAGATGAACGAACGTCTCTCCACTTGCTCTGTTCTGAGAGATAAGTGTGTGTGAAAGCCGTCCTTCAACTAGCTTGTTGGGAACACAAAGTTTCTTTTCAGTTGCAAACTCCATTCCATACATATATATGGGGAGGTACTAGCTCCAACGCGGTTTGACAGTGAAAACTGCAGGAACTTCCAACCGGCACTAGGAAACAGACTGAGAAAGCAGAGAAAAAGTGTCTCCTGCAACCCGTTCCCTTGGTGCTAGATGAACGAACGTCTCTCCACTTGCTCAGTTCTGAGAGATAAGTGTGTGTGAAAGCCGTCCTTCACCTAGCTTGTTGGGAACACAAAGATTCTTTTCAGTTGCAAACTCCATTCCATACATATATATGGGGAGGTACTAGCTCCAACTCGGTTTGACAGTGAAAACTGCAGGAACTTCAAACCGGCACTAGGTAACAGACTGAGAAAGCAGAGAAAAAGTGTCTCCTGCAACCCGTTCCCTTGGTGCTAGATGAACGAACGTCTCTCCACTTGCTCAGTTCTGAGAGATAAGTGTGTGTGAAAGCCGTCCTTCACCTAGCTTGTTGGGAACACAAAGTTTCTTTTCAGTTGCAAACTCCATTCCATACATATATATGGGGAGGTACTAGCTCCAACGCGTTTTGACAGTGAAAACTGCAGGAACTTCCAACCGGCACTAGGAAACAGACTGAGAAAGCAGAGAAAAAGTGTCTCCTGCAACCCGTTCCCTTGGTGCTAGATGAACGAACGTCTCTCCACTTGCTCAGTTCTGAGAGATAAGTGTGTGTGAAAGCCGTCCTTCACCTATCTTGTTGGGAACACAAAGTTTCTTTTCAGTTGCAAACTCCATTTCATACATATATATGGGGAGGTACTAGCTCCAACTCGGTTTGACAGTGAAAACTGCAGGAACTTCAAACCGGCACTAGGAAACAGACTGAGAAAGCAGAGAAAAAGTGTCTCCTGCAACCCGTTCCCTTGGTGCTAAATGAACGAACGTCTCTCCACTTGCTCAGTTCTGAGAGATAAGTGTGTGTGAAAGCCGTCCTTCACCTAGCTTGTTGGGAACACAAAGTTTCTTTTCAGTTGCAAACTCCATTCCATACATTTATATGGGGAGGTACTAGCTCCAACGCGGTTTGACAATGAAAACTGCAGGAACTTCAAACCGGCACTAGGAAACAGACTGAGAAAGCAGAGAAAAAGTGTCTCTTGCAACCCGTTCCCTTGGTGCTAGATGAACGAACGTCTCTCCACTTGCTCAGTTCTGAGAGATAAGTGTGTGTGAAAGCCGTCCTTCACCTAGCTTGTTGGGAACACAAAGTTTCTTTTCAGTTGCAAACTCCATTCCATACATATATATGGGGAGGTACTAGCTCCAACTCGGTTTGACAGTGAAAACTGCAGGAACTTCAAACCGGCACTAGGTAACAGACTGAGAAAGCAGAGAAAAAGTGTCTCCTGCAACCCTTTCCCTTGGTGCTAGATGAACGAACGTCTCTCCACTTGCTCAGTTCTGAGAGATAAGTGTGTGTGAAAGCCGTCCTTCACCTAGCTTGTTGGGAACACAAAGTTTCTTTTCAGTTGCAAACTCCTTTCCATACATTTATATGGGGAGGTACTAGCTCCAACTCGGTTTGACAGTGAAAACTGCAGGAACTTCAAACCGGCACTAGGAAACAGACTGAGAAAGCAGAGAAAAAGTGTCTCCTGCGACCCGTTCCCTTGGTGCTAGATGAACGAACGTCTCTCCACTTGCTCAGTTTTGAGAGATAAGTGTGTGTGAAAGCCGTCCTTCACCTAGCTTGTTGGGAACACAAAGTTTCTTTTCAGTTGCAAACTCCATTCCATACATATATATGGGGAGGAACTAGCTCCAACTCGGTTTGACAGTGAAAACTGCAGGAACTTCAAACCGGCACTAGGAAACAGACTGAGAAAGCAGAGAAAAAGTGTCTCCTGCAACCCGTTCCCTTGGTGCTAGATGAACGAACGTCTCTCCACTTGCTCAGTTCTGAGAGATAAGTGTGTGTGAAAGCCGTCCTTCACCTAGCTTGTTGGGAACACAAAGTTTCTTTTCAGTTGCAAACTCCATTCCATACATTTATATGGGGAGGTACTAGCTCCAACGCGGTTTGACAGTGAAAACTGCAGGAACTTCAAACCGGCACTAGGAAACAGACTGAGAAAGCAGAGAAAAAGTTTCTCCTGCAACCCGTTCCCTTGGTGCTAGATGAACGAACGTCTCTCCACTTGCTCAGTTCTGAGGGATAAGTGTATGTGAAAGCCGTCCTTCACCTAGCTTGTTGGGAACACAAAGTTTCTTTTCAGTTGCAAATTCCATTCCATACATATATATGGGGAGGTACTAGCTCCAACTCGGTTTTACAGTGAAAACTGCAGGAACTTCAAACCGGCACTAGGAAACAGACTGAGAAAGCAGAGAAAAAGTGTCTCCTGCAACCCGTTCCCTTGGTGCTAGATGAACGAACGTCTCTCCACTAGCTCAGTTCTGAGAGATAAGTGTGTGTGAAAGCCGTCCTTCAACTTGCTTGTTGGGAACACAAAGTTTCTTTTCAGTTGCAAACTCCATTCCATACTTATATATGGGGAGGAACTAGCTCCAACTCGGTTTTACAGTGAAAACTGCAGGAACATCAAACCGGCACTAGAAAACAGACTGAGAAAGCAGAGAAAAAGTGTCTCCTGCAACCCGTTCCCTTGGTGCTAGATGAACGAACGTCTCTCCACTTGCTCAGTTCTGAGAGATAAGTGTGTGTGAAAGCCGTCCTTCACCTAGCTTGTTGGGAACACAAAGTTTCTTTTCAGTTGCAAACTCCATTCCATACATATATATGGGGAGGTACTAGCTCCAACGCGTTTTGACAGTGAAAACTGCAGGAACTTCCAACCGGCACTAGGAAACAGACTGAGAAAGCAGAGAAAAAGTGTCTCCTGCAACCCGTTCCCTTGGTGCTAAATGAACGAACGTCTCTCCACTTGCTCAGTTCTGAGAGATAAGTGTGTGTGAAAGCCGTCCTTCACCTAGCTTGTTGGGAACACAAAGTTTCTTTTCAGTTGCAAACTCCATTCCATACATATATATGGGGAGGTACTAGCTCCAACTCGGTTTGACAGTGAAAACTGCAGGAACTTCAAACCGGCACTAGGTAACAGACTGAGAAAGCAGAGAAAAAGTGTCTCCTGCAACCCGTTCCCTTGGTGCTAGATGAACGAACGTCTCTCCACTTGCTCTGTTCTGAGAGATAAGTGTGTGTGAAAGCCGTCCTTCAACTAGCTTGTTGGGAACACAAAGTTTCTTTTCAGTTGCAAACTCCATTCCATACATATATATGGGGAGGAACTAGCTCCAACTCGGTTTGACAGTGAAAACTGCAGGAACTTCAAACCGGCACTAGGAAACAGACTGAGAAAGCAGAGAAAAAGTGTCTCCTGCAACCCGTTCCCTTGGTGCTAGATGAACGAACGTCTCTCCACTTGCTCAGTTCTGAGAGATAAGTGTGTGTGAAAGCCGTCCTTCACCTAGCTTGTTGGGAACACAAAGTTTCTTTTCAGTTGCAAACTCCATTCCATACATATATATGGGGAGGTACTAGCTCCAACGCGGTTTGACAGTGAAAACTGCAGGAACTTCCAACCGGCACTAGGAAACAGACTGAGAAAGCAGAGAAAAAGTGTCTCCTGCAACCCGTTCCCTTGGTGCTAGATGAACGAACGTCTCTCCACTTGCTCAGTTCTGAGAGATAAGTGTGTGTAAGCCGTCCTTCACCTAGCTTGTTGGGAACACAAAGTTTCTTTTCAGTTGCAAACTCCATTCCATACATATATATGGGGAGGTACTAGCTCCAACTCGGTTTGACAGTAAAAACTGCAGGAACTTCAAACCGGCACTAGGTAACAGACTGAGAAAGCAGAGAAAAAGTGTCTCCTGCAACCCGTTCCCTTGGTGCTAGATGAACGAACGTCTCTCCACTTGCTCAGTTCTGAGAGATAAGTGTGTGTGAAAGCCGTCCTTCACCTAGCTTGTTGGGAACACAAAGTTTCTTTTCAGTTGCAAACTCCTTTCCATACATTTATATGGGGAGGTACTAGCTCCAACTCGGTTTGACAGTGAAAACTGCAGGAACTTCAAACCGGCACTAGGAAACAGACTGAGAAAGCAGAGAAAAAGTGTCTCCTGCAACCCGTTCCCTTGGTGCTAGATGAACGAACGTCTCTCCACTTGCTCAGTTTTGAGAGATAAGTGTGTGTGAAAGCCGTCCTTCACCTAGCTTGTTGGGAACACAAAGTTTCTTTTCAGTTGCAAACTCCATTCCATACATATATATGGGGAGGAACTAGCTCCAACTCGGTTTGACAGTGAAAACTGCAGGAACTTCAAACCGGCACTAGGAAACAGACTGAGAAAGCAGAGAAAAAGTGTCTCCTGCAACCCGTTCCCTTGGTGCTAGATGAACGAACGTCTCTCCACTTGCTCAGTTCTGAGAGATAAGTGTGTGTGAAAGCCGTCCTTCACCTAGCTTGTTGGGAACACAAAGTTTCTTTTCAGTTGCAAACTCCATTCCATACATTTATATGGGGAGGTACTAGCTCCAACTCGGTTTGACAGTGAAAACTTCAGGAACTTCAAACCGGCACTAGGAAACAGACTGAGAAAGCAGAGAAAAAGTGTCTCTTGCAACCCGTTCCCTTGGTGCTAGATGAACGAACGTCTCTCCACTTGCTCAGTTCTGAGAGATAAGTGTATGTGAAAGCCGTCCTTCACCTAGCTTGTTGGGAACACAAAGTTTCTTTTCAGTTGCAAATTCCATTCCATACATATATATGGGGAGGTACTAGCTCCAACTCGGTTTTACAGTGAAAACTGCAGGAACTTCAAACCGGCACTAGGAAACAGACTGAGAAAGCAGAGAAAAAGTGTCTCCTGCAACCCGTTCCCTTGGTGCTAGATGAACGAACGTCTCTCCACTTGCTCAGTTCTGAGAGATAAGTGTGTGTGAAAGCCGTCCTTCAACTAGCTTGTTGGGAACACAAAGTTTCTTTTCAGTTGCAAACTCCATTCCATACTTATATATGGGGAGGAACTAGCTCCAACTCGGTTTTACAGTGAAAACTGCAGGAACATCAAACCGGCACTAGGAAACAGACTGAGAAAGCAGAGAAAAAGTGTCTCCTGCAACCCGTTCCCTTGGTGCTAGATGAACGAACGTCTCTCCACTTGCTCAGTTCTGAGAGATAAGTGTATGTGAAAGCCGTCCTTCACCTAGCTTGTTGGGAACACAAAGTTTCTTTTCAGTTGCAAATTCCATTCCATACATATATATGGGGAGGTACTAGCTCCAACTAGGTTTTACAGTGAAAACTGCAGGAACTTCAAACCGGCACTAGGAAACAGACTGAGAAAGCAGAGAAAAAGTGTCTCCTGCAACCCGTTCCCTTGGTGCTAGATGAACGAACGTCTCTCCACTTGCTCAGTTCTGAGAGATAAGTGTGTGTGAAAGCCGTCCTTCACCTAGCTTGTTGGGAACACAAAGTTTCTTTTCAGTTGCAAACTCCATTCCATACATATATATGGGGAGGTACAAGCTCCAACTCGATTCGACAGTGAAAACTGCAGGTACATCAAACCGGCACTAGGAAACAGACTGAGAAAGCAGAGAAAAAGTGTCTCCTGCAACCCGTTCCCTTGGTGCTAGATAAACGAACGTCTCTCCACTTGCTCAGTTCTGAGAGATAAGTGTGTGTGAAAGCCGTCCTTCACCTAGCTTGTTGGGAACACAAAGTTTCTTTTCAGTTGCAAACTCCATTCCATACATATATATGGGGAGGTACTAGCTCCAACGCGTTTTGACAGTGAAAACTGCAGGAACTTCCAACCGGCACTAGGAAACAGACTGAGAAAGCAGAGAAAAAGTGTCTCCTGCAACCCGTTCCCTTGGTGATAGATGAACGAACGTCTCTCCACTTGCTCAGTTCTGAGAGATAAGTGTGTGTGAAAGCCGTCCTTCAACTAGCTTGTTGGGAACACAAAGTTTCTTTTCAGTTGCAAACTCCATTCCATACTTATATATGGGGAGGAACTAGCTCCAACTCGGTTTTACAGTGAAAACTGCAGGAACATCAAACCGGCACTAGAAAACAGACTGAGAAAGGAGAGAAAAAGTGTCTCCTGCAACCCGTTCCCTTGGTGCTAGATGAACGAACGTCTCTCCACTTGCTCAGTTCTGAGAGATAAGTGTGTGTGAAAGCTGTCCTTCACCTAGCTTGTTGGGAACACAAAGTTTCTTTTCAGTTGCAAACTCCATTCCATACATATATATGGGGAGGTACTAGCTCCAACGCGTTTTGACAGTGAAAACTGCAGGAACTTCCAACCGGCACTAGGAAACAGACTGAGAAAGCAGAGAAAAAGTGTCTCCTGCAACCCGTTCCCTTGGTGCTAGATGAACGAACGTCTCTCCACTTGCTCAGTTCTGAGAGATAAGTGTGTGTGAAAGCCGTCCTTCACCTAGCTTGTTGGGAACACAAAGTTTCTTTTCAGTTGCAAACTCCATTCCATACATATATATGGGGAGGTACTAGCTCCAACTCGGTTTTAAAGTGAAAACTGCAGGAACTTCAAACCGGCACTAGGTAACAGACTGAGAAAGCATAGAAAAAGTGTCTCCTGCAACCCGTTCCCTTGGTGCTAGATGAACGAACGTCTCTCCACTTGCTCTGTTCTGAGAGATAAGTGTGTGTGAAAGCCGTCCTTCAACTAGCTTGTTGGGAACACAAAGTTTCTTTTCAGTTGCAAACTCCATTCCATACATATATATGGGGAGGTACTAGCTCCAACGCGGTTTGACAGTGAAAACTGCAGGAACTTCCAACCGGCACTAGGAAACAGACTGAGAAAGCAGAGAAAAAGTGTCTCCTGCAACCCGTTCCCTTGGTGCTAGATGAACGAACGTCTCTCCACTTGCTCAGTTCTGAGAGATAAGTGTGTGTGAAAGCCGTCCTTCACCTAGCTTGTTGGGAACACAAAGATTCTTTTCAGTTGCAAACTCCATTCCATACATATATATGGGGAGGTACTAGCTCCAACTCGGTTTGACAGTGAAAACTGCAGGAACTTCAAACCGGCACTAGGTAACAGACTGAGAAAGCAGAGAAAAAGTGTCTCCTGCAACCCGTTCCCTTGGTGCTAGATGAACGAACGTCTCTCCACTTGCTCAGTTCTGAGAGATAAGTGTGTGTGAAAGCCGTCCTTCACCTAGCTTGTTGGGAACACAAAGTTTCTTTTCAGTTGCAAACTCCTTTCCATACATTTATATGGGGAGGTACTAGCTCCAACTCGGTTTGACAGTGAAAACTGCAGGAACTTCAAACCGGCACTAGGAAACAGACTGAGAAAGCAGAGAAAAAGTGTCTCCTGCAACCCGTTCCCTTGGTGCTAGATGAACGAACGTCTCTCCACTTGCTCAGTTTTGAGAGATAAGTGTGTGTGAAAGCCGTCCTTCACCTAGCTTGTTGGGAACACAAAGTTTCTTTTCAGTTGCAAACTCCATTCCATACATATATATGGGGAGGAAATAGCTCCAACTCGGTTTGACAGTGAAAACTGCAGGAACTTCAAACCGGCACTAGGAAACAGACTGAGAAAGCAGAGAAAAAGTGTCTCCTGCAACCCGTTCCCTTGGTGCTAGATGAACGAACGTCTCTCCACTTGCTCAGTTCTGAGAGATAAGTGTGTGTGAAAGCCGTCCTTCACCTAGCTTGTTGGGAACACAAAGTTTCTTTTCAGTTGCAAACTCCATTCCATACATTTATATGGGGAGATACTAGCTCCAACTCGGTTTGACAGTGAAAACTGCAGGAACTTCAAACCGGCACTAGGAAACAGACTGAGAAAGCAGAGAAAAAGTGTCTCTTGCAACCCGTTCCCTTGGTGCTAGATGAACGAACGTCTCTCCACTTGCTCAGTTCTGAGAGATAAGTGTGTGTGAAAACCGTCCTTCAACTAGCTTGTTGGGAACACAAAGTTTCTTTTCAGTTGCAAACTCCATTCCATACTTATATATGGGTGGGAACTAGCTCCAACTCGGTTTTACAGTGAAAACTGCAGGAACATCAAACCGGCACTAGAAAACAGACTGAGAAAGCAGAGAAAAAGTGTCTCCTGCAACCCGTTCCCTTGGTGCTAGATGAACGAACGTCTCTCCACTTGCTCAGTTCTGAGAGATAAGTGTGTGTGAAAGCCGTCCTTCACCTAGCTTGTTGGGAACACAAAGTTTCTTTTCAGTTGCAAACTCCATTCCATACATATATATGGGGAGGTACTAGCTCCAACGCGTTTTGACAGTGAAAACTGCAGGAACTTCCAACCGGCACTAGGAAACAGACTGAGAAAGCAGAGAAAAAGTGTCTCCTGCAACCCGTTCCCTTGGTGCTAGATGAACGAACGTCTCTCCACTTGCTCAGTTCTGAGAGATAAGTGTGTGTGAAAGCCGTCCTTCACCTAGCTTGTTGGGAACACAAAGTTTCTTTTCAGTTGCAAACTCCATTCCATACATATATATGGTGAGGTACTAGCTCCAACTCGGTTTGACAGTGAAAACTGCAGGAACTTCAAACCGGCACTAGGTAACAGACTGAGAAAGCAGAGAAAAAGTGTCTCCTGCAACCCGTTCCCTTGGTGCTAGATGAACGAACGTCTCTCCACTTGCTCTGTTCTGAGAGATAAGTGTGTGTGAAAGCCGTCCTTCAAATAGCTTGTTGGGAACACAAAGTTTCTTTTCAGTTGCAAACTCCATTCCATACATATATATGGGGAGGAACTAGCTCCAACTCGGTTTGACAGTGAAAACTGCAGGAACTTCAAACCGGCACTAGGAAACAGACTGAGAAAGCAGAGAAAAAGTGTCTCCTGCAACCCGTTCCCTTGGTGCTAGATGAACGAACGTCTCTCCACTTGCTCAGTTCTGAGAGATAAGTGTGTGTGAAAGCCGTCCTTCACCTAGCTTGTTGGGAACACAAAGTTTCTTTTCAGTTGCAAACTCCATTCCATACATTTATATGGGGAGATACTAGCTCCAACTCGGTTTGACAGTGAAAACTGCAGGAACTTCAAACCGGCACTAGGAAACAGACTGAGAAAGCAGAGAAAAAGTGTCTCTTGCAACCCGTTCCCTTGGTGCTAGATGAACGAACGTCTCTCCACTTGCTCAGTTCTGAGAGATAAGTGTGTGTGAAAACCGTCCTTCAACTAGCTTGTTGGGAACACAAAGTTTCTTTTCAGTTGCAAACTCCATTCCATACTTATATATGGGGAGGAACTAGCTCCAACTCGGTTTTACAGTGAAAACTGCAGGAACATCAAACCGGCACTAGAAAACAGACTGAGAAAGCAGAGAAAAAGTGTCTCCTGCAACCCGTTCCCTTGGTGCTAGATGAACGAACGTCTCTCCACTTGCTCAGTTCTGAGAGATAAGTGTGTGTGAAAGCCGTCCTTCACCTAGCTTGTTGGGAACACAAAGTTTCTTTTCAGTTGCAAACTCCATTCCATACATATATATGGGGAGGTACTAGCTCCAACGCGTTTTGACAGTGAAAACTGCAGGAACTTCCAACCGGCACTAGGAAACAGACTGAGAAAGCAGAGAAAAAGTGTCTCCTGCAACCCGTTCCCTTGGTGCTAGATGAACGAACGTCTCTCCACTTGCTCAGTTCTGAGAGATAAGTGTGTGTGAAAGCCGTCCTTCACCTAGCTTGTTGGGAACACAAAGTTTCTTTTCAGTTGCAAACTCCATTCCATACATATATATGGTGAGGTACTAGCTCCAACTCGTTTTGACAGTGAAAACTGCAGGAACTTCAAACCGGCACTAGGTAACAGACTGAGAAAGCAGAGAAAAAGTGTCTCCTGCAACCCGTTCCCTTGGTGCTAGATGAACGAACGTCTCTCCACTTGCTCTGTTCTGAGAGATAAGTGTGTGTGAAAGCCGTCCTTCAAATAGCTTGTTGGGAACACAAAGTTTCTTTTCAGTTGCAAACTCCATTCCATACATATATATGGGGAGGAACTAGCTCCAACTCGGTTTGACAGTGAAAACTGCAGGAACTTCAAACCGGCACTAGGAAACAGACTGAGAAAGCAGAGAAAAAGTGTCTCCTGCAACCCGTTCCCTTGGTGCTAGATGAACGAACGTCTCTCCACTTGCTCAGTTCTGAGAGATAAGTGTGTGTGAAAGCCGTCCTTCACCTAGCTTGTTGGGAACACAAAGTTTCTTTTCAGTTGCAAACTCCATTCCATACATATATATGGGGAGGTACTAGCTCCAACGCGGTTTGACAGTGAAAACTGCAGGAACTTCCAACCGGCACTAGGAAACAGACTGAGAAAGCAGAGAAAAAGTGTCTCCTGCAACCCGTTCCCTTGGTGCTAGATGAACGAACGTCTCTCCACTTGCTCAGTTCTGAGAGATAAGTGTGTGTGAAAGCCGTCCTTCACCTAGCTTGTTGGGAACACAAAGTTTCTTTTCAGTTGCAAACTCCATTCCATACATATATATGGGGAGGTACTAGCTCCAACTCGGTTTGACAGTGAAAACTGCAGGAACTTCAAACCGGCACTAGGTAACAGACTGAGAAAGCAGAGAAAAAGTGTCTCCTGCAACCCGTTCCCTTGGTGCTAGATGAACGAACGTCTCTGCACTTGCTCAGTTCTGAGAGATAAGTGTGTGTGAAAGCCGTCCTTCACCTAGCTTGTTGGGAACACAAAGTTTCTTTTCAGTTGCAAACTCCTTTCCATACATTTATATGGGGAGGTACTAGCTCCAACTCGGTTTGACAGTGAAAATTGCAGGAACTTCAAACCGGCACTAGGAAACAGACTGAGAAAGCAGAGAAAAAGTGTCTCCTGCAACCCGTTCCCTTGGTGCTAGATGAACGAACGTCTCTCCACTTGCTCAGTTTTGAGAGATAAGTGTGTGTGAAAGCCGTCCTTCACCTAGCTTGTTGGGAACACAAAGTTTCTTTTCAGTTGCAAACTCCATTCCATACATATATATGGGGAGGAACTAGCTCCAACTCGGTTTGACAGGGAAAACTGCAGGAACTTCCAACCGGCACTAGGAAACAGACTGAGAAAGCAGAGAAAAAGTGTCTCCTGCAACCCGTTCCCTTGGTGCTAGATGAACGAACGTCTCTCCACTTGCTCAGTTCTGAGAGATAAGTGTGTGTGAAAGCCGTCCTTCACCTAGCTTGTTGGGAACACAAAGTTTCTTTTCAGTTGCAAACTCCATTCCATACATTTATATGGGGAGGTACTAGCTCCAACTCGGTTTGACAGTGAAAACTGCAGGAACTTCAAACCGGCACTAGGAAACAGACTGAGAAAGCAGAGAAAAAGTGTCTCTTGCAACCCGTTCCTTTGGTGCTAGATGAACGAACGTCTCTCCACTTGCTCAGTTCTGAGAGATAAGTGTATGTGAAAGCCGTCCTTCACCTAGCTTGTTGGGAACACAAAGTTTCTTTTCAGTTGCAAATTCCATTCCATACATATATATGGGGAGGTACTAGCTCCAACTCGGTTTTACAGTGAAAACTGCAGGAACTTCAAACCGGCACTAGGAAACAGACTGAGAAAGCAGAGAAAAAGTGTCTCCTGCAACCCGTTCCCTTGGTGCTAGATGAACGAACGTCTCTCCACTTGCTCAGTTCTGAGAGATAAGTGTGTGTGAAAGCCGTCCTTCAACTAGCTTGTTGGGAACACAAAGTTTCTTTTCAGTTGCAAACTCCATTCCATAATTATATATGGGGAGGAACTAGCTCCAACTCGGATTTACAGTGAAAACTGCAGGAACATCAAACCGGCACTAGAAAACAGACTGAGAAAGCAGAGAAAAAGTGTCTCCTGCAACCCGTTCCCTTGGTGCTAGATGAACGAACGTCTCTCCACTTGCTCAGTTCTGAGAGATAAGTGTGTGTGAAAGCCGTCCTTCACCTAGCTTGTTGGGAACACAAAGTTTCTTTTCAGTTGCAAACTCCATTCCATACATATATATGGGGAGGTACTAGCTCCAACGCGTTTTGACAGTGAAAACTGCAGGAACTTCCAACCGGCACTAGGAAACAGACTGAGAAAGCAGAGAAAATGTGTCTCCTGCAACCCGTTCCCTTGGTGCTAGATGAACGAACGTCTCTCCACTTGCTCAGTTCTGAGAGATAAGTGTATGTGAAAGCCGTCCTTCACCTAGCTTGTTGGGAACACAAAGTTTCTTTTCAGTTGCGAATTCCATTCCATACATATATATGGGGAGGTACTAGCTCCAACTCGGTTTTACAGTGAAAACTGCAGGAACTTCCAACCGGCACTAGGAAACAGACTGAGAAAGCAGAGAAAAAGTGTCTCCTGCAACCCGTTCCCTTGGTGCTAGATGAACGAACGTCTCTCCACTTGCTCAGTTCTGAGAGATAAGTGTGTGTGAAAGCCGTCCTTCAACTAGCTTGTTGGGAACACAAAGTTTCTTTTCAGTTGCAAACTCCATTCCATACTTATATATGGGGAGGAACTAGCTCCAACTCGGTTTTAAAGTGAAAACTGCAGGAACATCAACCCGGCACTAGAAAACAGACTGAGAAAGCAGAGAAAAAGTGTCTCCTGCAACCCGTTCCCTTGGTGCTAGATGAACGAACGTCTCTCCACTTGCTCAGTTCTGAGAGATACGTGTGTGTGAAAGCCGTCCTTCACCTAGCTTGTTGGGAACACAAAGTTTCTTTTCAGTTGCAAACTCCATTCCATACATATATATGGGGAGGTACTAGCTCCAACGCGTTTTGACAGTGAAAACTGCAGGAACTTCCAACCGGCACTAGGAAACAGACTGAGAAAGCAGAGAAATAGTGTCTCCTGCAACCCGTTCCCTTGGTGCTAGATGAACGAACGTCTCTCCACTTGCTCAGTTCTGAGAGATAAGTGTGTGTGAAAGCCGTCCTTCAACTAGCTTGTTGGGAACACAAAGTTTCTTTTCAGTTGCAAACTCCATTCCATACTTATATATGGGGAGGAACTAGCTCCAACTCGGTTTTACAGTGAAAACTGCAGGAACATCAAACCGGCACTAGAAAACAGACTGAGAAAGCAGAGAAAAAGTGTCTCCTGCAACCCGTTCCCTTGGTGCTAGATGAACGAACGTCTCTCCACTTGCTCAGTTCTGAGAGATAAATGTGTGTGAAAGCCGTCCTTCACCTAGCTTGTTGGGAACACAAAGTTTCTTTTCAGTTGCAAACTCCATTCCATACATATATATGGGGAGGTACTAGCTCCAACGCGTTTTGACAGTGAAAACTGCAGGAACTTATAACCGGCACTAGGAAACAGACTGAGAAAGCAGAGAAAAAGTGTCTCCTGCAACCCGTTCCCTTGGTGCTAGATGAACGAACGTCTCTCCACTTGCTCTGTTCTGAGAGATAAGTGTGTATGAAAGCCGTCCTTCAACTAGCTTTTTGGGAACACAAAGTTTCTTTTCAGTTGCAAACTCCATTCCATACATATATATGGGGAGGTACTAGCTCCAACGCGGTTTGACAGTGAAAACTGCAGGAACTTCCAACCGGCACTAGGAAACAGACTGAGAAAGCAGAGAAAAAGTGTCTCCTGCAACCCGTTCCCTTGGTGCTAGATGAACGAACGTCTCTCCACTTGCTCAGTTCTGAGAGATAAGTGTGTGTGAAAGCCGTCCTTCACCTAGCTTGTTGGGAACACAAAGTTTCTTTTCAGTTGCAAACTCCATTCCATACATATATATGGGGAGGTACTAGCTCCACCTCGGTTTGACAGTGAAAACTGCAGGAACTTCAAACCGGCACTAGGTAACAGACTGAGAAAGCAGAGAAAAAGTGTCTCCTGCAACCCGTTCCCTTGGTGCTAGATGAACGAACGTCTCTCCACTTGCTCAGTTCTGAGAGATAAGTGTGTGTGAAAGCCGTCCTTCACCTAGCTTGTTGGGAACACAAAGTTTCTTTTCAGTTGCAAACTCCTTTCCATACATTTATATGGGGAGGTACTAGCTCCAACTCGGTTTGACAGTGAAAACTGCAGGAACTTCCAACCGGCACTAGGAAACAGACTGAGAAAGCAGAGAAAAAGTGTCTCCTGCAACCCGTTCCCTTGGTGCTAGATGAACGAACGTCTCTCCACTTGCTCAGTTCTGAGAGATAAGTGTGTGTGAAAGCCGTCCTTCAACTAGCTTGTTGGGAACACAAAGTTTATTTTCAGTTGCAAACTCCATTCCATACATATATATGGGGAGGTACTAGCTCCAACGCGGTTTGACAGTGAAAACTGCAGGAACTTCCAACCGGCACTAGGAAACAGACTGAGAAAGCAGAGAAAAAGTGTCTCCTGCAACCCGTTCCCTTGGTGCTAGATGAACGAACGTCTCTCCACTTGCTCAGTTCTGATAGATAAGTGTGTGTGAAAGCCGTCCTTCACCTAGCTTGTTGGGAACACAAAGTTTCTTTTCAGTTGCAAACACCATTCCATACATATATATTGGGAGGTACTAGCTCCAACTCGGTTTGACAGTGAAAACTGCAGGAACTTCAAACCGGCACTAGGAATCAGACTGAGAAAGCAGAGAAAAAGTGTCTCCTGCAACCCGTTCCCTTGGTGCTAGATGAACGAACGTCTCTCCACTTGCTCAGTTCTGAGAGATAAGTGTGTGTGAAAGCCGTCCTTCACCTAGCTTGTTGGGAACACAAAGTTTCTTTTCAGTTGCAAACTCCATTCCATACATATATATGTGGAGGAACTAGCTCCAACTCGGTTTGACAGTGAAAACTGCAGGAACATCAAACCGGCACTAGGAAACAGACTGAGAAAGCAGAGAAAAAGTGTCTCCTGCAACCCGTTCCCTTGGTGCTAGATGAACGAACGTCTCTCCACTTGCTCAGTTCTGAGAGATAAGTGTGTGTGAAAGCCGTCCTTCACCTAGCTTGTTGGGAACACAAAGTTTCTTTTCAGTTGCAAACTCCATTCCATACATATATATGGGGAGGTACTAGCTCCAACGCGGTTTGACAGTGAAAACTGCAGGAACTTCCAACCGGCACTAGGAAACAGACTGAGAAAGCAGAGAAAAAGTGTCTCCTGCAACCCGTTCCCTTGGTGCTAGATGAACGAACGTCTCTCCACTTGCTCAGTTCTGAGAGATAAGTGTGTGTGAAAGCCGTCCTTCACCTAGCTTGTTGGGAACACAAAGTTTCTTTTCAGTTGCAAACTCCATTCCATACATATATATGGGGAGGTACTAGCTCCAACTCGGTTTGACAGTGAAAACTGCAGGAACTTCAAACCGGCACTAGGTAACAGACTGAGAAAGCAGAGAAAAAGTGTCTCCTGCAACCCGTTCCCTTGGTGCTAGATGAACGAACGTCTCTCCACTTGCTCAGTTCTGAGAGATAATTGTGTGTGAAAGCCGTCTTTCACCTAGCTTGTTGGGAACACAAAGTTTCTTTTCAGTTGCAAACTCCTTTCCATACATTTATATGGGGAGGTACTAGCTCCAACTCTGTTTGACAGTGAAATCTGCAGGAACTTCAAACCGGCACTAGGAAACAGACTGAGAAAGCAGAGAAAAAGTGTCTCCTGCAACCCGTTCCCTTGGTGCTAGATGAACGAACGTCTCTCCACTTGCTCAGTTTTGAGAGATAAGTGTGTGTGAAAGCCGTCCTTCACCTAGCTTGTTGGGAACACAAAGTTTCTTTTCAGTTGCAAACTCCATTCCATACATATATATGGGGAGGAACTAGCTCCAACTCGGTTTGACAGTGAAAACTGCAGGAACTTCAAACCGGCACTAGGAAACAGACTGAGAAAGCAGAGAAAAAGTGTCTCTTGCAACCCGTTCCCTTGGTGCTAGATGAACGAACGTCTCTCCACTTGCTCAGTTCTGAGAGATAAGTGTGTGTGAAAACCGTCCTTCAACTAGCTTGTTGGGAACACAAAGTTTCTTTTCAGTTGCAAACTCCATTCCATACTTATATATGGGGAGGAACTAGCTCCAACTCGGTTTTACAGTGAAAACTGCAGGAACATCAAACCGGCACTAGAAAACAGACTGAGAAAGCAGAGAAAAAGTGTCTCCTGCAACCCGTTCCCTTGGTGCTAGATGAACGAACGTCTCTCCACTTGCTCAGTTCTGAGAGATAAGTGTGTGTGAAAGCCGTCCTTCACCTAGCTTGTTGGGAACACAAAGTTTCTTTTCAGTTGCAAACTCCGTTCCATACATATATATGGGGAGGTACTAGCTCCAACGCGGTTTGACAGTGAAAACTGCAGGAACTTCCAACCGGCACTAGGAAACAGACTGAGAAAGCAGAGAAAAAGTGTCTCCTGCAACCCGTTCCCTTGGTGCTAGATGAACGAACGTCTCTCCACTTGCTCAGTTCTGAGAGATAAGTGTGTGTGAAAGCCGTCCTTCACCTAGCTTGTTGGGAACACAAAGTTTCTTTTCAGTTGCAAACTCCATTCCATACATATATATGGGGAGGTACAAGCTCCAACGCGGTTTGACAGTGAAAACTGCAGGAACTTCCAACCGGCACTAGGAAACAGACTGAGAAAGCAGAGAAAAAGTGTCTCCTGCAACCCGTTCCATTGGTGCTAGATGAACGAACGTCTCTCCACTTGCTCAGTTCTGAGAGATAAGTGTGTGTGAAAGCCGTCCTTCACCTAGCTTGTTGGGAACACAAAGTTTCTTTTCAGTTGCAAACTCCATTCCATACATATATATGGGGAGGTACTAGCTCCAACTCGGTTTGACAGTGAAAACTGCAGGAACTTCAAACCGGCACTAGGTAACAGACTGAGAAAGCAGAGAAAAAGTGTCTCCTGCAACCCGTTCCCTTGGTGCTAGATGAACGAACGTCTCTCCACTTGCTCAGTTCTGAGAGATAATTGTGTGTGAAAGCCGTCCTTCACCTAGCTTGTTGGGAACACAAAGTTTCTTTTCAGTTGCAAACTCCTTTCCATACATTTATATGGGGAGGTACTAGCTCCAACTCGGTTTGACAGTGAAAACTGCAGGAACTTCAAACCGGCACTAGGAAACAGACTGACAAAGCAGAGAAAAAGTGTCTCCTGCAACCCGTTCCCTTGGTGCTAGATGAACGAACGTCTCTCCACTTGCTCAGTTTTGAGAGATAAGTGTGTGTGAAAGCCGTCCTTCACCTAGCTTGTTGGGAACACAAAGTTTCTTTTCAGTTGCAAACTCCATTCCATACATATATATGGGGAGGAACTAGCTCCAACGCGGTTTGACAGTGAAAACTGCAGGAACTTCCAACCGGCACTAGGAAACAGACTGAGAAAGCAGAGAAAAAGTGTCTCCTGCAACCCGTTCCATTGGTGCTAGATGAACGAACGTCTCTCCACTTGCTCAGTTCTGAGAGATAAGTGTGTGTGAAAGCCGTCCTTCACCTAGCTTGTTGGGAACACAAAGTTTCTTTTCAGTTGCAAACTCCATTCCATACATATATATGGGGAGGTACTAGCTCCAACTCGGTTTGACAGTGAAAACTGCAGGAACTTCAAACCGGCACTAGGTAACAGACTGAGAAAGCAGAGAAAAAGTGTCTCCTGCAACCCGTTCCCTTGGTGCTAGATGAACGAACGTCTCTCCACTTGCTCAGTTCTGAGAGATAATTGTGTGTGAAAGCCGTCCTTCACCTAGCTTGTTGGGAACACAAAGTTTCTTTTCAGTTGCAAACTCCTTTCCATACATTTATATGGGGAGGTACTAGCTCCAACTCGGTTTGACAGTGAAAACTGCAGGAACTTCAAACCGGCACTAGGAAACAGACTGACAAAGCAGAGAAAAAGTGTCTCCTGCAACCCGTTCCCTTGGTGCTAGATGAACGAACGTCTCTCCACTTGCTCAGTTTTGAGAGATAAGTGTGTGTGAAAGCCGTCCTTCACCTAGCTTGTTGGGAACACAAAGTTTCTTTTCAGTTGCAAACTCCATTCCATACATATATATGGGGAGGAACTAGCTCCAACTCGGTTTGACAGTGAAAACTGCAGGAACTTCAAACCGGCACTAGGAAACAGACTGAGAAAGCAGAGAAAAAGTGTCTCCTGCAACCCGTTCCCTTGGTGCTAGATGAACGAACGTCTCTCCACTTGCTCAGTTCTGAGAGATAAGTGTGTGTGAAAGCCGTCCTTCACCTAGCTTGTTGGGAACACAAAGTTTCTTTTCAGTTGCAAACTCCATTCCATACATTTATATGGGGAGGTACTAGCTCCAACTCGGTTTGACAGTGAAAACTGCAGGAACTTCAAACCGGCACTAGGAAACAGACTGAGAAAGCAGAGAAAAAGTGTCTCTTGCAACCCGTTCCCTTGGTGCTAGATGAACGAACGTCTCTCCACTTGCTCAGTTCTGAGAGATAAGTGTGTGTGAAAACCGTCCTTCAACTAGCTTGTTGGGAACACAAAGTTTCTTTTCAGTTGCAAACTCCATTCCATACTTATATATGGGGAGGAACTAGCTCCAACTCGGTTTTACAGTGAAAACTGCAGGAACATCAAACCGGCACTAGAAAACAGACTGAGAAAGCAGAGAAAAAGTGTCTCCTGCAACCCGTTCCCTTGGTGCTAGATGAACGAACGTCTCTCCACTTGCTCAGTTCTGAGAGATAAGTGTGTGTGAAAGCCGTCCTTCACCTAGCTTGTTGGGAACACAAAGTTTCTTTTCAGTTGCAAACTCTGTTCCATACATATATATGGGGAGGTACTAGCTCCAACGCGTTTTGACAGTGAAAACTGCAGGAACTTCCAACCGGCACTAGGAAACAGACTGAGAAAGCAGAGAAAAAGTGTCTCCTGCAACCCGTTCCCTTGGTGCTAGATGAACGAACGTCTCTCCACTTGCTCAGTTCTGAGAGATAAGTGTGTGTGAAAGCCGTCCTTCACCTAGCTTGTTGGGAACACAAAGTTTCTTTTCAGTTGCAAACTCCATTCCATACATATATATGGGGAGGTACTAGCTCCAACTCGGTTTGACAGTGAAAACTGCAGGAACTTCAAACCGGCACTAGGTAGCAGACTGAGAAAGCAGAGAAAAAGTGTCTCCTGCAACCCGTTCCCTTGGTGCTAGATGAACGAACGTCTCTCCACTTGCTCTGTTCTGAGAGATAAGTGTGTGTGAAAGCCGTCCTTCAACTAGCTTGTTGGGAACACAAAGTTTCTTTTAAGTTGCAAACTCCATTCCATACATATATATGGGGAGGAACTAGCTCCAACTCGGTTTGACAGTGAAAACTGCAGGATCTTCAAACCGGAACTAGGAAACAGACTGAGAAAGCAGAGAAAAAGTGTCTCCTGCAACCCGTTCCCTTGGTGCTAGATGAACGAACGTCTCTCCACTTGCTCAGTTCTGAGAGATAAGTGTGTGTGAAAGCCGTCCTTCACCTAGCTTGTTGGGAACACAAAGTTTCTTTTCAGTTGCAAACTCCATTCCATACATATATATGGGGAGGTACTAGCTCCAACGCGGTTTGACAGTGAAAACTGCAGGAACTTCCAACCGGCACTAGGAAACAGACTGAGAAAGCAGAGAAAAAGTGTCTCCTGCAACCCGTTCCCTTGGTGCTAGATGAACGAACGTCTCTCCACTTGCTCAGTTCTGAGAGATAAGTGTGTGTGAAAGCCGTCCTTCACCTAGCTTGTTGGGAACACAAAGTTTCTTTTCAGTTGCAAACTCCATTCCATACATATATATGGGGAGGTACTAGCTCCAACTCGGTTTGACAGTGAAAACTGCAGGAACTTCAAACCGGCACTAGGTAACAGACTGAGAAAGCAGAGAAAAAGTGTCTCCTGCAACCCGTTCCCTTGGTGCTAGATGAACGAACGTCTCTCCACTTGCTCAGTTCTGAGAGATAAGTGTGTGTGAAAGCCGTCCTTCACCTAGCTTGTTGGGAACACAAAGTTTCTTTTCAGTTGCAAACTCCATTCCATACATATATATGGGGAGGTACTAGCTCCAACGCGGTTTGACAGTGAAAACTGCAGGAACTTCCAACCGGCACTAGGAAACAGACTGAGAAAGCAGAGAAAAAGTGTCTCCTGCAACCCGTTCCCTTGGTGCTAGATGAACGAACGTCTCTCCACTTGCTCAGTTCTGAGAGATAAGTGTGTGTGAAAGCCGTCCTTCACCTAGCTTGTTGGGAACACAAAGTTTCTTTTCAGTTGCAAACTCCATTCCATACATATATATGGGGAGGTACTAGCTCCAACTCGGTTTGACAGTGAAAACTGCAGGAACTTCAAACCGGCACTAGGTAACAGACTGAGAAAGCAGAGAAAAAGTGTCTCCTGCAACCCGTTCCCTTGGTGCTAGATGAACGAACGTCTCTCCACTTGCTCAGTTCTGAGAGATAAGTGTGTGTGAAAGCCGTCCTTCACCTAGCTTGTTGGGAACACAAAGTTTCTTTTCAGTTGCAAACTCCATTCCATACATATATATGGGGAGGTACAAGCTCCAACGCGGTTTGACAGTGAAAACTGCAGGAACTTCCAACCGGCACTAGGAAACAGACTGAGAAAGCAGAGAAAAAGTGTCTCCTGCAACCCGTTCCATTGGTGCTAGATGAACGAACGTCTCTCCACTTGCTCAGTTCTGAGAGATAAGTGTGTGTGAAAGCCGTCCTTCACCTAGCTTGTTGGGAACACAAAGTTTCTTTTCAGTTGCAAACTCCATTCCATACATATATATGGGGAGGTACTAGCTCCAACTCGGTTTGACAGTGAAAACTGCAGGAACTTCAAACCGGCACTAGGTAACAGACTGAGAAAGCAGAGAAAAAGTGTCTCCTGCAACCCGTTCCCTTGGTGCTAGATGAACGAACGTCTCTCCACTTGCTCAGTTCTGAGAGATAATTGTGTGTGAAAGCCGTCCTTCACCTAGCTTGTTGGGAACACAAAGTTTCTTTTCAGTTGCAAACTCCTTTCCATACATTTATATGGGGAGGTACTAGCTCCAACTCGGTTTGACAGTGAAAACTGCAGGAACTTCAAACCGGCACTAGGAAACAGACTGACAAAGCAGAGAAAAAGTGTCTCCTGCAACCCGTTCCCTTGGTGCTAGATGAACGAACGTCTCTCCACTTGCTCAGTTTTGAGAGATAAGTGTGTGTGAAAGCCGTCCTTCACCTAGCTTGTTGGGAACACAAAGTTTCTTTTCAGTTGCAAACTCCATTCCATACATATATATGGGGAGGAACTAGCTCCAACTCGGTTTGACAGTGAAAACTGCAGGAACTTCAAACCGGCACTAGGAAACAGACTGAGAAAGCAGAGAAAAAGTGTCTCTTGCAACCCGTTCCCTTGGTGCTAGATGAACGAACGTCTCTCCACTTGCTCAGTTCTGAGAGATAAGTGTGTGTGAAAACCGTCCTTCAACTAGCTTGTTGGGAACACAAAGTTTCTTTTCAGTTGCAAACTCCATTCCATACTTATATATGGGGAGGAACTAGCTCCAACTCGGTTTTACAGTGAAAACTGCAGGAACATCAAACCGGCACTAGAAAACAGACTGAGAAAGCAGAGAAAAAGTGTCTCCTGCAACCCGTTCCCTTGGTGCTAGATGAACGAACGTCTCTCCACTTGCTCAGTTCTGAGAGATAAGTGTGTGTGAAAGCCGTCCTTCACCTAGCTTGTTGGGAACACAAAGTTTCTTTTCAGTTGCAAACTCTGTTCCATACATATATATGGGGAGGTACTAGCTCCAACGCGTTTTGACAGTGAAAACTGCAGGAACTTCCAACCGGCACTAGGAAACACACTGAGAAAGCAGAGAAAAAGTGTCTCCTGCAACCCGTTCCCTTGGTGCTAGATGAACGAACGTCTCTCCACTTGCTCAGTTCTGAGAGATAAGTGTGTGTGAAAGCCGTCCTTCACCTAGCTTGTTGGGAACACAAAGTTTCTTTTCAGTTGCAAACTCCATTCCATACATATATATGGGGAGGTACTAGCTCCAACTCGGTTTGACAGTGAAAACTGCAGGAACTTCAAACCGGCACTAGGTAGCAGACTGAGAAAGCAGAGAAAAAGTGTCTCCTGCAACCCGTTCCCTTGGTGCTAGATGAACGAACGTCTCTCCACTTGCTCTGTTCTGAGAGATAAGTGTGTGTGAAAGCCGTCCTTCAACTAGCTTGTTGGGAACACAAAGTTTCTTTTCAGTTGCAAACTCCATTCCATACATATATATGGGGAGGAACTAGCTCCAACTCGGTTTGACAGTGAAAACTGCAGGATCTTCAAACCGGAACTAGGAAACAGACTGAGAAAGCAGAGAAAAAGTGTCTCCTGCAACCCGTTCCCTTGGTGCTAGATGAACGAACGTCTCTCCACTTGCTCAGTTCTGAGAGATAAGTGTGTGTGAAAGCCGTCCTTCACCTAGCTTGTTGGGAACACAAAGTTTCTTTTCAGTTGCAAACTCCATTCCATACATATATATGGGGAGGTACTAGCTCCAACGCGGTTTGACAGTGAAAACTGCAGGAACTTCCAACCGGCACTAGGAAACAGACTGAGAAAGCAGAGAAAAAGTGTCTCCTGCAACCCGTTCCCTTGGTGCTAGATGAACGAACGTCTCTCCACTTGCTCAGTTCTGAGAGATAAGTGTGTGTGAAAGCCGTCCTTCACCTAGCTTGTTGGGAACACAAAGTTTCTTTTCAGTTGCAAACTCCATTCCATACATATATATGGGGAGGTACTAGCTCCAACTCGGTTTGACAGTGAAAACTGCAGGAACTTCAAACCGGCACTAGGTAACAGACTGAGAAAGCAGAGAAAAAGTGTCTCCTGCAACCCGTTCCCTTGGTGCTAGATGAACGAACGTCTCTCCACTTGCTCAGTTCTGAGAGATAAGTGTGTGTGAAAGCCGTCCTTCACCTAGCTTGTTGGGAACACAAAGTTTCTTTTCAGTTGCAAACTCCTTTCCATACATTTATATGGGGAGGTACTAGCTCCAACTCGGTTTGACAGTGAAAATTGCAGGAACTTCAAACCGGCACTAGGAAACAGACTGAGAAAGCAGAGAAAAAGTGTCTCCTGCAACCCGTTCCCTTGGTGCTAGATGAACGAACGTCTCTCCACTTGCTCAGTTTTGAGAGATAAGTGTGTGTGAAAGCCGTCCTTCACCTAGCTTGTTGGGAACACAAAGTTTCTTTTCAGTTGCAAACTCCATTCCATACATATATATGGGGAGGAACTAGCTCCAACTCGGTTTGACAGTGAAAACTGCAGGAACTTCCAACCGGCACTAGGAAACAGACTGAGAAAGCAGAGAAAAAGTGTCTCCTGCAACCCGTTCCCTTGGTGCTAGATGAACGAACGTCTCTCCACTTGCTCAGTTCTGAGAGATAAGTGTGTGTGAAAGCCGTCCTTCACCTAGCTTGTTGGGAACACAAAGTTTCTTTTCAGTTGCAAACTCCATTCCATACATTTATATGGGGAGGTACTAGCTCCAACTCGGTTTGACAGTGAAAACTGCAGGAACTTCCAACCGGAACTAGGAAACAGACTGAGAAAGCAGAGAAAAAGTGTCTCTTGCAACCCGTTCCCTTGGTGCTAGATGAACGAACGTCTCTCCACTTGCTCAGTTCTGAGAGATAAGTGTATGTGAAAGCCGTCCTTCACCTAGCTTGTTGGGAACACAAAGTTTCTTTTCAGTTGCAAATTCCATTACATACATATATATGGGGAGGTACTAGCTCCAACTCGGTTTTACAGTGAAAACTGCAGGAACTTCAAACCGGCACTAGGAAACAGACTGAGAAAGCAGAGAAAAAGTGTCTCCTGCAACCCGTTCCCTTGGTGCTAGATGAACGAACGTCTCTCCACTTGCTCAGTTCTGAGAGATAAGTGTGTGTGAAAGCCGTCCTTCAACTAGCTTGTTGGGAACACAAAGTTTCTTTTCAGTTGCAAACTCCATTCCATACTTATATATGGGGAGGAACTAGCTCCAACTCGGATTTACAGTGAAAACTGCAGGAACATCAAACCGGCACTAGAAAACAGACTGAGAAAGCAGAGAAAAAGTGTCTCCTGCAACCCGTTCCCTTGGTGCTAGATGAACGAACGTCTCTCCACTTGCTCAGTTCTGAGAGATAAGTGTGTGTGAAAGCCGTCCTTCACCTAGCTTGTTGGGAACACAAAGTTTCTTTTCAGTTACAAACTCCATTCCATACATATATATGGGGAGGTACTAGCTCCAACGCGTTTTGACAGTGAAAACTGCAGGAACTTCCAACCGGCACTAGGAAACAGACTGAGAAAGCAGAGAAAATGTGTCTCCTGCAACCCGTTCCCTTGGTGCTAGATGAACGAACGTCTCTCCACTTGCTCAGTTCTGAGAGATAAGTGTATGTGAAAGCCGTCCTTCACCTAGCTTGTTGGGAACACAAAGTTTCTTTTCAGTTGCAAATTCCATTCCATACATATATATGGGGAGGTACTAGCTCCAACTCGGTTTTACAGTGAAAACTGCAGGAACTTCAAACCGGCACTAGGAAACAGACTGAGAAAGCAGAGAAAAAGTGTCTCCTGCAACCCGTTCCCTTGGTGCTAGATGAACGAACGTCTCTCCACTTGCTCAGTTCTGAGAGATAAGTGTGTGTGAAAGCCGTCCTTCAACTAGCTTGTTGGGAACACAAAGTTTCTTTTCAGTTGCAAACTCCATTCCATACTTATATATGGGGAGGAACTAGCTCCAACTCGGTTTTACAGTGAAAACTGCAGGAACATCAAACCGGCACTAGAAAACAGACTGAGAAAGCAGAGAAAAAGTGTCTCCTGCAACCCGTTCCCTTGGTGCTAGATGAACGAACGTCTCTCCACTTGCTCAGTTCTGAGAGATAAGTGTGTGTGAAAGCCGTCCTTCACCTAGCTTGTTGGGAACACAAAGTTTCTTTTCAGTTGCAAACTCCATTCCATACATATATATGGGGAGGTACTAGCTCCAACGCGTTTTGACAGTGAAAACTGCAGGAACTTCCAACCGGCACTAGGAAACAGACTGAGAAAGCAGAGAAAAAGTGTCTCCTGCAACCCGTTCCCTTGGTGCTAGATGAACGAACGTCTCTCCACTTGCTCAGTTCTGAGAGATAAGTGTGTGTGAAATCCGTCCTTCAACTAGCTTGTTGGGAACACAAAGTTTCTTTTCAGTTGCAAACTCCATTCCATACTTATATATGGGGAGGAACTAGCTCCAACTCGGTTTTACAGTGAAAACTGCAGGAACATCAAACCGGCACTAGAAAACAGACTGAGAAAGCAGAGAAAAAGTGCCTCCTGCAACCTGTTCCCTTGGTGCTAGATGAACGAACGTCTCTCCACTTGCTCAGTTCTGAGAGATAATTGTGTGTGAAAGCCGTCCTTCACCTAGCTTGTTGGGAACACAAAGTTTCTTTTCAGTTGCAAACTCCTTTCCATACATTTATATGGGGAGGTACTAGCTCCAACTCGGTTTGACAGTGAAAACTGCAGGAACTTCAAACCGGCACTAGGAAACAGACTGACAAAGCAGAGAAAAAGTGTCTCCTGCAACCCGTTCCCTTGGTGCTAGATGAACGAACGTCTCTCCACTTGCTCAGTTTTGAGAGATAAGTGTGTGTGAAAGCCGTCCTTCACCTAGCTTGTTGGGAACACAAAGTTTCTTTTCAGTTGCAAACTCCAATCCATACATATATATGGGGAGGAACTAGCTCCAACTCGGTTTGACAGTGAAAACTGCAGGAACTTCAAACCGGCACTAGGAAACAGACTGAGAAAGCAGAGAAAAAGTGTCTCCTGCAACCCGTTCCCTTGGTGCTAGATGAACGAACGTCTCTCCACTTGCTCAGTTCTGAGAGATAAGTGTGTGTGAAAGCCGTCCTTCACCTAGCTTGTTGGGAACACAAAGTTTCTTTTCAGTTGCAAACTCCATTCCATACATTTATATGGGGAGGTACTAGCTCCAACTCGGTTTGACAGTGAAAACTGCAGGAACTTCAAACCGGCACTAGGAAACAGACTGAGAAAGCAGAGAAAAAGTGTCTCTTGCAACCCGTTCCCTTGGTGCTAGATGAACGAACGTCTCTCCACTTGCTCAGTTCTGAGAGATAAGTGTGTGTGAAAACCGTCCTTCAACTAGCTTGTTGGGAACACAAAGTTTCTTTTCAGTTGCAAACTCCATTCCATACTTATATATGGGGAGGAACTAGCTCCAACTCGGTTTTACAGTGAAAACTGCAGGAACATCAAACCGGCACTAGAAAACAGACTGAGAAAGCAGAGAAAAAGTGTCTCCTGCAACCCGTTCCCTTGGTGCTAGATGAACGAACGTCTCTCCACTTGCTCAGTTCTGAGAGGTAAGTGTGTGTGAAAGCCGTCCTTCACCTAGCTTGTTGGGAACACAAAGTTTCTTTTCAGTTGCAAACTCCGTTCCATACATATATATGGGGAGGTACTAGCTCCAACGCGTTTTGACAGTGAAAACTGCAGGAACTTCCAACCGGCACTAGGAAACAGACTGAGAAAGCAGAGAAAAAGTGTCTCCTGCAACCCGTTCCCTTGGTGCTAGATGAACGAACGTCTCTCCACTTGCTCAGTTCTGAGAGATAAGTGTGTGTGAAAGCCGTCCTTCACCTAGCTTGTTGGGAACACAAAGTTTCTTTTCAGTTGCAAACTCCATTCCATACATATATATGGGGAGGTACTAGCTCCAACTCGGTTTGACAGTGAAAACTGCAGGAACTTCAAACCGGCACTAGGTAGCAGACTGAGAAAGCAGAGAAAAAGTGTCTCCTGCAACCCGTTCCCTTGGTGCTAGATGAACGAACGTCTCTCCACTTGCTCTGTTCTGAGAGATAAGTGTGTGTGAAAGCCGTCCTTCAACTAGCTTGTTGGGAACACAAAGTTTCTTTTCAGTTGCAAACTCCATTCCATACATATATATGGGGAGGAACTAGCTCCAACTCGGTTTGACAGTGAAAACTGCAGGAACTTCAAACCGGCACTAGGAAACAGACTGAGAAAGCAGAGAAAAAGTGTCTCCTGCAACCCGTTCCCTTGGTGCTAGATGAACGAACGACTCTCCACTTGCTCAGTTCTGAGAGATAAGTGTGTGTGAAAGCCGTCCTTCACCTAGCTTGTTGGGAACACAAAGTTTCTTTTCAGTTGCAAACTCCATTCCATACATATATATGGGGAGGTACTAGCTCCAACGCGGTTTGACAGTGAAAACTGCAGGAACTTCCAACCGGCACTAGGAAACAGACTGAGAAAGCAGAGAAAAAGTGTCTCCTGCAACCCGTTCCCTTGGTGCTAGATGAACGAACGTCTCTCCACTTGCTCAGTTCTGAGAGATAAGTGTGTGTGAAAGCCGTCCTTCACCTAGCTTGTTGGGAACACAAAGTTTCTTTTCAGTTGCAAACTCCATTCCATACATATATATGGGGAGGTACTAGCTCCAACTCGGTTTGACAGTGAAAACTGCAGGAACTTCAAACCGGCACTAGGTAACAGACTGAGAAAGCAGAGAAAAAGTGTCTCCTGCAACCCGTTCCCTTGGTGCTAGATGAACGAACGTCTCTCCACTTGCTCAGTTCTGAGAGATAAGTGTGTGTGAAAGCCGTCCTTCACCTAGCTTGTTGGGAACACAAAGTTTCTTTTCAGTTGCAAACTCCTTTCCATACATTTATATGGGGAGGTACTAGCTCCAACTCGGTTTGACAGTGAAAATTGCAGGAACTTCAAACCGGCACTAGGAAACAGACTGAGAAAGCAGAGAAAAAGTGTCTCCTGCAACCCGTTCCCTTGGTGCTAGATGAACGAACGTCTCTCCACTTGCTCAGTTTTGAGAGATAAGTGTGTGTGAAAGCCGTCCTTCACCTAGCTTGTTGGGAACACAAAGTTTCTTTTCAGTTGCAAACTCCATTCCATACATATATATGGGGAGGAACTAGCTCCAACTCGGTTTGACAGTGAAAACTGCAGGAACTTCCAACCGGCACTAGGAAACAGACTGAGAAAGCAGAGAAAAAGTGTCTCCTGCAACCCGTTCCCTTGGTGCTAGATGAACGAACGTCTCTCCACTTGCTCAGTTCTGAGAGATAAGTGTGTGTGAAAGCCGTCCTTCACCTAGCTTGTTGGGAACACAAAGTTTCTTTTCAGTTGCAAACTCCATTCCATACATTTATATGGGGAGGTACTAGCTCCAACTCGGTTTGACAGTGAAAACTGCAGGAACTTCAAACCGGCACTAGGAAACAGACTGAGAAAGCAGAGAAAAAGTGTCTCTTGCAACCCGTTCCCTTGGTGCTAGATGAACGAACGTCTCTCCACTTGCTCAGTTCTGAGAGATAAGTGTATGTGAAAGCCGTCCTTCACCTAGCTTGTTGGGAACACAAAGTTTCTTTTCAGTTGCAAATTCCATTACATACATATATATGGGGAGGTACTAGCTCCAACTCGGTTTTACAGTGAAAACTGCAGGAACTTCAAACCGGCACTAGGAAACAGACTGAGAAAGCAGAGAAAAAGTGTCTCCTGCAACCCGTTCCCTTGGTGCTAGATGAACGAACGTCTCTCCACTTGCTCAGTTCTGAGAGATAAGTGTGTGTGAAAGCCGTCCTTCAACTAGCTTGTTGGGAACACAAAGTTTCTTTTCAGTTGCAAACTCCATTCCATACTTATATATGGGGAGGAACTAGCTCCAACTCGGATTTACAGTGAAAACTGCAGGAACATCAAACCGGCACTAGAAAACAGACTGAGAAAGCAGAGAAAAAGTGTCTCCTGCAACCCGTTCCCTTGGTGCTAGATGAACGAACGTCTCTCCACTTGCTCAGTTCTGAGAGATAAGTGTGTGTGAAAGCCGTCCTTCACCTAGCTTGTTGGGAACACAAAGTTTCTTTTCAGTTACAAACTCCATTCCATACATATATATGGGGAGGTACTAGCTCCAACGCGTTTTGACAGTGAAAACTGCAGGAACTTCCAACCGGCACTAGGAAACAGACTGAGAAAGCAGAGAAAATGTGTCTCCTGCAACCCGTTCCCTTGGTGCTAGATGAACGAACGTCTCTCCACTTGCTCAGTTCTGAGAGATAAGTGTATGTGAAAGCCGTCCTTCACCTAGCTTGTTGGGAACACAAAGTTTCTTTTCAGTTGCAAATTCCATTCCATACATATATATGGGGAGGTACTAGCTCCAACTCGGTTTTACAGTGAAAACTGCAGGAACTTCAAACCGGCACTAGGAAACAGACTGAGAAAGCAGAGAAAAAGTGTCTCCTGCAACCCGTTCCCTTGGTGCTAGATGAACGAACGTCTCTCCACTTGCTCAGTTCTGAGAGATAAGTGTGTGTGAAAGCCGTCCTTCAACTAGCTTGTTGGGAACACAAAGTTTCTTTTCAGTTGCAAACTCCATTCCATACTTATATATGGGGAGGAACTAGCTCCAACTCGGTTTTACAGTGAAAACTGCAGGAACATCAAACCGGCACTAGAAAACAGACTGAGAAAGCAGAGAAAAAGTGTCTCCTGCAACCCGTTCCCTTGGTGCTAGATGAACGAACGTCTCTCCACTTGCTCAGTTCTGAGAGATAAGTGTGTGTGAAAGCCGTCCTTCACCTAGCTTGTTGGGAACACAAAGTTTCTTTTCAGTTGCAAACTCCATTCCATACATATATATGGGGAGGTACTAGCTCCAACGCGTTTTGACAGTGAAAACTGCAGGAACTTCCAACCGGCACTAGGAAACAGACTGAGAAAGCAGAGAAAAAGTGTCTCCTGCAACCCGTTCCCTTGGTGCTAGATGAACGAACGTCTCTCCACTTGCTCAGTTCTGAGAGATAAGTGTGTGTGAAATCCGTCCTTCAACTAGCTTGTTGGGAACACAAAGTTTCTTTTCAGTTGCAAACTCCATTCCATACTTATATATGGGGAGGAACTAGCTCCAACTCGGTTTTACAGTGAAAACTGCAGGAACATCAAACCGGCACTAGAAAACAGACTGAGAAAGCAGAGAAAAAGTGTCTCCTGCAACCTGTTCCCTTGGTGCTAGATGAACGAACGTCTCTCCACTTGCTCAGTTCTGAGAGATAAATGTGTGTGAAAGCCGTCCTTCACCTAGCTTGTTGGGAACACAAAGTTTCTTTTCAGTTGCAAACTCCATTCCATACATATATATGGGGAGGTACTAGCTCCAACGCGTTTTGACAGTGAAAACTGCAGGAACTTCCAACCGGCACTAGGAAACAGACTGAGAAAGCAGAGAAAAAGTGTATCCTGCAACCCGTTCCCTTGGTGCTACATGAACGAACGTCTCTCCACTTGCTCTGTTCTGAGAGATAAGTGTGTGTGAAAGCCGTCCTTCAACTAGCTTGTTGGGAACACAAAGTTTCTTTTCAGTTGCAAACTCCATTCCATACATATATATGGGGAGGTACTAGCTCCAACGCGGTTTGACAGTGAAAACTGCAGGAACTTCCAACCGGCACTAGGAAACAGACTGAGAAAGCAGAGAAAAAGTGTCTCCTGCAACCCGTTCCCTTGGTGCTAGATGAACGAACGTCTCTCCACTTGCTCAGTTCTGAGAGATAAGAGTGTGTGAAAGCCGTCCTTCACCTAGCTTGTTGGGAACACAAAGTTTCTTTTCAGTTGCAAACTCCATTCCATACATATATATGGGGAGGTACTAGCTCCACCTCGGTTTGACAGTGAAAACTGCAGGAACTTCAAACCGGCACTAGGTAACAGACTGAGAAAGCAGAGAAAAAGTGTCTCCTGCAACCCGTTCCCTTGGTGCTAGATGAACGAACGTCTCTCCACTTGCTCAGTTCTGAGAGATAAGTGTGTGTGAAAGCCGTCCTTCACCTAGCTTGTTGGGAACACAAAGTTTCTTTTCAGTTGCAAACTCCGTTCCATACATATATATGGGGAGGTACTAGCTCCAACGCGTTTTGACAGTGAAAACTGCAGGAACTTCCAACCGGCACTAGGAAACAGACTGAGAAAGCAGAGAAAAAGTGTCTCCTGCAACCCGTTCCCTTGGTGCTAGATGAACGAACGTCTCTCCACTTGCTGAGTTCTGAGAGATAAGTGTGTGTGAAAGCCGTCCTTCACCTAGCTTGTTGGGAACACAAAGTTTCTTTTCAGTTGCAAACTCCATTCCATACATATATATGGGGAGGTACTAGCTCCAACTCGGTTTGACAGTGAAAACTGCAGGAACTTCAAACCGGCACTAGGTAGCAGACTGAGAAAGCAGAGAAAAAGTGTCTCCTGCAACCCGTTCCCTTGGTGCTAGATGAACGAACGTCTCTCCACTTGCTCTGTTCTGAGAGATAAGTGTGTGTGAAAGCCGTCCTTCAACTAGCTTGTTGGGAACACAAAGTTTCTTTTCAGTTGCAAACTCCATTCCATACATATATATGGGGAGGAACTAGCTCCAACTCGGTTTGACAGTGAAAACTGCAGGAACTTCAAACCGGCACTAGGAAACAGACTGAGAAAGCAGAGAAAAAGTGTCTCCTGCAACCCGTTCCCTTGGTGCTAGATGAACGAACGTCTCTCCACTTGCTCAGTTCTGAGAGATAAGTGTGTGTGAAAGCCGTCCTTCACCTAGCTTGTTGGGAACACAAAGTTTCTTTTCAGTTGCAAACTCCATTCCATACATATATATGGGGAGGTACTAGCTCCAACGCGTTTTGACAGTGAAAACTGCAGGAACTTCCAACCGGCACTAGGAAACAGACTGAGAAAGCAGAGAAAAAGTGTCTCCTGCAACCCGTTCCCTTGGTGCTAGATGAACGAACGTCTCTCCACTTGCTCAGTTCTGAGAGATAAGTGTGTGTGAAAGCCGTCCTTCACCTAGCTTGTTGGGAACACAAAGTTTCTTTTCAGTTGCAAACTCCATTCCATACATATATATGGGGAGGTACTAGCTCCAACTCGGTTTGACAGTGAAAACTGCAGGAACTTCAAACCGGCACTAGGTAACAGACTGAGAAAGCAGAGAAAAAGTGTCTCCTGCAACCCGTTCCCTTGGTGCTAGATGAACGAACGTCTCTCCACTTGCTCAGTTCTGAGAGATAAGTGTGTGTGAAAGCCGTCCTTCACCTAGCTTGTTGGGAACACAAAGTTTCTTTTCAGTTGCAAACTCCTTTCCATACATTTATATGGGGAGGTACTAGCTCCAACTCGGTTTGACAGTGAAAATTGCAGGAACTTCAAACCGGCACTAGGAAACAGACTGAGAAAGCAGAGAAAAAGTGTCTCCTGCAACCCGTTCCCTTGGTGCTAGATGAACGAACGTCTCTCCACTTGCTCAGTTTTGAGAGATAAGTGTGTGTGAAAGCCGTCCTTCACCTAGCTTGTTGGGAACACAAAGTTTCTTTTCAGTTGCAAACTCCATTCCATACATATATATGGGGAGGAACTAGCTCCAACTCGGTTTGACAGTGAAAACTGCAGGAACTTCAAACCGGCACTAGGAAACAGACTGAGAAAGCAGAGAAAAAGTGTCTCCTGCAACCCGTTCCCTTGGTGCTAGATGAACGAACGTCTCTCCACTTGCTCAGTTCTGAGAGATAAGTGTGTGTGAAAGCCGTCCTTCACCTAGCTTGTTGGGAACACAAAGTTTCTTTTCAGTTGCAAACTCCATTCCATACATTTATATGGGGAGGTACTAGCTCCAACTCGGTTTGACAGTGAAAACTGCAGGAACTTCAAACCGGCACTAGGAAACAGACTGAGAAAGCAGAGAAAAAGTGTCTCTTGCAACCCGTTCCCTTGGTGCTAGATGAACGAACGTCTCTCCACTTGCTCAGTTCTGAGAGATAAGTGTATGTGAAAGCCGTCCTTCACCTAGCTTGTTGGGAACACAAAGTTTCTTTTCAGTTGCAAATTCCATTCCATACATATATATGGGGAGGTACTAGCTCCAACTCGGTTTTACAGTGAAAACTGCAGGAACTTCAAACCGGCACTAGGAAACAGACTGAGAAAGCAGAGAAAAAGTGTCTCCTGCAACCCGTTCCCTTGGTGCTAGATGAACGAACGTCTCTCCACTTGCTCAGTTCTGAGAGATAAGTGTGTGTGAAAGCCGTCCTTCAACTAGCTTGTTGGGAACACAAAGTTTCTTTTCAGTTGCAAACTCCATTCCATACTTATATATGGGGAGGAACTAGCTCCAACTCGGATTTACAGTGAAAACTGCAGGAACATCAAACCGGCACTAGAAAACAGACTGAGAAAGCAGAGAAAAAGTGTCTCCTGCAACCCGTTCCCTTGGTGCTAGATGAACGAACGTCTCTCCACTTGCTCAGTTCTGAGAGATAAGTGTGTGTGAAAGCCGTCCTTCACCTAGCTTGTTGGGAACACAAAGTTTCTTTTCAGTTACAAACTCCATTCCATACATATATATGGGGAGGTACTAGCTCCAACGCGTTTTGACAGTGAAAACTGCAGGAACTTCCAACCGGCACTAGGAAACAGACTGAGAAAGCAGAGAAAATGTGTCTCCTGCAACCCGTTCCCTTGGTGCTAGATGAACGAACGTCTCTCCACTTGCTCAGTTCTGAGAGATAAGTGTATGTGAAAGCCGTCCTTCACCTAGCTTGTTGGGAACACAAAGTTTCTTTTCAGTTGCAAATTCCATTCCATACATATATATGGGGAGGTACTAGCTCCAACTCGGTTTTACAGTGAAAACTGCAGGAACTTCAAACCGGCACTAGGAAACAGACTGAGAAAGCAGAGAAAAAGTGTCTCCTGCAACCCGTTCCCTTGGTGCTAGATGAACGAACGTCTCTCCACTTGCTCAGTTCTGAGAGATAAGTGTGTGTGAAAGCCGTCCTTCAACTAGCTTGTTGGGAACACAAAGTTTCTTTTCAGTTGCAAACTCCATTCCATACTTATATATGGGGAGGAACTAGCTCCAACTCGGTTTTACAGTGAAAACTGCAGGAACATCAAAACGGCACTAGAAAACAGACTGAGAAAGCAGAGAAAAAGTGTCTCCTGCAACCCGTTCCCTTGGTGCTAGATGAACGAACGTCTCTCCACTTGCTCAGTTCTGAGAGATAAGTGTGTGTGAAAGCCGTCCTTCACCTAGCTTGTTGGGAACACAAAGTTTCTTTTCAGTTGCAAACTCCATTCCATACATATATATGGGGAGGTACTAGCTCCAACGCGTTTTGACAGTGAAAACTGCAGGAACTTCCAAACGGCACTAGGAAACAGACTGAGAAAGCAGAGAAAAAGTGTCTCCTGCAACCCGTTCCCTTGGTGCTAGATGAACGAACGTCTCTCCACTTGCTCAGTTCTGAGAGATAAGTGTGTGTGAAATCCGTCCTTCAACTAGCTTGTTGGGAACACAAAGTTTCTTTTCAGTTGCAAACTCCATTCCATACTTATATATGGGGAGGAACTAGCTCCAACTCGGTTTTACAGTGAAAACTGCAGGAACATCAAACCGGCACTAGAAAACAGACTGAGAAAGCAGAGAAAAAGTGTCTCCTGCAACCTGTTCCCTTGGTGCTAGATGAACGAACGTCTCTGCACTTGCTCAGTTCTGAGAGATAAATGTGTGTGAAAGCCGTCCTTCACCTAGCTTGTTGGGAACACAAAGTTTCTTTTCAGTTGCAAACTCCATTCCATACATATATATGGGGAGGTACTAGCTCCAACGCGTTTTGACAGTGAAAACTGCAGGAACTTCCAACCGGCACTAGGAAACAGACTGAGAAAGCAGAGAAAAAGTGTCTCCTGCAACCCGTTCCCTTGGTGCTACATGAACGAACGTCTCTCCACTTGCTCTGTTCTGAGAGATAAGTGTGTGTGAAAGCCGTCCTTCAACTAGCTTGTTGGGAACACAAAGTTTCTTTTCAGTTGCAAACTCCATTCCATACATATATATGGGGAGGTACTAGCTCCAACGCGGTTTGACAGTGAAAACTGCAGGAACTTCCAACCGGCACTAGGAAACAGACTGAGAAAGCAGAGAAAAAGTGTCTCCTGCAACCCGTTCCCTTGGTGCTAGATGAACGAACGTCTCTCCACTTGCTCAGTTCTGAGAGATAAGAGTGTGTGAAAGCCGTCCTTCACCTAGCTTGTTGGGAACACAAAGTTTCTTTTCAGTTGCAAACTCCATTCCATACATATATATGGGGAGGTACTAGCTCCACCTCGGTTTGACAGTGAAAACTGCAGGAACTTCAAACCGGCACTAGGTAACAGACTGAGAAAGCAGAGAAAAAGTGTCTCCTGCAACCCGTTCCCTTGGTGCTAGATGAACGAACGTCTCTCCACTTGCTCAGTTCTGAGAGATAAGTGTGTGTGAAAGCCGTCCTTCACCTAGCTTGTTGGGAACACAAAGTTTCTTTTCAGTTGCAAACTCCTTTCCATACATTTATATGGGGAGGTACTAGCTCCAACTCGGTTTGACAGTGAAAACTGCAGGAACTTCAAACCGGCACTAGGAAACAGACTGAGAAAGCAGAGAAAAAGTGTCTCCTGCAACCCGTTCCCTTGGTGCTAGATGAACGAACGTCTCTCCACTTGCTCAGTTCTGAGAGATAAGTGTGTGTGAAAGCCGTCCTTCACCTAGCTTGTTGGGAACACAAAGTTTCTTTTCAGTTGCAAACTCCATTCCATACTTATATATGGGGAGGAACTAGCTCCAACTCGGTTTTACAGTGAAAACTGCAGGAACATCAAACCGGCACTAGAAAACAGACTGAGAAAGCAGAGAAAAAGTGTCTCCTGCAACCCGTTCCCTTGGTGCTAAATGAACGAACGTCTCTCCACTTGCTCTGTTCTGAGAGATAAGTGTGTGTGAAAGCCGTCCTTCAACTAGCTTGTTGGGAACACAAAGTTTCTTTTCAGTTGCAAACTCCATTCCATACATATATATGGGGAGAAACTAGCTCCAACTCGGTTTGACAGTGAAAACTGCAGGAACTTCAAACCGGCACTAGGAAACAGACTGAGAAAGCAGAGAAAAAGTGCTCCTGCAACCCGTTCCCTTGGTGCTAGATGAACGAACGTCTCTCCACTTGCTCAGTTCTGAGAGATAAGTGTGTGTGAAAGCCGTCCTTCACCTAGCTTGTTGGGAACACAAAGTTTCTTTTCAGTTGCAAACTCCATTCCATACATATATATGGGGAGGTACTAGCTCCAACGCGGTTTGACAGTGAAAACTGCAGGAACTTCCAACCGGCACTAGGAAACAGACTGAGAAAGCAGAGAAAAAGTGTCTCCTGCAACCCGTTCCCTTGGTGCTAGATGAACGAACGTCTCTCCACTTGCTCAGTTCTGAGGGATAAGTGTGTGTGAAAGCCGTCCTTCACCTAGCTTGTTGGGAACACAAAGTTTCTTTTCAGTTGCAAACACCATTCCATACATATATATTGGGAGGTACTAGCTCCAACTCGGTTTGACAGTGAAAACTGCAGGAACTTCAAACCGGCACTAGGAAACAGACTGAGAAAGCAGAGAAAAAGTGTCTCCTGCAACCCGTTCCCTTGGTGCTAGATGAACGAACGTCTCTCCACTTGCTCAGTTCTGAGAGATAAGTGTGTGTGAAAGCCGTCCTTCACCTAGCTTGTTGGGAACACAAAGTTTCTTTTCAGTTGCAAACTCCATTCCATACATATATATGGGGAGGAACTAGCTCCAAATCGGTTTGACAGTGAAAACTGCAGGAACATCAAACCGGCACTAGGAAACAGACTGAGAAAGTAGAGAAAAAGTGTCTCCTGCAACCCGTTCCCTTGGTGCTAGATGAACGAACGTCTCTCCACTTGCTCAGTTCTGAGAGATAAGTGTGTGTGAAAGCCGTCCTTCACCTAGCTTGTTGGGAACACAAAGTTTCTTTTCAGTTGCAAACTCCATTCCATACATATATATGGGGAGGTACTAGCTCCAACTCGGTTTGACAGTGAAAACTGCAGGAACTTCAAACCGGCAGTAGGTAACAGACTGAGAAAGAAGAGAAAAATGTCTCCTGCAACCCGTTCCCTTGGTGCTAGATGAACGAACGTCTCTCCACTTGCTCAGTTCTGAGAGATAAGTGTGTGTGAAAGCCGTCCTTCACCTAGCTTGTTGGGAAGACAAAGTTTCTTTTCAGTTGCAAACTCCATTCCATACATGTATATGGGGAGGTACTAGCTCCAACTCGGTTTTACAGTGAAAACTGTAGGAACTTCAAACCGGCACTAGGAAACAGACTGAGAAAGCAGAGAAAAAGTGTCTCCTGCAACCCGTTCCCTTGGTGCTAGATGAAAGAACGTCTCTCCACTTGCTCAGTTTTGAGAGATAAGTGTGTGTGAAAGCCGTCCTTCACCTAGCTTTTTGGGAACACAAAGTTTCTTTTCAGTTGCAAACTCCATTCCATACATATATATGGGGAGGAACTAGCTCCAACACGGTTTGACATTGAAAACTGCAGGAACTTCAAACCGGCACTAGGAAACATACTGAGAATGCAGAGAAAAAGTGTCTCCTGCAACCCGTTCCCTTGGTGCTAGATGAACGAAAGTCTCTCCACTTGCTCAGTTCTGAGAGATAAGTGTGTGTGAAAGCCGTCCTTCACCTAGCTTGTTGGGAACACAAAGTATCTTTTCAGTTGCAGAATCCATTCCATACATTTATATGGGGAGGTACTAGCTCCAACTCGGTTTGACAGTGAAAACTGCAGGAACTTCAAACCGGCACTAGGAAACAGACTGAGAAAGCAGAGAAAAAGTGTCTCCTGCAACCCGTTCCCTTGGTGCTAGATGAACGAACGTCTCTCCACTTGCTCAGTTCTGAGAGATAAGTGTGTGTGAAAGCCGTCCTTCACCTAGCTTGTTGGGAACACAAAGTTTCTTTTCAGTTGCAAACACCATTCCATACATATATGTATAGGGAGGTACTAGCTCCAACTCGGTTTTACAGTGAAAACTGCAGGAACTTCAAACCGGCACTAGGAAACAGACTGAGAAAGCAGAGAAAAAGTGTCTCCTGCAACCCGTTCCCTTGGTGCTAGAAGAACGAACGTCTCTCCACTTGCTCAGTTCTGAGAGATAAGTGTGTGTGTGAAAGCCGTCCTTCACCTAGCTTGTTGGGAACACAAAGTTTCTTTTCAGTTGCAAACTGCATTCCATACATATATATGGGGAGGAACTAGCTCCAACTCGGTTTGACAGTGAAAACTGCAGGAACATCAAACCGGCACTAGGAAACAGACTGAGAAAGCAGAGAAAAAGTGTCTCCTGCAACCCGTTCCCTTGGTGCTAGATGAACGAACGTCTCTCCACTTGCTCAGTTCTGAGAGATAAGTGTTTGTGAAAGCCGTCATTCACCTAGCTTGTTGGGAACACAAAGTTTCTTTTCAGTTGCAAACTCCATTACATACATTTATATGGGGAGGTACTAGCTCCAACTCGGTTTGACAGTGAAAACTGCAGGAACTTAAAACCGGCACTAGGAAACAGACTGAGAAAGCAGAGAAAAAGTGTCTCCTGCAACCCGTTCCCTTGGTGCTAGATGAACGAACGTCTCTCCACTTGCTCAGTTCTGAGAGATAAGTGTGTGTGAAAGCCGTCCTTCACCTAGCTTGTTGGGAACACAAAGTTTCTTTTCAGTTGCAAACTCCATTCCATACATATATATGGGGAGGTACTAGCTCCAACGCGGTTTGACAGTGAAAACTGCAGGAACTTCCAACCGGCACTAGGAAACAGACTGAGAAAGCAGAGAAAAAGTGTCTCCTGCAACCCGTTCCCTTGGTGCTAGATGAACGAACGTCTCTCCACTTGCTCAGTTCTGAGAGATAAGTGTGTGTGAAAGCCGTCCTTCACCTAGCTTGTTGGGAACACAAAGTTTCTTTTCAGTTGCAAACACCATTCCATACATATATATTGGGAGGTACTAGCTCCAACTCGGTTTGACAGTGAAAACTGCAGGAACTTCAAACCGGCACTAGGAAACAGACTGAGAAATCAGAGAAAAAGTGTCTCCTGCAACCCGTTCCCTTGGTGCTAGATGAACGAACGTCTCTCCACTTGCTCAGTTCTGAGAGATAAGTGTGTGTGAAAGCCGTCCTTCACCTAGCTTGTTGGGAACACAAAGTTTCTTTTCAGTTGCAAACTCCATTCCATACATATATATGGGGAGGAACTAGCTCCAAATCGGTTTGACAGTGAAAACTGCAGGAACATCAAACCGGCACTAGGAAACAGACTGAGAAAGCAGAGAAAAAGTGTCTCCTGCAACCCGTTCCCTTGGTGCTAGATGAACGAACGTCTCTCCACTTGCTCAGTTCTGAGAGATAAGTGTGTGTGAAAGCCGTCCTTCACCTAGCTTGTTGGGAACACAAAGTTTCTTTTCAGTTGCAAACTCCATTCCATACATATATATGGGGAGGTACTAGCTCCAACTCGGTTTGACAGTGAAAACTGCAGGAACTTCAAACCGGCAGTAGGTAACAGACTGAGAAAGCAGAGAAAAATGTCTCCTGCAACCCGTTCCCTTGGTGCTAGATGAACGAACGTCTCTCCACTTGCTCAGTTCTGAGAGATAAGTGTGTGTGAAAGCCGTCCTTCACCTAGCTTGTTGGGAAGACAAAGTTTCTTTTCAGTTGCAAACTCCATTCCATACATGTATATGGGGAGGTACTAGCTCCAACTCGGTTTTACAGTGAAAACTGTAGGAACTTCAAACCGGCACTAGGAAACAGACTGAGAAAGCAGAGAAAAAGTGTCTCCTGCAACCCGTTCCCTTGGTGCTAGATGAACGAACGTCTCTCCACTTGCTCAGTTTTGAGAGATAAGTGTGTGTGAAAGCCGTCCTTCACCTAGCTTTTTGGGAACACAAAGTTTCTTTTCAGTTGCAAACTCCATTCCATACATATATATGGGGAGGAACTAGCTCCAACACGGTTTGACATTGAAAACTGCAGGAACTTCAAACCGGCACTAGGAAACATACTGAGAATGCAGAGAAAAAGTGTCTCCTGCAACCCGTTCCCTTGGTGCTAGATGAACGAAAGTCTCTCCACTTGCTCAGTTCTGAGAGATAAGTGTGTGTGAAAGCCGTCCTTCACCTAGCTTGTTGGGAACACAAAGTTTCTTTTCAGTTGCAGAATCCATTCCATACATTTATATGGGGAGGTACTAGCTCCAACTCTGTTTGACAGTGAAAACTGCAGGAACTTCAAACCGGCACTAGGAAACAGACTGAGAAAGCAGAGAAAAAGTGTCTCCTGCAACCCGTTCCCTTGGTGCTAGATGAACGAACGTCTCTCCACTTGCTCAGTTCTGAGAGATAAGTGTGTGTGAAAGCCGTCCTTCACCTAGCTTGTTGGGAACACAAAGTTTCTTTTCAGTTGCAAACACCATTCCATACATATATGTATAGGGAGGTACTAGCTCCAACTCGGTTTTACAGTGAAAACTGCAGGAACTTCAAACCGGCACTAGGAAACAGACTGAGAAAGCAGAGAAAAAGTGTCTCCTGCAACCCGTTCCCTTGGTGCTAGAAGAACGAACGTCTCTCCACTTGCTCAGTTCTGAGAGATAAGTGTGTGTGTGAAAGCCGTCCTTCACCTAGCTTGTTGGGAACACAAAGTTTCTTTTCAGTTGCAAACTGCATTCCATACATATATATGGGGAGGAACTAGCTCCAACTCGGTTTGACAGTGAAAACTGCAGGAACATCAAACCGGCACTAGGAAACAGACTGAGAAAGCAGAGAAAAAGTGTCTCCTGCAACCCGTTCCCTTGGTGCTAGATGAACGAACGTCTCTCCACTTGCTCAGTTCTGAGAGATAAGTGTTTGTGAAAGCCGTCATTCACCTAGCTTGTTGGGAACACAAAGTTTCTTTTCAGTTGCAAACTCCTTTACATACATTTATATGGGGAGGTACTAGCTCCAACTCGGTTTGACAGTGAAAACTGCAGGAACTTAAAACCGGCACTAGGAAACAGACTGAGAAAGCAGAGAAAAAGTGTCTCCTGCAACCCGTTCCCTTGGTGCTAGATGAACGAACGTCTCTCCACTTGCTCAGTTCTGAGAGATAAGTGTGTGTGAAAGCCGTCCTTCACCTAGCTTGTTGGGAACACAAAGTTTCTTTTCAGTTGCAAACTCCATTCCATACATATATATGGGGAGGTACTAGCTCCAACTCGGTTTGACAGTGAAAACTGCAGGAATTTCAAACCGGCACTAGGAAACAGACTGAGAAAGCAGAGAAAAGTGTCTCCTGCAACCCGTTCCCTTGGTGCTAGATGAACGAACGTCTCTCCACTTGCTCAGTTCTGAGAGATAAGTGTGTGTGAAAGCCGTCCTTCACCTAGCTTGTTGGGAACACAAAGTTTCATTTCAGTTGCAAACACCATTCCATACATATATATGGGGAGGTACAAGCTCCAACTCGGATTTACAGTGAAAACTGCAGGAACTTCAAACCGGCACTAGGAAACAGACTGAGGAAGCAGAGAAAAAGTGTCTCCTGCAACCCGTTCCCTTGGTGCTAGATGAACGAACGTCTCTCCACTTGCTCAGTTCTGAGAGATAAGTGTATGTGAAAGCCGTCCTTAACCTAGCTTGTTGGGAACACAAAGTTTCTTTTCAGTTGCAAACTGCATTCCATACATATATATGGGGAGGTACTAGCTCCAACTCGGTTTTACAGTGAAAACTGCAGGAACTTAAAACCGGCACTAGGAAACAGACTGAGAAAGCAGAGAAAAAGTGTCTCCTGCAACCCGTTCCCTTGGTGCTAGATGAACGAAAGTGTCTCCACTAGCTCAGTTCTGAGAGATATGTGTGTGTGAAAGCCGTCCTTCACCTAGCTTGTTGGGAACACAAAGTTTCTTTTCAGTTGCAAACTCCATTCCATACATATATATGGGGAGGTACTAGCTCCAACTCGGTTTGACAGTGAAAACTGCAGGAACTTCAAACCGGCAGTAGGTAACAGACTGAGAAAGCAGAGAATAATGTCTCCTGCAACCCGTTCCCTTGGTGCTAGATGAACGAACGTCTCTCCACTTGCTCAGTTCTGAGAGATAAGTGTGTGTGAAAGCCGTCCTTCACCTAGCTTGTTGGGAAGACAAAGTTTCTTTTCAGTTGCAAACTCCATTCCATACATGTATATGGGGAGGTACTAGCTCCAACTCGGTTTTACAGTGAAAACTGTAGGAACTTCAAACCGGCACTAGGAAACAGACTGAGAAAGCAGAGAAAAAGTGTCTCCTGCAACCCGTTCCCTTGGTGCTAGATGAACGAACGTCTCTCCACTTGCTCAGTTTTGAGAGATAAGTGTGTGTGAAAGCCGTCCTTCACCTAGCTTGTTGGGAACACAAAGTTTCTTTTCAGTTGCAAACTCCATTCTATACATATATATGGGGAGGTACTAGCTCCAACTCGGTTTGACAGTGAAAACTGCAGGAACTTCAAACCGGCAGTAGGTAACAGACTGAGATAGCAGAGAAAAATGTCTCCTGCAACCCGTTCCCTTGGTGCTAGATGAACGAACGTCTCTCCACTTGCTCAGTTCTGAGAGATAAGTGTGTGTGAAAGCCGTCCTTCACCTAGCTTGTTGGGAAGACACAGTTTCTTTTCAGTTGCAAACTCCATTCCATACATGTATATGGGGAGGTACTAGCTCCAACTCGGTTTGAAAGTGAAAACTGCAGGAACTTCAAACCGGCACTAGGAAACAGACTGAGAAAGCAGAGAAAAAGTGTCTCCTGCAACCCGTTCCCTTGGTGCTAGATGAACGAACGTCTCTCCACTTGCTCAGTTCTGAGAGATAAGTGTGTGTGAAAGCCGTCCTTCACCTAGCTTGTTGGGAACACAAAGTTTCTTTTCAGTTGCAAACACCATTCCATACATATATGTATAGGGAGGTACTAGCTCCAACTCGGTTTTACAGTGAAAACTGCAGGAACTTCAAACCGGCACTAGGAAACAGACTGAGAAAGCAGAGAAAAAGTGTCTCCTGCAACCCGTTCCCTTGGTGCTAGAAGAACGAACGTCTCTCCACTTGCTCAGTTCTGAGAGATAAGTGTGTGTGTGAAAGCCGTCCTTCACCTAGCTTGTTGGGAACACAAAGTTTCTTTTCAGTTGCAAACTGCATTCCATACATATATATGGGGAGGAACTAGCTCCAACTCGGTTTGACAGTGAAAACTGCAGGAACATCAAACCGGCACTAGGAAACAGACTGAGAAAGCAGAGAAAAAGTGTCTCCTGCAACCCGTTCCCTTGGTGCTAGATGAACGAACGTCTCTCCACTTGCTCAGTTCTGAGAGATAAGTGTTTGTGAAAGCCGTCATTCACCTAGCTTGTTGGGAACACAAAGTTTCTTTTCAGTTGCAAACTCCATTACATACATTTATATGGGGAGGTACTAGCTCCAACTCGGTTTGACAGTGAAAACTGCAGGAACTTAAAACCGGCACTAGGAAACAGACTGAGAAAGCAGAGAAAAAGTGTCTCCTGCAACCCGTTCCCTTGGTGCTAGATGAACGAACGTCTCTCCACTTGCTCAGTTCTGAGAGATAAGTGTGTGTGAAAGCCGTCCTTCACCTAGCTTGTTGGGAACACAAAGTTTCTTTTCAGTTGCAAACTCCATTCCATACATATATATGGGGAGGTACTAGCTCCAACTCGGTTTGACAGTGAAAACTGCAGGAACTTCAAACCGGCACTAGGAAACAGACTGAGAAAGCAGAGAAAAGTGTCTCCTGCAACCCGTTCCCTTGGTGCTAGATGAACGAACGTCTCTCCACTTGCTCAGTTCTGAGAGATAAGTGTGTGTGAAAGCCGTCCTTCACCTAGCTTGTTGGGAACACAAAGTTTCATTTCAGTTGCAAACACCATTCCATACATATATATGGGGAGGTACAAGCTCCAACTCGGATTTACAGTGAAAACTGCAGGAACTTCAAACCGGCACTAGGAAACAGACTGAGGAAGCAGAGAAAAAGTGTCTCCTGCAACCCGTTCCCTTGGTGCTAGATGAACGAACGTCTCTCCACTTGCTCAGTTCTGAGAGATAAGTGTGTGTGAAAGCCGTCCTTAACCTAGCTTGTTGGGAACACAAAGTTTCTTTTCAGTTGCAAACTCCATTCCATACATATATATGGGGAGGTACTAGCTCCAACTCGGTTTTACAGTGAAAACTGCAGGAACTTCAAACCGGCACTAGGAAACAGACTGAGAAAGCAGAGAAAAAGTGTCTCCTGCAACCCGTTCCCTTGGTGCTAGATGAACGAAAGTCTCTCCACTAGCTCAGTTCTGAGAGATATGTGTGTGTGAAAGCCGTCCTTCACCTAGCTTGTTGGGAACACAAAGTTTCTTTTCAGTTGCAAACTCCATTCCATACATATATATGGGGAGGTACTAGCTCCAACTCGGTTTGACAGTGAAAACTGCAGGAACTTCAAACCGGCAGTAGGTAACAGACTGAGAAAGCAGAGAAAAATGTCTCCTGCAACCCGTTCCCTTGGTGCTAGATGAACGAACGTCTCTCCACTTGCTCAGTTCTGAGAGATAAGTGTGTGTGAAAGCCGTCCTTCACCTAGCTTGTTGGGAAGACAAAGTTTCTTTTCAGTTGCAAACTCCATTCCATACATGTATATGGGGAGGTACTAGCTCCAACTCGGTTTTACAGTGAAAACTGTAGGAACTTCAAACCGGCACTAGGAAACAGACTGAGAAAGCAGAGAAAAAGTGTCTCCTGCAACCCGTTCCCTTGGTGCTAGATGAACGAACGTCTCTCCACTTGCTCAGTTTTGAGAGATAAGTGTGTGTGAAAGCCGTCCTTCACCTAGCTTGTTGGGAACACAAAGTTTCTTTTCAGTTGCAAACTCCATTCCATACATATATATGGGGAGGTACTAGCTCCAACTCGGTTTGACAGTGAAAACTGCAGGAACTTCAAACCGGCAGTAGGTAACAGACTGAGAAAGCAGAGAAAAATGTCTCCTGCAACCCGTTCCCTTGGTGCTAGATGAACGAACGTCTCTCCACTTGCTCAGTTCTGAGAGATAAGTGTGTGTGAAAGCCGTCCTTCACCTAGCTTGTTGGGAAGACAAAGTTTCTTTTCAGTTGCAAACTCCATTCCATACATGTATATGGGGAGGTACTAGCTCCAACTCGGTTTTACAGTGAAAACTGTAGGAACTTCAAACCGGCACTAGGAAACAGACTGAGAAAGCAGAGAAAAAGTGTCTCCTGCAACCCGTTCCCTTGGTGCTAGATGAACGAACGTCTCTCCACTTGCTCAGTTTTGAGAGATAAGTGTGTGTGAAAGCCGTCCTTCACCTAGCTTGTTGGGAACACAAAGTTTCTTTTCAGTTGCAAACTCCATTCTATACATATATATGGGGAGGAACTAGCTCCAACACGGTTTGACATTGAAAACTGCAGGAACTTCAAACCGGCACTAGGAAACATACTGAGAATGCAGAGAAAAAGTGTCTCCTGCAACCCGTTCCCTTGGTGCTAGATGAACGAAAGTCTCTCCACTTGCTCAGTTCTGAGAGATAAGTGTGTGTGAAAGCCGTCCTTCACCTAGCTTGTTGGGAACACAAAGTTTCTTTTCAGTTGCAGAATCCATTCCATACATTTATATGGGGAGGTACTAGCTCCAACTCGGTTTGACAGTGAAAACTGCAGGAACTTCAAACCGGCACTAGGAAACAGACTGAGAAAGCAGAGAAAAAGTGTCTCCTGCAACCCGTTCCCTTGGTGCTAGATGAACGAACGTCTCTCCACTTGCTCAGTTCTGAGAGATAAGTGTGTGTGAAAGCCGTCCTTCACCTAGCTTGTTGGGAACACAAAGTTTCTTTTCAGTTGCAAACACCATTCCATACATATATGTATAGGGAGGTACTAGCTCCAACTCGGTTTTACAGTGAAAACTGCAGGAACTTCAAACCGGCACTAGGAAACAGACTGAGAAAGCAGAGAAAAAGTGTCTCCTGCAACCCGTTCCCTTGGTGCTAGAAGAACGAACGTCTCTCCACTTGCTCAGTTCTGAGAGATAAGTGTGTGTGTGAAAGCCGTCCTTCACCTAGCTTGTTGGGAACACAAAGTTTCTTTTCAGTTGCAAACTGCATTCCATACATATATATGGGGAGGAACTAGCTCCAACTCGGTTTGACAGTGAAAACTGCAGGAACATCTAACCGGCACTAGGAAACAGACTGAGAAAGCAGAGAAAAAGTGTCTCCTGCAACCCGTTCCCTTGGTGCTAGATGAACGAACGTCTCTCCACTTGCTCAGTTCTGAGAGATAAGTGTTTGTGAAAGCCGTCATTCACCTAGCTTGTTGGGAACACAAAGTTTCTTTTCAGTTGCAAACTCCATTACATACATTTATATGGGGAGGTACTAGCTCCAACTCGGTTTGACAGTGAAAACTGCAGGAACTTAAAACCGGCACTAGGAAACAGACTGAGAAAGCAGAGAAAAAGTGTCTCCTGCAACCCGTTCCCTTGGTGCTAGATGAACGAACGTCTCTCCACTTGCTCAGTTCTGAGAGATAAGTGTGTGTGAAAGCCGTCCTTCACCTAGCTTGTTGGGAACACAAAGTTTCTTTTCAGTTGCAAACTCCATTCCATACATATATATGGGGAGGTACTAGCTCCAACTCGGTTTGACAGTGAAAACTGCAGGAACTTCAAACCGGCACTAGGAAACAGACTGAGAAAGCAGAGAAAAGTGTCTCCTGCAACCCGTTCCCTTGGTGCTAGATGAACGAACGTCTCTCCACTTGCTCAGTTCTGAGAGATAAGTGTGTGTGAAAGCCGTCCTTCACCTAGCTTGTTGGGAACACAAAGTTTCTTTTCAGTTGCAAACTCCATTCCATACATATATATGGGGAGGTACTAGCTCCAACTCGGTTTTACAGTGAAAACTGCAGGAACTTCAAACCGGCACTAGGAAACAGACTGAGAAAGCAGAGAAAAAGTGTCTCCTGCAACCCGTTCCCTTGGTGCTAGATGAACGAAAGTCTCTCCACTAGCTCAGTTCTGAGAGATATGTGTGTGTGAAAGCCGTCCTTCACCTAGCTTGTTGGGAACACAAAGTTTCTTTTCAGTTGCAAACTCCATTCCATACATATATATGGGGAGGTACTAGCTCCAACTCGGTTTGACAGTGAAAACTGCAGGAACTTCAAACCGGCAGTAGGTAACAGACTGAGAAAGCAGAGAAAAATGTCTCCTGCAACCCGTTCCCTTGGTGCTAGATGAACGAACGTCTCTCCACTTGCTCAGTTCTGAGAGATAAGTGTGTGTGAAAGCCGTCCTTCACCTAGCTTGTTGGGAAGACAAAGTTTCTTTTCAGTTGCAAACTCCATTCCACACATGTATATGGGGAGGTACTAGCTCCAACTCGGTTTTACAGTGAAAACTGTAGGAACTTCAAACCGGCACTAGGAAACAGACTGAGAAAGCAGAGAAAAAGTGTCTCCTGCAACCCGTTCCCTTGGTGCTAGATGAACGAACGTCTCTCCACTTGCTCAGTTCTGAGAGATAAGTGTTTGTGAAAGCCGTCATTCACCTAGCTTGTTGGGAACACAAAGTTTCTTTTCAGTTGCAAACTCCATTACATACATTTATATGGGGAGGTACTAGCTCCAACTCGGTTTGACAGTGAAAACTGCAGGAACTTAAAACCGGCACTAGGAAACAGACTGAGAAAGCAGAGAAAAAGTGTCTCCTGCAACCCGTTCCCTTGGTGCTAGATGAACGAACGTCTCTCCACTTGCTCAGTTCTGAGAGATAAGTGTGTGTGAAAGCCGTCCTTCACCTAGCTTGTTGGGAACACAAAGTTTCTTTTCAGTTGCAAACTCCATTCCATACATATATATGGGGAGGTACTAGCTCCAACTCGGTTTGACAGTGAAAACTGCAGGAACTTCAAACCGGCACTAGGAAACAGACTGAGAAAGCAGAGAAAAGTGTCTCCTGCAACCCGTTCCCTTGGTGCTAGATGAACGAACGTCTCTCCACTTGCTCAGTTCTGAGAGATAAGTGTGTGTGAAAGCCGTCCTTCACCTAGCTTGTTGGGAACACAAAGTTTCATTTCAGTTGCAAACACCATTCCATACATATATATGGGGAGGTACAAGCTCCAACTCGGATTTACAGTGAAAACTGCAGGAACTTCAAACCGGCACTAGGAAACAGACTGAGGAAGCAGAGAAAAAGTGTCTCCTGCAACCCGTTCCCTTGGTGCTAGATGAACGAACGTCTCTCCACTTGCTCAGTTCTGAGAGATAAGTGTGTGTGAAAGCCGTCCTTAACCTAGCTTGTTGGGAACACAAAGTTTCTTTTCAGTTGCAAACTCCATTCCATACATATATATGGGGAGGTACTAGCTCCAACTCGGTTTTACAGTGAAAACTGCAGGTACTTCAAACCGGCACTAGGAAACAGACTGAGAAAGCAGAGAAAAAGTGTCTCCTGCAACCCGTTCCCTTGGTGCTAGATGAACGAAAGTCTCTCCACTAGCTCAGTTCTGAGAGATATGTGTGTGTGAAAGCCGTCCTTCACCTAGCTTGTTGGGAACACAAAGTTTCTTTTCAGTTGCAAACTCCAATCCATACATATATATGGGGAGGTACTAGATCCAACTCGGTTTGACAGTGAAAACTGCAGGAACTTCAAACCGGCAGTAGGTAACAGACTGAGAAAGCAGAGAAAAATGTCTCCTGCAACCCGTTCCCTTGGTGCTAGATGAACGAACGTCTCTCCACTTGCTCAGTTCTGAGAGATAAGTGTGTGTGAAAGCCGTCCTTCACCTAGCTTGTTGGGAACACAAAGTTTCTTTTCAGTTGCAAACTCCTTTCCATACATGTATATGGGGAGGTACTAGCTCCAACTCGGTTTTACAGTGAAAACTGTAGGAACTTCAAACCGGCACTAGGAAACAGACTGAGAAAGCAGAGAAAAAGTGTCTCCTGCAACCCGTTCCCTTGGTGCTAGATGAACGAAAGTCTCTCCACTAGCTCAGTTCTGAGAGATATGTGTGTGTGAAAGCCGTCCTTCACCTAGCTTGTTGGGAACACAAAGTTTCTTTTCAGTTGCAAACACCATTCCATACATATATGTATAGGGAGGTACTAGCTCCAACTCGGTTTTACAGTGAAAACTGCAGGAACTTCAAACCGGCACTAGGAAACAGACTGAGAAAGCAGAGAAAAAGTGTCTCCTGCAACCCGTTCCCTTGGTGCTAGAAGAACGAACGTCTCTCCACTTGCTCAGTTCTGAGAGATAAGTGTGTGTGTGAAAGCCGTCCTTCACCTAGCTTGTTGGGAACACAAAGTTTCTTTTCAGTTGCAAACTGCATTCCATACATATATATGGGGAGGAACTAGCTCCAACTCGGTTTGACAGTGAAAACTGCAGGAACATCAAACCGGCACTAGGAAACAGACTGAGAAAGCAGAGAAAAAGTGTCTCCTGCAACCCGTTCCCTTGGTGCTAGATGAACGAACGTCTCTCCACTTGCTCAGTTCTGAGAGATAAGTGTTTGTGAAAGCCGTCATTCACCTAGCTTGTTGGGAACACAAAGTTTCTTTTCAGTTGCAAACTCCATTACATACATTTATATGGGGAGGTACTAGCTCCAACTCGGTTTGACAGTGAAAACTGCAGGAACTTAAAACCGGCACTAGGAAACAGACTGAGAAAGCAGAGAAAAAGTGTCTCCTGCAACCCGTTCCCTTGGTGCTAGATGAACGAACGTCTCTCCACTTGCTCAGTTCTGAGAGATAAGTGTGTGTGAAAGCCGTCCTTCACCTAGCTTGTTGGGAACACAAAGTTTCTTTTCAGTTGCAAACTCCATTCCATACATATATATGGGGAGGTACTAGCTCCAACTCGGTTTGACAGTGAAAACTGCAGGAACTTCAAACCGGCACTAGGAAACAGACTGAGAAAGCAGAGAAAAGTGTCTCCTGCAACCCGTTCCCTTGGTGCTAGATGAACGAACGTCTCTCCACTTGCTCAGTTCTGAGAGATAAGTGTGTGTGAAAGCCGTCCTTCACCTAGCTTGTTGGGAACACAAAGTTTCATTTCAGTTGCAAACACCATTCCATACATATATATGGGGAGGTACAAGCTCCAACTCGGATTTACAGTGAAAACTGCAGGAACTTCAAACCGGCACTAGGAAACAGACTGAGGAAGCAGAGAAAAAGTGTCTCCTGCAACCCGTTCCCTTGGTGCTAGATGAACGAACGTCTCTCCACTTGCTCAGTTCTGAGAGATAAGTGTGTGTGAAAGCCGTCCTTAACCTAGCTTGTTGGGAACACAAAGTTTCTTTTCAGTTGCAAACTCCATTCCATACATATATATGGGGAGGTACTAGCTCCAACTCGGTTTTACAGTGAAAACTGCAGGAACTTCAAACCGGCACTAGGAAACAGACTGAGAAAGCAGAGAAAAAGTGTCTCCTGCAACCCGTTCCCTTGGTGCTAGATGAACGAAAGTCTCTCCACTAGCTCAGTTCTGAGAGATATGTGTGTGTGAAAGCCGTCCTTCACCTAGCTTGTTGGGAACACAAAGTTTCTTTTCAGTTGCAAACTCCATTCCATACATATATATGGGGAGGTACTAGCTCCAACTCGTTTTGACAGTGAAAACTGCAGGAACTTCAAACCAGCACTAGGAAACAGACTCAGAAAGCAGAGAAAAGTGTCTCCTGCAACCCGTTACCTTGGTGCTAGATGAACGAACGTCTCTCCACTTGCTCAGTTCTGTGAGATAAGTGTGTGTGAAAGCCGTCCTTCACCTAGCTTGTTGGGAACACAAAGTTTCTTTTCAGTTGCAAACTCCATTCCATACATGTATATGGGGAGGTACTAGCTCCAACTCGGTTTTACAGTGAAAACTGCAGGAAATTCAAACCGGCACTAGGAAACAGACTGAGAAAGCAGAGAAAAAGTGTCTCCTGCAACCCGTTCCCTTGGTGCTAGATGAACGAACGTCTCTCCACTTGCTCAGTTTTGAGAGATAAGTGTGTGTGAAAGCCGTCCTTCACCTAGCTTGTTGGGAACACAAAGTTTCTTTTCAGTTGCAAACTCCATTCCATACTTATATATGGGTAGGAACTAGCTCCAACTCGGTTTGACAGTGAAAACTGCAGGAACTTCAAACCGGCACTAGGAAACAGACTGAGAAAGCAGAGAAAAGTGTCTCCTGCAACCCGTTCCCTTGGTGCTAGATGAACGAACGTCTCTCCACTTGCTCAGTTCTGAGAGATAAGTGTGTGTGAAAGCCGTCCTTCACCTAGCTTGTTGGGAACACAAAGTTTCATTTCAGTTGCAAACACCATTCCATACATATATATGGGGAGGTACAAGCTCCAACTCGGATTTACAGTGAAAACTGCAGGAACTTCAAACCGGCACTAGGAAACAGACTGAGGAAGCAGAGAAAAAGTGTCTCCTGCAACCCGTTCCCTTGGTGCTAGATGAACGAACGTCTCTCCACTTGCTCAGTTCTGAGAGATAAGTGTGTGTGAAAGCCGTCCTTAACCTAGCTTGTTGGGAACACAAAGTTTCTTTTCAGTTGCAAACTCCATTCCATACATATATATGGGGAGGTACTAGCTCCAACTCGGTTTTACAGTGAAAACTGCAGGAACTTCAAACCGGCACTAGGAAACAGACTGAGAAAGCAGAGAAAAAGTGTCTCCTGCAACCCGTTCCCTTGGTGCTAGATGAACGAAAGTCTCTCCACTAGCTCAGTTCTGAGAGATATGTGTGTGTGAAAGCCGTCCTTCACCTAGCTTGTTGGGAACACAAAGTTTCTTTTCAGTTGCAAACTCCATTCCATACATATATATGGGGAGGTACTAGCTCCAACTCGGTTTGACAGTGAAAACTGCAGGAACTTCAAACCGGCAGTAGGTAACAGACTGAGAAAGCAGAGAAAAATGTCTCCTGCAACCCGTTCCCTTGGTGCTAGATGAACGAACGTCTCTCCACTTGCTCAGTTCTGAGAGATAAGTGTGTGTGAAAGCCGTCCTTCACCTAGCTTGTTGGGAAGACAAAGTTTCTTTTCAGTTGCAAACTCCATTCCATACATGTATATGGGGAGGTACTAGCTCCAACTCGGTTTTACAGTGAAAACTGTAGGAACTTCAAACCGGCACTAGGAAACAGACTGAGAAAGCAGAGAAAAAGTGTCTCCTGCAACCCGTTCCCTTGGTGCTAGATGAACGAACGTCTCTCCACTTGCTCAGTTCTGAGAGATAAGTGTTTGTGAAAGCCGTCATTCACCTAGCTTGTTGGGAACACAAAGTTTCTTTTCAGTTGCAAACTCCATTACATACATTTATATGGGGAGGTACTAGCTCCAACTCGGTTTGACAGTGAAAACTGCAGGAACTTAAAACCGGCACTAGGAAACAGACTGAGAAAGCAGAGAAAAAGTGTCTCCTGCAACCCGTTCCCTTGGTGCTAGATGAACGAACGTCTCTCCACTTGCTCAGTTCTGAGAGATAAGTGTGTGTGAAAGCCGTCCTTCACCTAGCTTGTTGGGAACACAAAGTTTCTTTTCAGTTGCAAACTCCATTCCATACATATATATGGGGAGGTACTAGCTCCAACTCGGTTTGACAGTGAAAACTGCAGGAACTTCAAACCGGCACTAGGAAACAGACTGAGAAAGCAGAGAAAAGTGTCTCCTGCAACCCGTTCCCTTGGTGCTAGATGAACGAACGTCTCTCCACTTGCTCAGTTCTGAGAGATAAGTGTGTGTGAAAGCCGTCCTTCACCTAGCTTGTTGGGAACACAAAGTTTCATTTCAGTTGCAAACACCATTCCATACATATATATGGGGAGGTACAACCTCCAACTCGGATTTACAGTGAAAACTGCAGGAACTTCAAACCGGCACTAGGAAACAGACTGAGGAAGCAGAGAAAAAGTGTCTCCTGCAACCCGTTCCCTTGGTGCTAGATGAACGAACGTCTCTCCACTTGCTCAGTTCTGAGAGATAAGTGTGTGTGAAAGCCGTCCTTAACCTAGCTTGTTGGGAACACAAAGTTTCTTTTCAGTTGCAAACTCCATTCCATACATATATATGGGGAGGTACTAGCTCCAACTCGGTTTTACAGTGAAAACTGCAGGAACTTCAAACCGGCACTAGGAAACAGACTGAGAAAGCAGAGAAAAAGTGTCTCCTGCAACCCGTTCCCTTGGTGCTAGATGAACGAAAGTCTCTCCACTAGCTCAGTTCTGAGAGATATGTGTGTGTGAAAGCCGTCCTTCACCTAGCTTGTTGGGAACACAAAGTTTCTTTTCAGTTGCAAACTCCAATCCATACATATATATGGGGAGGTACTAGATCCAACTCGGTTTGACAGTGAAAACTGCAGGAACTTCAAACCGGCAGTAGGTAACAGACTGAGAAAGCAGAGAAAAATGTCTCCTGCAACCCGTTCCCTTGGTGCTAGATGAACGAACGTCTCTCCACTTGCTCAGTTCTGAGAGATAAGTGTGTGTGAAAGCCGTCCTTCACCTAGCTTGTTGGGAACACAAAGTTTCTTTTCAGTTGCAAACTCCTTTCCATACATGTATATGGGGAGGTACTAGCTCCAACTCGGTTTTACAGTGAAAACTGTAGGAACTTCAAACCGGCACTAGGAAACAGACTGAGAAAGCAGAGAAAAAGTGTCTCCTGCAACCCGTTCCCTTGGTGCTAGATGAACGAAAGTCTCTCCACTAGCTCAGTTCTGAGAGATATGTGTGTGTGAAAGCCGTCCTTCACCTAGCTTGTTGGGAACACAAAGTTTCTTTTCAGTTGCAAACACCATTCCATACATATATGTATAGGGAGGTACTAGCTCCAACTCGGTTTTACAGTGAAAACTGCAGGAACTTCAAACCGGCACTAGGAAACAGACTGAGAAAGCAGAGAAAAAGTGTCTCCTGCAACCCGTTCCCTTGGTGCTAGAAGAACGAACGTCTCTCCACTTGCTCAGTTCTGAGAGATAAGTGTGTGTGTGAAAGCCGTCCTTCACCTAGCTTGTTGGGAACACAAAGTTTCTTTTCAGTTGCAAACTGCATTCCATACATATATATGGGGAGGAACTAGCTCCAACTCGGTTTGACAGTGAAAACTGCAGGAACATCAAACCGGCACTAGGAAACAGACTGAGAAAGCAGAGAAAAAGTGTCTCCTGCAACCCGTTCCCTTGGTGCTAGATGAACGAACGTCTCTCCACTTGCTCAGTTCTGAGAGATAAGTGTTTGTGAAAGCCGTCATTCACCTAGCTTGTTGGGAACACAAAGTTTCTTTTCAGTTGCAAACTCCATTACATACATTTATATGGGGAGGTACTAGCTCCAACTCGGTTTGACAGTGAAAACTGCAGGAACTTAAAACCGGCACTAGGAAACAGACTGAGAAAGCAGAGAAAAAGTGTCTCCTGCAACCCGTTCCCTTGGTGCTAGATGAACGAACGTCTCTCCACTTGCTCAGTTCTGAGAGATAAGTGTGTGTGAAAGCCGTCCTTCACCTAGCTTGTTGGGAACACAAAGTTTCTTTTCAGTTGCAAACTCCATTCCATACATATATATGGGGAGGTACTAGCTCCAACTCGGTTTGACAGTGAAAACTGCAGGAACTTCAAACCGGCACTAGGAAACAGACTGAGAAAGCAGAGAAAAGTGTCTCCTGCAACCCGTTCCCTTGGTGCTAGATGAACGAACGTCTCTCCACTTGCTCAGTTCTGAGAGATAAGTGTGTGTGAAAGCCGTCCTTCACCTAGCTTGTTGGGAACACAAAGTTTCATTTCAGTTGCAAACACCATTCCATACATATATATGGGGAGGTACAAGCTCCAACTCGGATTTACAGTGAAAACTGCAGGAACTTCAAACCGGCACTAGGAAACAGACTGAGGAAGCAGAGAAAAAGTGTCTCCTGCAACCCGTTCCCTTGGTGCTAGATGAACGAACGTCTCTCCACTTGCTCAGTTCTGAGAGATAAGTGTGTGTGAAAGCCGTCCTTAACCTAGCTTGTTGGGAACACAAAGTTTCTTTTCAGTTGCAAACTCCATTCCATACATATATATGGGGAGGTACTAGCTCCAACTCGGTTTTACAGTGAAAACTGCAGGAACTTCAAACCGGCACTAGGAAACAGACTGAGAAAGCAGAGAAAAAGTGTCTCCTGCAACCCGTTCCCTTGGTGCTAGATGAACGAAAGTCTCTCCACTAGCTCAGTTCTGAGAGATATGTGTGTGTGAAAGCCGTCCTTCACCTAGCTTGTTGGGAACACAAAGTTTCTTTTCAGTTGCAAACTCCATTCCATACATATATATGGGGAGGTACTAGCTCCAACTCGTTTTGACAGTGAAAACTGCAGGAACTTCAAACCAGCACTAGGAAACAGACTCAGAAAGCAGAGAAAAGTGTCTCCTGCAACCCGTTCCCTTGGTGCTAGATGAACGAACGTCTCTCCACTTGCTCAGTTCTGAGAGATAAGTGTGTGTGAAAGCCGTCCTTCACCTAGCTTGTTGGGAACACAAAGTTTCTTTTCAGTTGCAAACTCCTTTCCATACATATATATGGGGAAGTACTAGCTCCAACTCGGTTCGACAGTGAAAACTGCAGGTACTTCTAACCGGCACTAGGAAACAGACTGAGAAAGCAGAGAAAAAGTGTCTCCTGCACCCGTTCCCTTGGTGCTAGATGAACGAACGTCTCTCCACTTGCTCAGTTCTGTGAGATAAGTGTGTGTGAAAGCCGTCCTTCACCTAGCTTGTTGGGAACACAAAGTTTCTTTTCAGTTGCAAACTCCATTCCATACATGTATATGGGGAGGTACTAGCTCCAACTCGGTTTTACAGTGAAAACTGCAGGAAATTCAAACCGGCACTAGGAAACAGACTGAGAAAGCAGAGAAAAAGTGTCTCCTGCAACCCGTTCCCTTGGTGCTAGATGAACGAACGTCTCTCCACTTGCTCAGTTTTGAGAGATAAGTGTGTGTGAAAGCCGTCCTTCACCTAGCTTGTTGGGAACACAAAGTTTCTTTTCAGTTGCAAACTCCATTCCATACATATATATGGGGAGGAACTAGCTCCAACTCGGTTTGACATTGAAAACTGCAGGAACTTCAAACCGGCACTAGGAAACATACTGAGAATGCAGAGAAAAAGTGTCTCCTGCAACCCGTTCCATTGGTGCTAGATGAACGAAAGTCTCTCCACTTGCTCAGTTCTGAGAAATAAGTGTGTGTGAAAGCCGTCCTTCACCTAGCTTGTTGGGAACACAAAGTTTCTTTTCAGTTGCAGAATCCATTCCATACATTTATATGGGGAGGTACTAGCTCCAACTCGGTTTGACAGTGAAAACTGCAGGAACTTCAAACCGGCACTAGGAAACAGACTGAGAAAGCAGAGAAAAAGTGTCTCCTGCAACCCGTTCCCTTGGTGCTAGATGAACGAACGTCTCTCCACTTGCTCAGTTCTGAGAGATAAGTGTGTGTGAAAGCCGTCCTTCACCTAGCTTGTTGGGAACACAAAGTTTCTTTTCAGTTGCAAACACCATTCCATACATATATATGGGGAGGTACTAGCTCCAACTCGGTTTTACAGTGAAAACTGCAGGAACTTCAAACCGGCACTAGGAAATAGACTGAGAAAGCAGAGAAATAGTGTCTCCTGCAACCCGTTCCCTTGGTGCTAGATGAAGGAACGTCTCTCCACTTGCTCAGTTCTGAGAGATAAGTGAGTGTGTGAAAGCCGTCCTTCACCTAGCTTGTTGGGAACACAAAGTTTCTTTTCAGTTGCAAACTGCATTCCATACATATATATGGGGAGGAACTAACTCCAACTCTGTTTGACAGTGAAAACTGCAGGAACATCAAACCGGCACTAGGAAACAGACTGAGAAAGCAGAGAAAAAGTGTCTCCTGCAACCCGTTCCCTTGGTGCTAGATGAACGAACGTCTCTCCACTTGCTCAGTTCTGAGAGATAAGTGTTTGTGAAAGCCGTCATTCACCTAGCTTGTTGGGAACACAAAGTTTCTTTTCAGTTGCAAACTCCATTACATACATTTATATGGGGAGGTACTAGCTCCAACTCGGTTTGACAGTGAAAACTGCAGGAACTTAAAACCGGCACTAGGAAACAGACTGAGAAAGCAGAGAAAAAGTGTCTCCTGCAACCCGTTCCCTTGGTGCTAGATGAACGAACGTCTCTCCACTTGCTCAGTTCTGAGAGATAAGTGTGTGTGAAAGCCGTCCTTCACCTAGCTTGTTGGGAACACAAAGTTTCTTTTCAGTTGCAAACTCCATTCCATACATATATATGGGGAGGTACTAGCTCCAACTCGGTTTGACAGTGAAAACTGCAGGAACTTCAAACCGGCACTAGGAAACAGACTGAGAAAGCAGAGAAAAGTGTCTCCTGCAACCCGTTCCCTTGGTGCTAGATGAACGAACGTCTCTCCACTTGCTCAGTTCTGAGAGATAAGTGTGTGTGAAAGCCGTCCTTCACCTAGCTTGTTGGGAACACAAAGTTTCATTTCAGTTGCAAACACCATTCCATACATATACATGGGGAGGTACAAGCTCCAACTCGGATTTACAGTGAAAACTGCAGGAACTTCAAACCGGCACTAGGAAACAGACTGAGGAAGCAGAGAAAAAGTGTCTCCTGCAACCCGTTCCCTTGGTGCTAGATGAACGAACGTCTCTCCACTTGCTCAGTTCTGAGAGATAAGTGTGTGTGAAAGCCGTCCTTAACCTAGCTTGTTGGGAACACAAAGTTTCTTTTCAGTTGCAAACTCCATTCCATACATATATATGGGGAGGTACTAGCTCCAACTCGGTTTTACAGTGAAAACTGCAGGAACTTCAAACCGGCACTAGGAAACAGCCTGAGAAAGCAGAGAAAAAGTGTCTCCTGCAACCCGTTCCCTTGGTGCTAGATGAACGAAAGTCTCTCCACTAGCTCAGTTCTGAGAGATAAGTGTGTGTGAAAGCCGTCCTTCACCTAGCTTGTTGGGAACACAAAGTTTCTTTTCAGTTGCAAACTCCATTCCATACATATATATGGGGAGGTACTAGCTCCAACTCGTTTTGACAGTGAAAACTGCAGGAACTTCAAACCGGCACTAGGAAACAGACTGAGAAAGCAGAGAAAAGTGTCTCCTGCAACCCGTTCCCTTGGTGCTAGATGAACGAACGTCTCTCCACTTGCTCAGTTCTGAGAGATATGTGTGTGTGTGAAAGCCGTCCTTCACCTAGCTTGTTGGGAACACAAAGTTTCTTTTCAGTTGCAAACTCCTTTCCATACATATATATGGGGAAGTACTAGCTCCAACTCGGTTCGACAGTGAAAACTGCAGGTACTTCTAACCGGCACTAGGAAACAGACTGAGAAAGCAGAGAAAAAGTGTCTCCTGCACCCGTTCCCTTGGTGCTAGATGAACGAACGTCTCTCCACTTGCTCAGTTCTGTGAGATAAGTGTGTGTGAAAGCCGTCCTTCACCTAGCTTGTTGGGAACACAAAGTTTCTTTTCAGTTGCAAACTCCATTCCATACATGTATATGGGGAGGTACTAGCTCCAACTCGGTTTTACAGTGAAAACTGCAGGAACTTCAAACCGGCACTAGGAAACAGACTGAGAAAGCAGAGAAAAAGTGTCTCCTGCAACCCGTTCCCTTGGTGCTAGATGAACGAACGTCTCTCCACTTGCTCAGTTCTGAGAGATAAGTGTGTGTGAAAGCCGTCCTTCACCTAGCTTGTTGGGAACACAAAGTTTCTTTTCAGTTGCAAACTCCATTCCATACATATATATGGGGAGGTACTAGCTCCAACTCGGTTTGACAGTGAAAACTGCAGGAACTTCAAACCGGCACTAGGAAACAGACTGAGAAAGCAGAGAAATAGTGTCTCCTGCAACCCGTTCCCTTGGTGCTAGATGAACGAACGTCTCTCCACTTGCTCAGTTCTGAGAGATAAGTGTGTGTGTGAAAGCCGTCCTTCACCTAGCTTGTTGGGAACACAAAGTTTCTTTTCAGTTGCAAACTGCATTCCATACATATATATGGGGAGGAACTAGCTCCAACTCGGTTTGACAGTGAAAACTGCAGGAACATCAAACCGGCACTAGGAAACAGACTGAGAAAGCAGAGAAAAAGTGTCTCCTGCAACCCGTTCCCTTGGTGCTAGATGAACGAACGTCTCTCCACTTGCTCAGTTCTGAGAGATACGTGTGTGTGAAAGCCGTCCTTCACCTAGCTTGTTGGGAACACAAAGTTTCTTTTCAGTTGCAAACTCCATTCCATACATATATATGGGGAGGTACTAGCTCCAACTCGGTTTGACAGTGAAAACTGCAGGAACTTCAAACCGGCACTAGGAAACAGACTGAGAAAGCAGAGAAAAGTGTCCCCTGCAACCCGTTCCCTTGGTGCTAGATGAACGAACGTCTCTCCACTTGCTCAGTTCTGAGAGATAAGTGTGTGTGAAAGCCGTCCTTCACCTAGCTTGTTGGGAACACAAAGTTTCATTTCAGTTGCAAACACCATTCCATACATATATATGGGGAGGTACAAGCTCCAACTCGGATTTACAGTGAAAACTGCAGGAACTTCAAACCGGCACTAGGAAACAGACTGAGGAAGCAGAGAAAAAGTGTCTCCTGCAACCCGTTCCCTTGGTGCTAGATGAACGAACGTCTCTCCACTTGCTCAGTTCTGAGAGATAAGTGTGTGTGAAAGCCGTCCTTAACCTAGCTTGTTGGGAACACAAAGTTTCTTTTCAGTTGCAAACTCCATTCCATACATATATATGGGGAGGTACTAGCTCCAACTCGGTTTTACAGTGAAAACTGCAGGAACTTCAAACCGGCACTAGGAAACAGACTGAGAAAGCAGAGAAAAAGTGTCTCCTGCAACCCGTTCCCTTGGTGCTAGATGAACGAAAGTCTCTCCACTAGCTCAGTTCTGAGAGATAAGTGTGTGTGAAAGCCGTTCTTCACCAAGCTTGTTGGGAACACAAAGTTTCTTTTCAGTTGCAAACTCCTTTCCATACATATATATGGGGAAGTACTAGCTCCAACTCGGTTCGACAGTGAAAACTGCAGGTACTTCTAACCGGCACTAGGAAACAGACTGAGAAAGCAGAGAAAAAGTGTATCCTGCAACCCGTTCCCTTGGTGCTAGATGAACGAACGTCTCTCCACTTGCTCAGTTCTGAGAGATAAGTGTGTGTGAAAGCCGTCCTTCACCTAGCTTGTTGGGAACACAAAGTTTCTTTTCAGTTGCAAACACCATTCCATACATATATATGGGGAGGTACTAGCTCCAACTCGGTTTTACAGTGAAAACTGCAGGAACTTCAAACCGGCACTAGGAAACAGACTGAGAAAGCAGAGAAAAAGTGTCTCCTGCAACCCGTTCCCTTGGTGCTAGATGAACGAACGTCTCTCCACTTGCTCAGTTCTGAGAGATAAGTGTGTGTGTGAAAGCCGTCCTTCACCTAGCTTGTTGGGAACACAAAGTTTCTTTTCAGTTGCAAACTGCATTCCATACATATATATGGGGAGGAACTAGCTCCAACTCGGTTTGACAGTGAAAACTGCAGGAACATCAAACCGGCACTAGGAAACAGACTGAGAAAGCAGAGAAAAAGTGTCTCCTGCAACCCGTTCCCTTGGTGCTAGATGAACGAACGTCTCTCCACTTGCTCAGTTTTGAGAGATAAGTGTGTGTGAAAGCCGTCCTTCACCTAGCTTGTTGGGAACACAAAGTTTCTTTTCAGTTGCAAACTCCATTCCATACATATATATGGGGAGGAACTAGCTCCAACTCGGTTTGACAGTGAAAACTGCAGGAACTTCAAACCGGCACTAGGAAACAGACTGAGAAAGCAGAGAAAAAGTGTCTCCTGCAACCCGTTCCCTTGGTGCTAGATGAAAGAAAGTCTCTCCACTTGCTCAGTTCTGAGAGATAAGTGTGTGTGAAAGCCGTCCTTCACCTAGCTTGTTGGGAACACAAAGTTTCTTTTCAGTTGCAAACTCCATTCCATACATATATATGGGGAGGTACTAGCTCCAACTCGGTTTTACAGTGAAAACTGCAGGAACTTCAAACCGGCACTAGGAAACAGACTGAGAAAGCAGAGAAAAAGTGTCTCCTGCAACCCGTTCCCTTGGTGCTAGGTGAACGAACGTCTGTATACTTGCTCAGTTCTGAGAGATAAGTGTGTGTGAAAGCCGTCCTTCACCTAGCTTGTTGGGAACACAAAGTTTCTTTTCAGTTGCAAACTCCATTCCATACATATATATGGGGAGGTACTAGCTCCAACTCGTTTTTACAGTGAAAACTGCAGGAACCTCAAACCGGCACTAGGAAACAGACTGAGAAAGCAGAGAAAAAGTGTCTCCTGCAACCCGTTCCCTTGGTGCTAGATGAACGAACGTCTCTCCACTTGCTCAGTTCTGAGAGATAAGTGTGTGTGAAAGCCATCATTCACCTAGCTTGTTGGGAACACAAAGTTTCTTTTCAGTTGCAAACTCCATTCCATACATTTATATGCGGAGGTACTAGCTCCAACTCGGTTTGACAGTGAAAACTGCAGGAACTTAAAACCGGCACTAGGAAACAGACTGAGAAAGCAGAGAAAAAGTGTCTCCTGCAACCCGTTCCCTTGGTGCTAGATGAACGAACGTCTCTCCACTTGCTCAGTTCTGAGAGATAAGTGTGTGTGAAAGCCGTCCTTCACCTAGCTTGTTGGGAACACAAAGTTTCTTTTCAGTTGCAAACTCCATTCCATACATATATATGGGGAGGTACTAGCTCCAACTCGGTTTGACAGTGAAAACTGCAGGAACTTCAAACCGGCACTAGGAAACAGACTGAGAAAGCAGAGAAAAAGTGTCTCCTGCAACCCGTTCCCTTGGCGCTAGATGAAAGAACGTCTCTCCACTTGCTCAGTTCTGAGAGATAAGTGTGTGTGAAAGCCGTTCTTCACCTAGCTTGTTGGGAACACAAAGTTTCTTTTCAGTTGCAAACTCCATTCCATACATATATATGGGGAGGTACTAGCTCCAACTCGGTTCGACAGTGAAAACTGCAGGTACTTCAAACCGGCAGTAGGAAACAGACTGAGAAAGCAGAGAAAAAGTGTCTCCTGCAACCCGTTCCCTTGGTGCTAGATGAACGAACGTCTCTCCACTTGCTCAGTTCTGAGAGATAAGTGTGTGTGAAAGCCGTCCTTCACCTAGCTTGTTGGGAACACAAAGTTTCTTTTCAGTTGCAAACTCCATTCCATATATTTATATGGGGAGGTACTAGCTCCAACTCGGTTTGACAGTGAAAACGGCAGGAACTTCAAACCGGCACTAGGAAACAGACTGAGAAAGCAGACAAAAAGTGTCTCCTGCAACCCGTTCCCTTGGTGCTAGATGAACGAACGTCTCTCCACTTGCTCAGTTCTGAGAGATTAGTGTGTGTGAAAGCCGTCCTTCACCTAGCTTGTTGGGAACACAAACTTTCTTTTCAGTTGCCAACTCCATTCCATACATATATATGGGGAGGTACTAGCTCCAACTCGGTTTTACAGTGAAAACTGCAGGAACTTCAACCGGCCCTAGGAAACAGACTGAGAAAGCAGAGAAAAAGTGTCTCCTGCAACCCGTTCCCTTGGTGCTAGATGAACGAACGTCTCTCCACTTGCTCAGTTCTGAGAGATAAGTGTGTGTGAAAGCCGTCCTTCACCTAGCTTGTTGGGAACACAAAGTTTCTTTTCAGTTGCAAACTCCATTCCATACATATATATGGGGAGGTACTAGCTCCAACTCGGTTTGACAGTGAAAACTGCAGGAACTTCAAACCGGCACTAGGAAACAGACTGAGAAAGCAGCGAAAATGTGTCTCCTGCAACCCGTTCCCTTGGTGCTAGATGAACGAACGTCTCTCCACTTGCTCAGTTTTGAGAGATAAGTGTGTGTGAAAGCCGTCCTTCACCTAGCTTGTTGGGAACACAAAGTTTCTTTTCAGTTGCAAACTCCATTCCATACATATATATGGGGAGGAACTAGCTCCAACTCGGTTTGACAGTGAAAACTGCAGGAACTTCAAACCGGCACTAGGAAACAGACTGAGAAAGCAGAGAAAAAGTGTCTCCTGCAACCCGTTCCCTTGGTGCTAGATGAAAGAAAGTCTCTCCACTTGCTCAGTTCTGAGAGATAAGTGTGTGTGAAAGCCGTCCTTCACCTAGCTTGTTGGGAACACAAAGTTTCTTTTCAGTTGCAAACTCCATTCCATACATATATATGGGGAGGTACTAGCTCCAACTCGGTTTTACAGTGAAAACTGCAGGAACTTCAAACCGGCACTAGGAAACAGACTGAGAAAGCAGAGAAAAAGTGTCTCCTGCAACCCGTTCCCTTGGTGCTAGGTGAACGAACGTCTGTATACTTGCTCAGTTCTGAGAGATAAGTGTGTGTGAAAGCCGTCCTTCACCTAGCTTGTTGGGAACACAAAGTTTCTTTTCAGTTGCAAACTCCATTCCATACATATATATGGGGAGGTACTAGCTCCAACTCGTTTTTACAGTGAAAACTGCAGGAACCTCAAACCGGCACTAGGAAACAGACTGAGAAAGCAGAGAAAAAGTGTCTCCTGCAACCCGTTCCCTTGGTGCTAGATGAACGAACGTCTCTCCACTTGCTCAGTTCTGAGTGATAAGTGTGTGTGAAAGCCGTCCTTCCACTAGCTTGTTGGGAACACAAAGTTTCTTTTCAGTTGCAAACTCCATTCCATACATATATATGGGGAGGAACTAGCTCCAACTCGGTTTGACAGTGAAAACTGCAGGAACTTCAAACCGGCACTAGGTAACAGACTGAGAAAGCAGAGAAAAAGTGTCTCCTGCAACCCGTTCCCTTGGTGCTAGATGAACGAACGTCTCTCCACTTGCTCAGTTCTGGGAGATAAGTGTGTGAAAGCCGTCCTTCACCTAGCTTGTTGGGAACACAAAGTTTCTTTTCAGTTGCAAACTACATTCCATACATTTATATGGGGAGGTACTAGCTCCAACTCGGTTTGACTGTGAAAACTGCAGGAACTTCAAACCGGCACTAGGAAACAGACTGAGAAAGCAGAGAAAAAGTGTCTCCTGCAACCCGTTCCCTTGGTGCTAGATGAACGAACGTCTGTATACTTGCTCAGTTCTGAGAGATAAGTGTGTGTGAAAGCCGTCCTTCACCTAGCTTGTTGGGAACACAAAGTTTCTTTTCAGTTGCAAACTCCATTCCATACATATATATGGGGAGGTACTAGCTCCAACTCGTTTTTACAGTGAAAACTGCAGGAACATCAAACCGGCACTAGGAAACAGACTGAGAAAGCAGAGAAAAAGTGTCTCCTGCAACCCGTTCCACTTGCTCAGTTCTGAGAGATAAGTGTGTGAAAGCCGTCCTTCACCTAGCTTGTTGGGAACACAAAGTTTCTTTTCAGTTGCAAACTTCATTCCATACATTTATATGGGGAGGTACTAGCTCCAACTCGGTTTGACTGTGAAAACTGCAGGAACTTCAAACCGGCACTAGGAAACAGACTGAGAAAGCAGAGAAAAAGTGTCTCCTGCAACCCGTTCCCTTGGTGCTAGGTGAACGAACGTCTGTATACTTGCTCAGTTCTGAGAGATAAGTGTGTGTGAAAGCCGTCCTTCACCTAGCTTGTTGGGAACACAAAGTTTCTTTTCAGTTGCAAACTCCATTCCATACATATATATGGGGAGGTACTAGCTCCAACTCGTTTTTACAGTGAAAACTGCAGGAACATCAAACCGGCACTAGGAAACAGACTGAGAAAGCAGAGAAAAAGTGTCTCCTGCAACCCGTTCCCTTGGTGCTAGATGAACGAACGTCTCTCCACTTGCTCAGTTCTGAGTGATAAGTGTGTGTGAAAGCCGTCCTTCAACTAGCTTGTTGGGAACACAAAGTTTCTTTTCAGTTGCAAACTCCATTCCATACATATATATGGGGAGGTACTAGCTCCAACTCGGTTTGACAGTGAAAACTGCAGGAACTTCAAACCGGCACTAGGTAACAGACTGAGAAAGCAGAGAAAAAGTGTCTCCTGCAACCCGTTCCCTTGGTGCTAGATGAACGAACGTCTCTCCACTTGCTCAGTTCTGAGAGATAAGTGTGTGAAAGCCGTCCTTCACCTAGCTTGTTGGGAACACAAAGTTTCTTTTCAGTTGCAAACTTCATTCCATACATATATATGGGGAGGTACTAGCTCCAACTCGGTTTTAAAGTGAAAACTGCAGGAACTTCAAACCGGCACTAGGTAACAGACTGAGAAAGCAGAGAAAAAGTGTCTCCTGCAACCCGTTCCCTTGGTGCTAGATGAACGAACGTCTCTCCACTTGCTCAGTTCTGAGAGATAAGTGTGTGTGAAAGCCGTCCTTCACCTAGCTTGTTGGGAACACAAAGTTTCTTTTCAGTTGCAAACTCCATTCCATACATATATATGGGGAGGTACTAGCTCCAACTCGGTTTGACAGTGAAAACTGCAGGAACTTCAAACCGGCACTAGGAAACAGACTGAGAAAGCAGAGAAAAAGTGTCTCCTGCAACCCGTTCCCTTGGTGCTAGATGAACGAACGTCTCTCCACTTGCTCAGTTCTGAGAGATAAGTGTGTGTGAAAGCCGTCCTTCACCTAGCTTGTTGGGAACACAAAGTTTCTTTTCAGTTACAAACTCCATTCCATACATATATATGGGGAGGTACTAGCTCCAACACGGTTTGACAGTGAAAACTGCAGGAACTTCCAACCGGAACTAGGAAACAGACTGAGAAAGCAGAGAAAAAGTGTCTCCTGCAACCCGTTCCCTTGGTGCTAGATGAACGAACGTCTCTCCACTTGCTCAGTTCTGAGAGATAAGTGTGTGTGAAAGCCGTCCTTCACCTAGCTTGTTGGGAACACAAAGTTTCTTTTCAGTTGCAAACTCCATTCCATACATATATATGGGGAGGTACTAGCTCCAAATCGGTTTGACAGTGAAAACTGCAGGAACTTCAAACCGGCACTAGGAAACAGACTGAGAAAGCAGAGAAAATGTGTCTCCTGCAACCCGTTCCCTTGGTGCTAGATGAACGAACGTCTCTCCACTTGCTCAGTTTTGAGAGATAAGTGTGTGTGAAAGCCGTCCTTCACCTAGCTTGTTGGGAACACAAAGTTTCTTTTCAGTTGCAAACTCCATTCCATACATATATATGGGGAGGAACTAGCTCCAACTCGGTTTGACAGTGAAAACTGCAGGAACTTCAAACCGGCACTAGGAAACAGACTGAGAAAGCAGAGAAAAAGTGTCTCCTGCAACCCGTTCCCTTGGTGCTAGGTGAACGAACGTCTGTATACTTGCTCAGTTCTGAGAGATAAGTGTGTGTGAAAGCCGTCCTTCACCTAGCTTGTTGGGAACACAAAGTTTCTTTTCAGTTGCAAACTCCATTCCATACATATATATGGGGAGGTACTAGCTCCAACTCGTTTTTACAGTGAAAACTGCAGGAACATCAAACCGGCACTAGGAAACAGACTGAGAAAGCAGAGAAAAAGTGTCTCCTGCAACCCGTTCCCTTGGTGCTAGATGAACGAACGTCTCTCCACTTGCTCAGTTCTGAGTGATAAGTGTGTGTGAAAGCCGTCCTTCAACTAGCTTGTTGGGAACACAAAGTTTCTTTTCAGTTGCAAACTCCATTCCATACATATATATGGGGAGGTACTAGCTCCAACTCGGTTTGACAGTGAAAACTGCAGGAACTTCAAACCGGCACTAGGTAACAGACTGAGAAAGCAGAGAAAAAGTGTCTCCTGCAACCCGTTCCCTTGGTGCTAGATGAACGAACGTCTCTCCACTTGCTCAGTTCTGAGAGAAAAGTGTGTGAAAGCCGTCCTTCACCTAGCTTGTTGGGAACACAATGTTTCTTTTCAGTTGCAAACTTCATTCCATACATATATATGGGGAGGTACTAGCTCCAACTCGGTTTTAAAGTGAAAACTGCAGGAACTTCAAACCGGCACTAGGTAACAGACTGAGAAAGCAGAGAAAAAGTGTCTCCTGCAACCCGTTCCCTTGGTGCTAGATGAACGAACGTCTCTCCACTTGCTCAGTTCTGAGAGATAAGTGTGTGTGAAAGCCGTCCTTCACCTAGCTTGTTGGGAACACAAAGTTTCTTTTCAGTTGCAAACTCCATTACATACATATATATGGGGAGGTACTAGCTCCAACTCGGTTTGACAGTGAAAACTGCAGGAACTTCAAACCGGCACGAGGAAACAGACTGAGAAAGCAGAGAAAAAGTGTCTCCTGCAACCCGTTCCCTTGGTGCTAGATGAACGAACGTCTCTCCACTTGCTCAGTTCTGAGAGATAAGTGTGTGTGAAAGCCGACCTTCACCTAGCTTGTTGGGAACACAAAGTTTCTTTTCAGTTACAAACTCCATTCCATACATATATATGGGGAGGTACTAGCTCCAACACGGTTTGACAGTGAAAACTGCAGGAACTTCCAACCGGAACTAGGAAACAGACTGAGAAAGCAGAGAAAAAGTGTCTCCTGCAACCCGTTCCCTTGGTGCTAGATGAACGAACGTCTCTCCACTTGCTCAGTTCTGAGAGATAAGTGTGTGTGAAAGCCGTCCTTCACCTAGCTTGTTGGGAACACAAAGTTTCTTTTCAGTTGCAAACTCCATTCCATACATATATATGGGGAGGTACTAGCTCCAACTCGGTTTGACAGTGAAAACTGCAGGAACTTCAAACCGGCACTAGGAAACAGACTGAGAAAGCAGAGAAAATGTGTCTCCTGCAACCCGTTCCCTTGGTGCTAGATGAACGAAAGTCTCTCCACTTGCTCAGTTCTGAGAGATAAGTGTGTGTGAAAGCCGTCCTTCACCTAGCTTGTTGGGAACACAAAGTTTCTTTTCAGTTGCAAACTCCATTCCATACATATATATGGGGAGGTACTAGCTCCAACTCGTTTTTACAGTGTAAACTGCAGGAACCTCAAACCGGCACTAGGAAACAGACTGAGAAAGCAGAGAAAAAGTGTCTCCTGCAACCCGTTCCCTTGGTGCTAGATGAAAGAACGTCTCTCCACTTGCTCAGTTCTGAGTGATAAGTGTGTGTGAAAGCCGTCCTTCAACTAGCTTGTTGGGAACACAAAGTTTCTTTTCAGTTGCAAACTCCATTCCATACATATATATGGGGAGGTACTAGCTCCAACTCGGTTTGACAGTGAAAACTGCAGGAACTTCAAACCGGCACTAGGAAACAGACTGAGAAAGCAGAGAAAATGTGTCTCCTGCAACCCGTTCCCTTGGTGCTAGATGAACGAAAGTCTCTCCACTTGCTCAGTTCTGAGAGATAAGTGTGTGTGAAAGCCGTCCTTCACCTAGCTTGTTGGGAACACAAAGTTTCTTTTCAGTTGCAAACTCCATTCCATACATATATATGGGGAGGTACTAGCTCCAACTCGTTTTTACAGTGTAAACTGCAGGAACCTCAAACCGGCACTAGGAAACAGACTGAGAAAGCAGAGAAAAAGTGTCTCCTGCAACCCGTTCCCTTGGTGCTAGATGAAAGAACGTCTCTCCACTTGCTCAGTTCTGAGTGATAAGTGTGTGTGAAAGCCGTCCTTCAACTAGCTTGTTGGGAACACAAAGTTTCTTTTCAGTTGCAAACTCCATTCCATACATATATATGGGGAGGAACTAGCTCCAACTCGGTTTGACAGTGAAAACTGCAGGAACTTCAAACCGGCACTAGGTAACAGACTGAGAAAGCAGAGAAATAGTGTCTCCTGCAACCCGTTCCCTTGGTGCTAGATGAACGAACGTCTCTCCACTTGCTCAGTTCTGAGAGATAAGTGTGTGAAAGCCGTCCTTCACCTAGCTTGTTGGGAACACAAAGTTTCTTTTCAGTTGCAAACTACATTCCATACATTTATATGGGGAGGTACTAGCTCCAACTCGGTTTGACTGTGAAAACTGCAGGAACTTCAAACCGGCACTAGGAAACAGACTGAGAAAGCAGAGAAAAAGTGTCTCCTGCAACCCGTTCCCTTGGTGCTAGGTGAACGAACGTCTGTATACTTGCTCAGTTCTGAGAGATAAGTGTGTGTGAAAGCCGTCCTTCACCTAGCTTGTTGGGAACACAAAGTTTCTTTTCAGTTGCAAACTCCATTCCATACATATATATGGGGAGGTACTAGCTCCAACTCGTTTTTACAGTGAAAACTGCACGAACCTCAAACCGGCACTAGGAAACAGACTGAGAAAGCAGAGAAAAAGTGTCTCCTGCAACCCGTTCCCTTGGTGCTAGATGAACGAACGTCTCTCCACTTGCTCAGTTCTGAGTGATAAGTGTGTGTGAAAGCCGTCCTTCAACTAGCTTGTTGGGAATACAAAGTTTCTTTTCAGTTGCAAACTCCATTCCATACATATATATGGGGAGGAACTAGCTCCAACTCGGTTTGACAGTGAAAACTGCAGGAACTTCAAACCGGCACTAGGTAACAGACTGAGAAAGCAGAGAAAAAGTGTCTCCTGCAACCCGTTCCCTTGGTGCTAGATGAACGAACGTCTCTCCACTTGCTCAGTTCTGAGAGATAAGTGTGTGAAAGCCGTCCTTCACCTAGCTTGTTGGGAACACAAAGTTTCTTTTCAGTTGCAAACTTCATTCCATACATATATATGGGGAGGTACTAGCTCCAACTCGGTTTTAAAGTGAAAACTGCAGGAACTTCAAACCGGCACTAGGTAACAGACTGAGAAAGCAGAGAAAAAGTGTCTCCTGCAACCCGTTCCCTTGGTGCTAGATGAACGAACGTCTCTCCACTTGCTCAGTTCTGAGAGATAAGTGTGTGTGAAAGCCGTCCTTCACCTAGCTTGTTGGGAACACAAAGTTTCTTTTCAGTTGCAAACTCCATTCCATACATATATATGGGGAGGTACTAGCTCCAACTCGGTTTGACAGTGAAAACTGCAGGAACTTCAAACCGGCACTAGGAAACAGACTGAGAAAGCAGAGAAAAAGTGTCTCCTGCAACCCGTTCCCTTGGTGCTAGATGAACGAACGTCTCTCCACTTGCTCAGTTCTGAGAGATAAGTGTGTCTGAAAGCCGTCCTTCACCTAGCTTGTTGGGAACACAAAGTTTCTTTTCAGTTGCAAACTCCATTCCATACATATATATGGGGAGGTACTAGCTCCAACTCGGTTTGACAGTGAAAACTGCAGGAACTTCAAACCGGCACTAGGTAACAGACTGAGAAAGCAGAGAAAAAGTTTCTCCTGCAACCCGTTCCCTTGGTGCTAGATGAACGAACGTCTCTCCACTTGCTCAGTTCTGAGAGATAAGTGTGTGTGAAAGCCGTCCTTCACCTAGCTTGTTGGGAACACAAAGTTTCTTTTCAGTTGCAAACTCCATTCCATACTTATATATGGGGAGGTACTAGCTCCAACTCGGTTTTAAAGTGAAAACTGCAGGTACTTCAAACCGGCACTAGGTAACAGACTGAGAAAGCAGAGAAAAAGTGTCTCCTGCAACCCGTTCCCTTGGTGCTAGATGAACGAACGTCTCTCCACTTGCTCAGTTCTGAGACATAAGTGTGTGTGAAAGCCGTCCTTCACCTAGCTTGTTGGGAACACAAAGTTTCTTTTCAGTTGCAAACTCCATTCCATACATATATATGGGGAGGTACAAGCTCCAACTCGGTTTGACAGTGAAAACTGCAGGAACTTCAAACCGGCACTAGGAAACAGAGTGAGAAACAGAGAAAAAGTGTCTCCTGCAACCCGTTCTCTTGGTGCTAGATGAACGAACGTCTCTCCACTTGCTCAGTTCTGAGAGATAAGTGTGTGTGAAAGCCGTCCTTCACCTAGCTTGTTGGGAACACAAAGTTTCTTTTCAGTTGCAAACTCCATTCCATACATATATATGGGGTGGTACTAGCTCCAACTCGGTTTTAAAGTGAGAACTGCAGGAACTTCAAACCGGCACTAGGTAACAGAATGAGAAAGCAGAGAAAAAGTGTCTCCTGCAACCCGTTCCCTTGGTGCTAGATGAACGAACGTCTCTCCACTTGCTCAGTTCTGAGAGATAAGTGTGTGTGAAAGCCGTCCTTCACCTAGCTTGTTGGGAACACAAAGTTTCTTTTCAGTTGCAAACTCCATTCCATACATATATATGGGGAGGTACTAGCTCCAACTCGGTTTTACAGTGAAAACTGCAGGAACTTCAAACCGGCACTAGGAAACAGACTGAGAAAGCAGAGAAAAAGTGTCTCCTGCAACCCGTTCCCTTGGTGCTAGATGAACGAACGTCTCTCCACTTGCTCAGTTCTGAGAGATAAGTGTGTGTGAAAGCCGTCCTTCACCTAGCTTGTTGGGAACACAAAGTTTCTTTTCAGTTGCAAACCCCATTCCATACGTATATATGGGGAGGAACTAGCTCCAAATCGGTTTGACAGTGAAAACTGCAGGAACTTCAAACCGGCACTAGGAAACAGACTGAGAAAGCAGAGAAAAAGTGTCTCCTGCAACCCGTTCCCTTGGTGCTAGATGAACGAACGTCTCTCCACTTGCTCAGTTCTGAGAGATAAGTGTGTGTGAAAGCCGTCCTTCACCTAGCTTGTTGGGAACACAAAGTTTCTTTTCAGTTGCAAACTCCATTCCATACATATATATGGGGAGGTACTAGCTCCAACTCGGTTTGACAGTGAAAACTGCAGGAACTTCAAACCGGCACTAGGAAACAGACTGAGAAAGCAGAGAAAAAGTGTCTCCTGCAACCCGTTCCCTTGGTGCTAGATGAACGAACGTCTCTCCACTTGCTCAGTTCTGAGAGATAAGTGTGTGTGAAAGCCGTCCTTCACCTAGCTTGTTGGGAACACAAAGTTTCTTTTCAGTTGCAAACTCCATTCCATACTTATATATGGGGAGGTACTAGCTCCAAATCGGTTTGACAGTGAAAACTGCAGGAACTTCAAACCGGCACTAGGAAACAGACTGAGAAAGCAGAGAAAAAGTGTCTCCTGCAACCCGTTCCCTTGGTGCTAGGTGAACGAACGTCTGTCCACTTGCTCAGTTCTGAGAGATAAGTGTGTGTGAAAGCCGTCTTTCACCTAGCTTGTTGGGAACACAAAGTTTCTTTTCAGTTGCAAACTTCATTCCATACATATATATGGGGACGAACTAGCTCCAACTCGGTTTTACAGTGTAAACTGCAGGAACTTCAAACCGGCACTAGGAATCAGACTGAGAAAGCAGAGAAAAAGTGTCTCCTGCAACCCGTTCCCTTGGTGCTAGATGAACGAACGTCTCTCCACTTGCTCAGTTCTGAGAGATATGTGTGTGTGAAAGCCGTCTTTCACCTAGCTTGTAGGGAACACAAAGTTTCTTTTCAGTTGCAAACTACATTCCATACATATATATGGGGAGGAACTAGCTCCAACTCGGTTTGACAGTGAAAACTGCAGGAACCTCAAACCGGCACTAGGAAACAGACTGAGAAAGCAGAGAAAAAGTGTCTCCTGCAACCCGTTCCCTTGGTGCTAGATGAACGAACGTCTCTCCACTTGCTCAGTTCTGAGAGATAAGTGTGTGTGAAAGCCGTCCTTCACCTAGCTTGTTGGGAACACAAAGTTTCTTTTCAGTTGCAAACTCCATTCCATACATATATATGGGGAGGTACTAGCTCCAACTCGGTTTTAAAGTGAAAACTGCAGGAACTTCAAACCGGCCCTAGGTAACAGACTGAGAAAGCAGAGAAAAAGTGTCTCCTGCAACCCGTTCCCTTGGTGCTAGATGAACGAACGTCTCTCCACTTGCTCAGTTCTGAGAGATAAGTGTGTGTGAAAGCCGTCCTTCACCTAGCTTGTTGGGAACACAAAGTTTCTTTTCAGTTGCAAACTCCATTCCATACATATATATGGGGAGGTACTAGCTCCAACTCGGTTTGACAGTGAAAACTGCAGGAACTTCAAACCGGAACTAGGAAACAGACTGAGAAAGCACAGAAAAAGTGTCTCCTGCAACCCGTTCCCTTGGTGCTAGATGAACGAACGTCTCTCCACTTGCTCAGTTCTGAGAGATAAGTGTGTGTGAAAGCCGTCCTTCACCTAGCTTGTTGGGAACACAAAGTTTCTTTTCAGTTGCAAACTCCATTCCATACATATATATGGGGAGGTACTAGCTCCAACTCGGTTTTACAGTGAAAACTGCAGGAACTTCAAACCGGCACTAGGAAACAGACTGAGAAAGCAGAGAAAAAGTTTCTCCTGCAACCCGTTCCGTTGGTGCTAGATGAACGAACGTCTCTCCACTTGCTCAGTTCTGAGAGATAAGTGTGTGTGAAAGCCGTGCTTCACCTAGCTTGTTGGGAACACAAAGTTTCTTTTCAGTTGCAAACTCCATTCCATACATATAAATGGGGAGGTACTAGCTCCAACTCGGTTTGACAGTGAAAACTGCAGGAACTTCCAACCGGAACTAGGAAACAGACTGAGAAAGCAGAGAAAAAGTGTCTCCTGCAACCCGTTCCCTTGGTGCTAGATGAACGAACGTCTCTCCACTTGCTCAGTTCTGAGAGATAAGTGTGTGTGAAAGCCGTCCTTCACCTAGCTTGTTGGGAACACAAAGTTTCTTTTCAGTTTCAAACTCCATTCCATACATATATATGGGGAATTACTAGCTCCAACTCGGTTTGACAGTGAAAACTGCAGGAACTTCAAACCGGCACTAGGAAACAGACTGAGAAAGCAGAGAAAAAGTGTCTCGTGCAACCCGTTCCCTTGGTGCTAGATGAACGAACGTCTCTCCACTTGCTCAGTTCTGAGAGATAAGTGTGTGTGAAAGCCGTCCTTCACCTAGCTTGTTGGGAACACAAAGTTTCTTTTCAGTTGCAAACTCCTTTCCATACCTATATATGGGGAGGTACTAGCTCCAACTCGGTTTTACAGTGAAAACTGCAGGAACTTCAAACCGGCACTAGGAATCAGACTGAGAAAGCAGAGAAAAAGTGTCTCCTGCAACCCGTTCCCTTGGTGCTAGATGAACGAACGTCTCTCCACTTGCTCAGTTCTGAGAGATAAGTGTGTGTGAAAGCCGTCCTTCACCTAGCTTGTTGGGAACACAAAGTTTGTTTTCAGTTGCAAACTACATTCCATACATTTATATGGGGAGGTACTAGCTCCAACTCGGTTTGATAGTGAAAACTGCAGGAACTTCAAAACGGCACTAGGAAACAGACTGAGAAAGCAGAGAAAAAGTGTCTCCTGCAACCCGTTCCCTTGGTGCTAGATGAACGAACGTCTCTCCACTTGCTCAGTTCTGAGAGATAAGTGTGTGTGAAAGCCGTCCTTCACCTAGCTTGTTGGGAACACAAAGTTTCTTTTCAGTTGCAAACTCCATTCCATACATATATATGGGGAAGTACTAGCTCCAACTCGGTTTGACAGTGAAAACTGCAGGAACTTCAAACCGGCACTAGGAAACAGAGTGAGAAAGCAGAGAAAAAGTGTCTCCTGCAACCCGTTCCCTTGGTGCTAGATGAACGAACGTCTCTCCACTTGCTCAGTTCTGAGAGATAAGTGTGTGTGAAAGCCGTCCTTCACCTAGCTTGTTGGGAACACAAAGTTTCTTTTCAGTTGCAAACTCCATTCCATACGTATATATGGGGAAGTACTAGCTCCAACTCGGTTTGACAGTGAAAACTGCAGGAACTTCAAACCGGCACTAGGAAACAGATTGAGAAAGCAGAGAAAAAGTGTCTCCTGCAACCCGTTCCCTTGGTGCTAGATGAACGAACGTCTCTCCACTTGCTCAGTTCTGAGAGATAAGTGTGTGTGAAAGCCGTCCTTCACCTAGCTTGTTGGGAACACAAAGTTTCTATTCAGTTGCAAACTCCTTTCCATACCTATATATGGGGAGGTAGAAGATCCAACTCGGTTTTACAGTGAAAACTGCAGGAACTTCAAACCGGCACTAAGAATCAGACTGAGAAAGCAGAGAAAAAGTGTCTCCTGCAAACCTTTCCCTTGGTGCTAGATGAACGAACGTCTCTCCACTTGCTCAGTTCTGAGAGATAAGTGTGTGTGAAAGCCGTCCTTCACCTAGCTTGTTGGGAACACAAAGTTTCTTTTCAGTTGCAAACTACATTCCATACATTTATATGGGGAGGTACTAGCTCCAACTCGGTTTGATAGTGAAAACTGCAGGAACTTCAAACCGGCACTAGGAAACAGAGTGAGAAAGCAGAGAAAAAGTGTCTCCTGCAACCCGTTCCCTTGGTGCTAGATGAACGAACGTCTCTCCACTTGCTCAGTTCTGAGAGATAAGTGTGTGTGAAAGCCGTCCTTCACCTAGCTTGTTGGGAACACAAAGTTTCTTTTCAGTTGCAAACTCCATTCCATACATATATATGGGGAGGTACTAGCTCCAACTCGGTTTTAAAGTGAAAACTGCAGGAACTTCAAACCGGCACTAGGTAACAGACTGAGAAAGCAGAGAAAAAGTGTCTCCTGCAACCCGTTCCCTTGGTGCTAGATGAACGAACGTCTCTCCACTTGCTCAGTTCTGAGAGATAAGTGTGTGTGAAAGCCGTCCTTCACCTAGCTTGTTGGGAACACAAAGTTTCTTTTCAGTTGCAAACTCCATTCCATACATATATATGGGTAGTACAAGCTCCAACTCGGTTTGACAGTGAAAACTGCAGGAACTTCAAACCGGCACTAGGAAACAGACTGAGAAAGCAGAGAAAAAGTGTCTCCTGCAACCCGTTCCCTTGGTGCTAGGTGAACGAACGTCTGTCCACTTGCTCAGTTCTGAGAGATAAGTGTGTGTGAAAGCCGTCTTTCACCTAGCTTGTTGGGAACACAAAGTTTCTTTTCAGTTGCAAACTTCATTCCATACATATATATGGGGACGAACTAGCTCCAACTCGGTTTTACAGTGTAAACTGCAGGAACTTCAAACCGGCACTAGGAATCAGACTGAGAAAGCAGAGAAAAAGTGTATCCTGCAACCCGTTCCCTTGGTGCTAGATGAACGAACGTCTCTCCACTTGCTCAGTTCTGAGAGATATGTGTGTGTGAAAGCCGTCTTTCACCTAGCTTGTTGGGAACACAAAGTTTCTTTTCAGTTGCAAACTACATTCCATACATATATATGGGGAGGAACTAGCTCCAACTCGGTTTGACAGTGAAAACTGCAGGAACCTCAAACCGGCACTAGGAAACAGACTGAGAAAGCAGAGAAAAAGTGTCTCCTGCAACCCGTTCCCTTTGTGCTAGATGAACGAACGTCTCTCCACTTGCTCAGTTCTGAGAGATAAGTGTGTGTGAAAGCCGTCCTTCACCTAGCTTGTTGGGAACACAAAGTTTCTTTTCAGTTGCAAACTCCATTCCATACATATATATGGGGAGGTACTAGCTCCAACTCGGTTTTAAAGTGAAAACTGCAGGAACTTCAAACCGGCACTAGGTAACAGACTGAGAAAGCAGAGAAAAAGTTTCTCCTGCAACCCGTTCCCTTGGTGCTAGATGAACGAACGTCTCTCCACTTGCTCAGTTCTGAGAGATAAGTGTGTGTGAAAGCCGTCCTTCACCTAGCTTGTTGGGAACACAAAGTTTCTTTTCAGTTGCAAACTCCATTCCATACATATATATGGGGAGGTACTAGCTCCAACTCGGTTTGACAGTGAAAACTGCAGGAACTTCAAACCGGAACTAGGAAACAGACTGAGAAAGCAGAGAAAAAGTGTCTCCTGCAACCCGTTCCCTTGGTGCTAGATGAACGAACGTCTCTCCACTTGCTCAGTTCTGAGAGATAAGTGTGTGTGAAAGCCGTCCTTCACCTAGCTTGTTGGGAACACAAAGTTTCTTTTCAGTTGCAAACTCCATTCCATACATATATATGGGGAGGTACTAGCTCCAACTCGGTTTTACAGTGAAAACTGCAGGAACTTCAAACCGGCACTAGGAAACAGACTGAGAAAGCAGAGAAAAAGTTTCTCCTGCAACCCGTTCCGTTGGTGCTAGATGAACGAACGTCTCTCCACTTGCTCAGTTCTGAGAGATAAGTGTGTGTGAAAGCCGTCCTTCACCTAGCTTGTTGGGAACACAAAGTTTCTTTTCAGTTGCAAACTCCATTCCATACATATATATGGGGAGGTACTAGCTCCAACTCGGTTTGACAGTGAAAACTGCAGGAACTTCCAACCGGAACTAGGAAACAGACTGAGAACGCAGAGAAAAAGTGTCTCCTGCAACCCGTTCCCTTGGTGCCAGATGAACGAACGTCTCTCCACTTGCTCAGTTCTGAGAGATAAGTGTGTGTGAAAGCCGTCCTTCACCTAGCTTGTTGGGAACACAAAGTTTCTTTTCAGTTGCAAACTCCATTCCATACATATATATGGGGAAGTACTAGCTCCAACTCGGTTTGACAGTGAAAACTGCAGGAACTTCAAACCGGCACTAGGAAACAGACTGAGAAAGCAGAGAAAAAGTGTCTCGTGCAACCCGTTCCCTTGGTGCTAGATGAACGAACGTCTCTCCACTTGCTCAGTTCTGAGAGATAAGTGTGTGTGAAAGCCGTCCTTCACCTAGCTTGTTGGGAACACAAAGTTTCTTTTCAGTTGCAAACTCCTTTCCATACCTATATATGGGGAGGTACTAGCTCCAACTCGGTTTTACAGTGAAAACTGCAGGAACTTCAAACCGGAACTAGGAATCAGACTGAGAAAGCAGAGAAAAAGTGTCTCCTGCAACCCGTTCCCTTGGTGCTAGATGAACGAACGTCTCTCCACTTGCTCAGTTCTGAGAGATAAGTGTGTGTGAAAGCCGTCCTTCACCTAGCTTGTTGGGAACACAAAGTTTGTTTTCAGTTGCAAACTACATTCCATACATTTATATGGGGAGGTACTAGCTCCAACTCGGTTTGATAGTGAAAACTGCAGGAACTTCAAAACGGCACTAGGAAACAGACTGAGAAAGCAGAGAAAAAGTGTCTCCTGCAACCCGTTCCCTTGGTGCTAGATGAACGAACGTCTCTCCACTTGCTCAGTTCTGAGAGATAAGTGTGTGTGAAAGCCGTCCTTCACCTAGCTTGTTGGGAACACAAAGTTTCTTTTCAGTTGCAAACTCCATTCCATACATATATATGGGGAAGTACTAGCTCCAACTCGGTTTGACAGTGAAAACTGCAGGAACTTCAAACCGGCACTAGGAAACAGAGTGAGAAAGCAGAGAAAAAGTGTCTCCTGCAACCCGTTCCCTTGGTGCTAGATGAACGAACGTCTCTCCACTTGCTCAGTTCTGAGAGATAAGTGTGTGTGAAAGCCGTCCTTCACCTAGCTTGTTGGGAACACAAAGTTTCTTTTCAGTTGCAAACTCCATTCCATACGTATATATGGGGAAGTACTAGCTCCAACTCTGTTTGACAGTGAAAACTGCAGGAACTTCAAACCGGCACTAGGAAACAGATTGAGAAAGCAGAGAAAAAGTGTCTCCTGCAAACCGTTCCCTTGGTGCTAGATGAACGAACGTCTCTCCACTTGCTCAGTTCTGAGAGATAAGTGTGTGTGAAAGCCGTCCTTCACCTAGCTTGTTGGGAACACAAAGATTCTATTCAGTTGCAAACTCCTTTCCATACCTATATATGGGGAGGTAGAAGCTCCAACTCGGTTTTACAGTGAAAACTGCAGGAACTTCAAACCGGCACTAAGAATCAGACTGAGAAAGCAGAGAAAAAGTGTCTCCTGCAAACCTTTCCCTTGGTGCTAGATGAACGAACGTCTCTCCACTTGCTCAGTTCTGAGAGATAAGTGTGTGTGAAAGCCGTCCTTCACCTAGCTTGTTGGGAACACAAAGTTTCTTTTCAGTTGCAAACTACATTCCATACATTTATATGGGGAGGTACTAGCTCCAACTCGGTTTGATAGTGAAAACTGCAGGAACTTCAAACCGGCACTAGGAAACAGAGTGAGAAAGCAGAGAAAAAGTGTCTCCTGCAACCCGTTCCCTTGGTGCTAGATGAACGAACGTCTCTCCACTTGCTCAGTTCTGAGAGATAAGTGTGTGTGAAAGCCGTCCTTCACCTAGCTTGTTGGGAACACAAAGTTTCTTTTCAGTTGCAAACTCCATTCCATACATATATATGGGTAGTACAAGCTCCAACTCGGTTTGACAGTGAAAACTGCAGGAACTTCAAACCGGCACTAGGAAACAGACTGAGAAAGCAGAGAAAAAGTGTCTCCTGCAACCCGTTCCCTTGGTGCTAGGTGAACGAACGTCTGTCCACTTGCTCAGTTCTGAGAGATAAGTGTGTGTGAAAGCCGTCTTTCACCTAGCTTGTTGGGAACACAAAGTTTCTTTTCAGTTGCAAACTTCATTCCATACATATATATGGGGACGAACTAGCTCCAACTCGGTTTTACAGTGTAAACTGCAGGAACTTCAAACCGGCACTAGGAATCAGACTGAGAAAGCAGAGAAAAATTGTATCCTGCAACCCGTTCCCTTGGTGCTAGATGAACGAACGTCTCTCCACTTGCTCAGTTCTGAGAGATATGTGTGTGTGAAAGCCGTCTTTCACCTAGCTTGTTGGGAACACAAAGTTTCTTTTCAGTTGCAAACTACATTCCATACATATATATGGGGAGGAAGTAGCTCCAACTCGGTTTGACAGTGAAAACTGCAGGAACCTCAAACCGGCACTAGGAAACAGACTGAGAAAGCAGAGAAAAAGTGTCTCCTGCAACCCGTTCCCTTTGTGCTAGATGAACGAACGTCTCTCCACTTGCTCAGTTCTGAGAGATAAGTGTGTGTGAAAGCCGTCCTTCACCTAGCTTGTTGGGAACACAAAGTTTCTTTTCAGTTGCAAACTCCATTCCATACATATATATGGGGAAGTACTAGCTCCAACTCGGTTTGACAGTGAAAACTGCAGGAACTTCAAACCGGCACTAGGTAACAGACTGAGAAAGCAGAGAAAAAGTGTCTCCTGCAACCCGTTCCCTTGGTGCTAGATGAACGAACGTCTCTCCACTTGCTCAGTTCTGAGAGATAAGTGTGTGTGAAAGCCGTCCTTCACCTAGCTTGTTGGGAACACAAAGTTTCTTTTCAGTTGCAAACTCCATTCCATACATATATATGGGGAGGTACTAGCTCCAACTCGGTTTGACAGTGAAAACTGCAGGAACTTCAAACCGGAACTAGGAAACAGACTGAGAAAGCAGAGAAAAAGTGTCTCCTGCAACCCGTTCCCTTGGTGCTAGATGAACGAACGTCTCTCCACTTGCTCAGTTCTGAGAGATAAGTGTGTGTGAAAGCCGTCCTTCACCTAGCTTGTTGGGAACACAAAGTTTCTTTTCAGTTGCAAACTCCATTCCATACATATATATGGGGAGGTACTAGCTCCAACTCGGTTTTACAGTGAAAACTGCAGGAACTTCAAACCGGCACTAGGAAACAGACTGAGAAAGCAGAGAAAAAGTTTCTCCTGCAACCCGTTCCGTTGGTGCTAGATGAACGAACGTCTCTCCACTTGCTCAGTTCTGAGAGATAAGTGTGTGTGAAAGCCGTCCTTCACCTAGCTTGTTGGGAACACAAAGTTTCTTTTCAGTTGCAAACTCCATTCCATACATATATATGGGGAGGTACTAGCTCCAACTCGGTTTGACAGTGAAAACTGCAGGAACTTCCAACCGGAACTAGGAAACAGACTGAGAACGCAGAGAAAAAGTGTCTCCTGCAACCCGTTCCCTTGGTGCCAGATGAACGAACGTCTCTCCACTTGCTCAGTTCTGAGAGATAAGTGTGTGTGAAAGCCGTCCTTCACCTAGCTTGTTGGGAACACAAAGTTTCTTTTCAGTTGCAAACTCCATTCCATACATATATATGGGGAAGTACTAGCTCCAACTCGGTTTGACAGTGAAAACTGCAGGAACTTCAAACCGGCACTAGGAAACAGACTGAGAAAGCAGAGAAAAAGTGTCTCGTGCAACCCGTTCCCTTGGTGCTAGATGAACGAACGTCTCTCCACTTGCTCAGTTCTGAGAGATAAGTGTGTGTGAAAGCCGTCCTTCACCTAGCTTGTTGGGAACACAAAGTTTCTTTTCAGTTGCAAACTCCTTTCCATACCTATATATGGGGAGGTACTAGCTCCAACTCGGTTTTACAGTGAAAACTGCAGGAACTTCAAACCGGCACTAGGAATCAGACTGAGAAAGCAGAGAAAAAGTGTCTCCTGCAACCCGTTCCCTTGGTGCTAGATGAACGAACGTCTCTCCACTTGCTCAGTTCTGAGAGATAAGTGTGTGTGAAAGCCGTCCTTCACCTAGCTTGTTGGGAACACAAAGTTTGTTTTCAGTTGCAAACTACATTCCATACATTTATATGGGGAGGTACTAGCTCCAACTCGGTTTGATAGTGAAAACTGCAGGAACTTCAAAACGGCACTAGGAAACAGACTGAGAAAGCAGAGAAAAAGTGTCTCCTGCAACCCGTTCCCTTGGTGCTAGATGAACGAACGTCTCTCCACTTGCTCAGTTCTGAGAGATAAGTGTGTGTGAAAGCCGTCCTTCACCTAGCTTGTTGGGAACACAAAGTTTCTTTTCAGTTGCAAACTCCATTCCATACATATATATGGGGAGGTACTAGCTCCAACTCGGTTTTAAAGTGAAAACTGCAGGAACTTCAAACCGGCACTAGGTAACAGACTGAGAAAGCAGAGAAAAAGTGTCTCCTGCAACCCGTTCCCTTGGTGCTAGATGAACGAACGTCTCTCCACTTGCTCAGTTCTGAGAGATAAGTGTGTGTGAAAGCCGTCCTTCACCTAGCTTGTTGGGAACACAAAGTTTCTTTTCAGTTGCAAACTCCATTCCATACATATATATGGGTAGTACAAGCTCCAACTCGGTTTGACAGTGAAAACTGAAGGAACTTCAAACCGGCACTAGGAAACAGAGTGAGAAAGCAGAGAAAAAGTGTCTCCTGCAACCCGTTCCCTTGGTGCTAGATGAACGAACGTCTCTCCACTTGCTCAGTTCTGAGAGATACGTGTGTGTGAAAGCCGTCCTTCACCTAGCTTGTTGGGAACACAAAGTTTCTTTTCAGTTGCAAACTCCATTCCATACATATATATGGGGTGGTACTAGCTCCAACTCGGTTTTAAAGTGAAAACTGCAGGAACTTCAAACCGGCACTAGGTAACAGACTGAGAAAGCAGAGAAAAAGTGTCTCCTGCAACCCGTTCCCTTGGTGCTAGATGAACGAACGTCTCTCCACTTGCTCAGTTCTGAGAGATAAGTGTGTGTGAAAGCCGTCCTTCACCTAGCTTGTTGGGAACACAAAGTTTCTTTTCAGTTGCAAACTCCATTCCATACATATATATGGGGAGGTACTAGCTCCAACTCGGTTTTACAGTGAAAACTGCAGGAAATTCAAACCAGCACTAGGAAACAGACTGAGAAAGCAGAGAAAAAGTGTCTCCTGCAACCCGTTCCCTTGGTGCTAGATGAACGAACGTCTCTCCACTTGCTCAGTTCTGAGAGATAAGTGTGTGTGAAAGCCGTCCTTCACCTAGCTTGTTGGGAACACAAAGTTTCTTTTCAGTTGCAAACTCCATTCCATACATATATATGGGGAGGTACTAGCTCCAACTCGGATTTACAGTGAAAACTGCAGGAACTTCAAACCGGCACTAGGAAACAGACTGAGAAAGCAGAGAAAAAGTGTCTCCTGCAACCCGTTCCCTTGGTGCTAGATGAACGAACGTCTCTCCCCTTGCTCAGTTTTGAGAGATAAGTGTGTGTGAAAGCCGTCCTTCACCCAGCCTGTTGGGAACACAAAGTTTCTTTTCAGTTGCAAACTCCATTCCATACATATATATGGGGAGGTACTAGCTCCAACTCGGTTTGACAGTGAAAATTGCAGGAACTTCCAACCGGCACTAGGAAACAGACTGAGAAAGCAGAGAAAAAGAGTCTCCTTCAACCCGTACCCTTGGTGCTAAATGAACGAACGTCTCTCCACTTGCTCAGTTCTGAGAGATAAGTGTGTGTGAAAGCCGTCCTTCACCTAGCTTGTTGGGAACAGAAAGTTTCTTTTCAGTTGCAAACTCCATTCCATACATATATATGGGGACGAACTAGCTCCAACTCGGTTTGACAGTGAAAACTGCAGGAACTTCAAACCGGCACTAGGAAACAGACTGAGAAAGCAGAGAAAAAGTGTCTCCTGCAACCCGTTCCCTTGGTGCTAGATGAACGAACGTCTCTCCACTTGCTCAGTTCTGAGAGATAAGTGTGTGTGAAAGCCGTCCTTCACCTAGCTTGTTGGGAACACAAAGTTTCTTTTCAGTTGCAAACTCCATTCCATACATATATATGGGGAGGTACTAGCTCCAACTCGGTTTTAAAGTGAAAACTGCAGGAACTTCAAACCGGCACTAGGTAACAGACTGAGAAAGCAGAGAAAAAGTGTCTCCTGCAACCCGTTCCCTTGGTGCTAGATGAACGAACGTCTCTCCACTTGCTCAGTTCTGAGAGATAAGTGTGTGTGAAAGCCGTCCTTCACCTAGCTTGTTGGGAACACAAAGTTTCTTTTCAGTTGCAAACTCCATTCCATACATATATATGGGTAGTACAAGCTCCAACTCGGTTTGACAGTGAAAACTGCAGGAACTTCAAACCGGCACTAGGAAACAGAGTGAGAAAGCAGAGAAAAAGTGTCTCCTGCAACCCGTTCCCTTGGTGCTAGATGAACGAACGTCTCTCCACTTGCTCAGTTCTGAGAGATAGGTGTGTGTGAAAGCCGTCCTTCACCTAGCTTGTTGGGAACACAAAGTTTCTTTTCAGTTGCAAACTCCATTCCATACATATATATGGGGTGGTACTAGCTCCAACTCGGTTTTAAAGTGAAAACTGCAGGAACTTCAAACCGGCACTAGGTAACAGTCTGAGAAAGCAGAGAAAAAGTGTCTCCTGCAACCCGTTCCCTTGGTGCTAGATGAACGAACGTCTCTCCACTTGCTCAGTTCTGAGAGATAAGTGTGTGTGAAAGCCGTCCTTCACCTAGCTTGTTGGGAACACAAAGTTTCTTTTCAGTTGCAAACTCCATTCCATACATATATATGGGGAGGTACTAGCTCCAACTCGGTTTTACAGTGAAAACTGCAGGAACTTCAAACCGGCACTAGGAAACAGACTGAGAAAGCAGAGAAAAAGTGTCTCCTGCAACCCGTTCCCTTGGTGCTAGATGAACGAACGTCTCTCCACTTGCTCAGTTCTGAGAGATAAGTGTGTGTGAAAGCCGTCCTTCACCTAGCTTGTTGGGAACACAAAGTTTCTTTTCAGTTGCAAACTCCATTCCATACATATATATGGGGAGGTACTAGCTCCAACTCGGATTTACAGTGAAAACTGCAGGAACTTCAAACCGGCACTAGGAAACAGACTGAGAAAGCAGAGAAAAAGTGTCTCCTGCAACCCGTTCCCTTGGTGCTAGATGAACGAACGTCTCTCCCCTTGCTCAGTTTTGAGAGATAAGTGTGTGTGAAAGCCGTCCTTCACCCAGCTTGTTGGGAACACAAAGTTTCTTTTCAGTTGCAAACTCCATTCCATACATATATATGGGGAGGTACTAGCTCCAACTCGGTTTGACAGTGAAAATTGCAGGAACTTCCAACCGGCACTAGGAAACAGACTGAGAAAGCAGAGAAAAAGTGTCTCCTTCAACCCGTACCCTTGGTGCTAAATGAACGAACGTCTCTCCACTTGCTCAGTTCTGAGAGATAAGTGTGTGTGAAAGCCGTCCTTCACCTAGCTTGTTGGGAACAGAAAGTTTCTTTTCAGTTGCAAACTCCATTCCATACATATATATGGGGACGAACTAGCTCCAACTCGGTTTGACAGTGAAAACTGCAGGAACTTCAAACCGGCACTAGGAAACAGACTGAGAAAGCAGAGAAAAAGTGTCTCCTGCAACCCGTTCCCTTGGTGCTAGATGAACGAACGTCTCTCCACTTGCTCAGTTCTGAGAGATAAGTGTGTGTGAAAGCCGTCCTTCACCTAGCTTGTTGGGAACACAAAGTTTCTTTTCAGTTGCAAACTCCATTCCATACATATATATGGGGAGGTACTAGCTCCAACTCGGTTTGACAGTGAAAACTGCAGGAACTTCCAACCGGCACTAGGAAACAGACTGAGAAAGCAGAGAAAAAGTGTCTCCTGCAACCCGTTCCCTTGGTGCTAGATGAACGAACGTCTCTCCACTTGCTCAGTTCTGAGAGATAAGTGTGTGTGAAAGCCGTCCTTCACCTAGCTTGTTGGGAACACAAAGTTTCTTTTCAGTTGCAAACTCCATTCCATACATATATATGGGGACGAACTAGCTCCAACTCGGTTTGACAGTGAAAACTGCAGGAACTTCAAACCGGCACTAGGAAACAGACTGAGAAAGCAGAGAAAAAGTGTCTCCTGCAACCCGTTCCCTTGGTGCTAGATGAACGAACGTCTCTCCACTTGCTCAGTTTTGAGAGATAAGTGTGTGTGAAAGCCGTCCTTCACCTAGCTTGTTGGGAACACAAAGTTTCTTTTCAGTTGCAAACTCCAATCCATACATATATATGGGGAGGAACTAGCTCCAACTCGGTTTGACAGTGAAAACTGCAGGAACTTCAAACCGGCACTAGGAAACAGACTGAGAAAGCAGAGAAAAAGTGTCTCCTGCAACCCGTTCCCTTGGTGCTAGATGAACGAACGTCTCTCCACTTGCTCAGTTCTGAGAGATAAGTGTGTGTGAAAGCCGTCCTTCACCTAGCTTGTTGGGAACACAAAGTTTCTTTTCAGTTGCAAACTCCATTCCATACATTTATATGGGGAGGTACTAGCTCCAACTCGGTTTGACAGTGAAAACTGCAGGAACTTCAAACCGGCACTAGGAAACAGACTGAGAAAGCAGAGAAAAAGTGTCTCCTGCAACCCGTTCCCTTGGTGCTAGATGAACGAACGTCTCTCCACTTGCTCAGTTCTGAGAGATAAGTGTGTGTGAAAGCCGTCCTTCACCTAGCTTCTGGGAACACAAAGTTTCTTTTCAGTTGCAAACTCCATTCCATACATATATATGGGGAGGTACTAGCTCCAACTCGGTTTACAGTGAAAACTGCAGGAACTTCAAACCGGCACTAGGAAACAGCCTGAGAAAGCAGAGAAAAAGTGTCTCCTGCAACCCGTTCCCTTGGTGCTAGATGAACGAACGTCTCTCCACTTGCTCAGTTCTGAGAGATAAGTGTGTGTGAAAGCCGTCCTTCACCTAGCTTGTTGGGAACACAAAGTTTCTTTTCAGTTGCAAACTCCATTCCATACATATATATGGGGAGGTACTAGCTCCAACTCGGTTTGACAGTGAAAACTGCAGGAACTTCCAACCGGCACTAGGAAACAGACTGAGAAAGCAGAGAAAAAGTGTCCCCTGCAACCCGTTCCCTTGGTGCTAGGTGAACGAACGTCTGTCCACTTGCTCAGTTCTGAGAGATAAGTGTGTGTGAAAGCCGTCTTTCACCTAGCTTGTTGGGAACACAAAGTTTCTTTTCAGTTGCAAACTCAATTCCATACATATATATGGGGACGAACTAGCTCCAACTCGGTTTTACAGTGTAAACTGCAGGAACTTCAAACCGGCACTAGGAATCAGACTGAGAAAGCAGAGAAAAAGTGTCTCCTGCAACCCGTTCCCTTGGTGCTAGATGAAGGAACGTCTCTCCACTTGCTCAGTTCTGAGAGATATGTGTGTGTGAAAGCCGTCCTTCACCTAGCTTGTTGGGAACACAAAGTTTCTTTTCAGTTGCAAACTACATTCCATACATTTATATGGGGAGGTACTAGCTCCAACTCGGTTTGACAGTGAAAACTGCAGGAAATTCAAACCGGCACTAGGAAACAGACTGAGAAAGCAGAGAAAAAGTGTCTCCTGCAACCCGTTCCCTTGGTGCTAGATGAACGAACGTCTCTCCACTTGCTCAGTTCTGAGAGATAAGTGTGTGTGAAAGCCGTCCTTCACCTAGCTTGTTGGGAACACAAAGTTTCTTTTCAGTTGCAAACTCCATTCCATACATATATATGGGGAGGAACTAGCTCCAACTCGGTTTGACAGTGAAAACTGCAGGAACATCAAACCGGCACTAGGAAACAGACTGAGAAAGCAGAGAAAAAGTGTCTCCTGCAACCCGTTCCCTTGGTGCTAGATGAACGAACGTCTCTCCACTTGCTCAGTTCTGAGAGATAAGTGTGTGTGAAAGCCGTCCTTCACCTAGCTTGTTGGGAACACAAAGTTTCTTTTCAGTTGCAAACTCCATTCCATACATATATATGGGGAGGTACTAGCTCCAACTCGGTTTTACAGTGAAAACTGCAGGAACTTCAAACCGGCACTAGGAAACAGACTGAGAAAGCAGAGAAAAAGTGTCTCCTGCAACCCGTTCCGTTGGTGCTAGATGAACGAACGTCTCTCCACTTGCTCAGTTCTGAGAGATAAGTGTGTGTGAAAGCCGTCCTTCACCTAGCTTGTTGGGAACACAAAGTTTCTTTTCAGTTGCAAACTCCATTCCATACATATATATGGGGAGGTACTAGCTCCAACTCGGTTTGACAGTGAAAACTGCAGGAACTTCCAACCGGAACTAGGAAACAGACTGAGAAAGCAGAGAAAAAGTGTCTCCTGCAACCCGTTCCCTTGGTGCTAGATGAACGAACGTCTCTCCACTTGCTCAGTTCTGAGAGATAAGTGTGTGTGAAAGCCGTCCTTCACCTAGCTTGTTGGGAACACAAAGTTTCTTTTCAGTTGCAAACTCCTTTCCATACCTATATATGGGGAGGTACTAGCTCCAACTCGGTTTTACAGTGAAAACTGCAGGAATTTCAAACCGGCACTAGGAAACAGACTGAGAAAGCAGAGAAAAAGTGTCTCCTGCAACCCGTTCCCTTGGTGCTAGATGAACGAACGTCTCTCCACTTGCTCAGTTCTGAGAGATAAGTGTGTGTGAAAGCCGTCCTTCACCTAGCTTGTTGGGAACACAAAGTTTGTTTTCAGTTGCAAACTACATTCCATACATTTATATGGGGAGGTACTAACTCCAACTCGGTTTGATAGTGAAAACTGCAGGAACTTCAAAACGGCACTAGGAAACAGACTGAGAAAGCAGAGAAAAAGTGTCTCCTGCAACCCGTTCCCTTGGTGCTAGATGAACGAACGTCTCTCCACTTGCTCAGTTCTGAGAGGTAAGTGTGTGTGAAAGCCGTCCTTCACCTAGCTTGTTGGGAACACAAAGTTTCTTTTCAGTTGCAAACTCCATTCCATACATATATATGGGGAAGTACTAGCTCCAACTCGGTTTGACAGTGAAAACTGCAGGAACTTCAAACCGGCACTAGGAAACAGAGTGAGAAAGCAGAGAAAAAGTGTCTCCTGCAACCCGTTCCCTTGGTGCTAGATGAACGAACGTCTCTCCACTTGCTCAGTTCTGAGAGATAAGTGTGTGTGAAAGCCGTCCTTCACCTAGCTTGTTGGGAACACAAAGTTTCTTTTCAGTTGCAAACTCCATTCCATACATATATATGGGGAAGTACTAGCTCCAACTCGGTTTGACAGTGAAAACTGCAGGAACTTCAAACCGGCACTAGGAAACAGACTGAGAAAGCAGAGAAAAAGTGTCTCCTGCAACCCGTTCCCTTGGTGCTAGATGAACGAACGTCTCTCCACTTGCTCAGTTCTGAGAGATAAGTGTGTGTGAAAGCCGTCCTTCACCTAGCTTGTTGGGAACACAAAGTTTCTTTTCAGTTGCAAACTCCTTTCCATACATATATATGGGGAGGTAGAAGCTCCAACTCGGTTTTACAGTGAAAACTGCAGGAACTTCAAACCGGCACTAAGAATCAGACTGAGAAAGCAGAGAAAAAGTGTCTCCTGCAACCCGTTCCCTTGGTGCTAGATGAACGAACGTCTTTCCACTTGCTCAGTTCTGAGAGATAAGTGTGTGTGAAAGCCGTCCTTCACCTAGCTTGTTGGGAACACAAAGTTTCTTTTCAGTTGCAAACTACATTCCATACATTTATATGGGGAGGTACTAGCTCCAACTCGGTTTGATAGTTAAAACTGCAGGAACTTCAAACCGGCACTAGGAAACAGAGTGAGAAAGCAGAGAAAAAGTGTCTCCTGCAACCCGTTCCCTTGGTGCTAGATGAACGAACGTCTCTCCACTTGCTCAGTTCTGAGAGATAAGTGTGTGTGAAAGCCGTCCTTCACCTAGCTTGTTGGGAACACAAAGTTTCTTTTCAGTTGCAAACTCCATTCCATACATATATATGGGGAGGTACTAGCTCCAACTCGGTTTTAAAGTGAAAACTGCAGGAACTTCAAACCGGCACTAGGTAACAGACTGAGAAAGCAGAGAAAAAGTGTCTCCTGCAACCCGTTCCCTTGGTGCTAGATGAACGAACGTCTCTCCACTTGCTCAGTTCTGAGAGATAAGTGTGTGTGAAAGCCGTCCTTCACCTAGCTTGTTGGGAACACAAAGTTTCTTTTCAGTTGCAAACTCCATTCCATACATATATATGGGTAGTACAAGCTCCAACTCGGTTTGACAGTGAAAACTGCAGGAACTTCAAACCGGCACTAGGAAACAGAGTGAGAAAGCAGAGAAAAAGTGTCTCCTGCAACCCGTTCCCTTGGTGCTAGATGAACGAAAGTCTCTCCACTTGCTCAGTTCTGAGAGATAAGTGTGTGTGAAAGCCGTCCTTCACCTAGCTTGTTGGGAACACAAAGTTTCTTTTCAGTTGCAAACTCCATTCCATACATATATATGGGGTGGTACTAGCTCCAACTCGGTTTTAAAGTGAAAACTGCAGGAACTTCAAACCGGCACTAGGTAACAGACTGAGAAAGCAGAGAAAAAGTGTCTCCTGCAACCCGTTCCCTTGGTGCTAGATGAACGAACGTCTCTCCACTTGCTCAGTTCTGAGAGATAAGTGTGTGTGAAAGCCGTCCTTCACCTAGCTTGTTGGGAACACAAAGTTTCTTTTCAGTTGCAAACTACATTCCATACATATATATGGGGAGGTACTAGCTCCAACTCGGTTTTACAGTGAAAACTGCAGGAACTTCAAACCGGCACTAGGAAACAGACTGAGAAAGCAGAGAAAAAGTGTCTCCTGCAACCCGTTCCCTTGGTGCTAGATGAACGAACGTCTCTCCACTTGCTCAGTTCTGAGAGATAAGTGTGTGTGAAAGCCGTCCTTCACCTAGCTTGTTGGGAACACAAAGTTTCTTTTCAGTTGCAAACTCCATTCCATACATATATATGGGGAGGTACTAGCTCCAACTCGGATTTACAGTGAAAACTGCAGGAACTTCAAACCGGCACTAGGAAACAGACTGAGAAAGCAGAGAAAAAGTGTCTCCTGCAACCCGTTCCCTTGGTGCTAGATGAACGAACGTCTCTCCCCTTGCTCAGTTTTGAGAGAAAAGTGTGTGTGAAAGCCGTCCTTCACCCAGCTTGTTGGGAACACAAAGTTTCTTTTCAGTTGCAAACTCCATTCCATACATATATATGGGGAGGTACTAGCTCCAACTCGGTTTGACAGTGAAAATTGCAGGAACTTCCAACCGGCACTAGGAAACAGACTGAGAAAGCAGAGAAAAAGTGTCTCCTTCAACCCGTACCCTTGGTGCTAAATGAACGAACGTCTCTCCACTTGCTCAGTTCTGAGAGATAAGTGTGTGTGAAAGCCGTCCTTCACCTAGCTTGTTGGGAACAGAAAGTTTCTTTTCAGTTGCAAACTCCATTCCATACATATATATGGGGACGAACTAGCTCCAACTCGGTTTGACAGTGAAAACTGCAGGAACTTCAAACCGGCACTAGGAAACAGACTGAGAAAGCAGAGAAAAAGTGTCTCCTGCAACCCGTTCCCTTGGTGCTAGATGAACGAACGTCTCTCCACTTGCTCAGTTCTGAGAGATAAGTGTGTGTGAAAGCCGTCCTTCACCTAGCTTGTTGGGAACACAAAGTTTCTTTTCAGTTGCAAACTCCATTCCATAAATATATATGGGGAGGTACTAGCTCCAACTCGGTTTTACAGTGAAAACTGCAGGAACTTCAAACCGGCACTAGGAAACAGACTGAGAAAGCAGAGAAAAAGTGTCTCCTGCAACCCGTTCCCTTGGTGCTAGATGAACGAACGTCTCTCCACTTGCTCAGTTCTGAGAGATAAGTGTGTGTGAAAGCCGTCCTTCACCTAGCTTGTTGGGAACAAAAAGTTTCTTTTCAGTTGCAAACTCCATTCCATACATATATATGGGGAGGTACTAGCTCCAACTCGGATTTACAGTGAAAACTGCAGGAACTTCAAACCGGCACTAGGAAACAGACTGAGAAAGCAGAGAAAAAGTGTCTCCTGCAACCCGTTCCCTTGGTGCTAGATGAACGAACGTCTCTCCCCTTGCTCAGTTTTGAGAGAAAAGTGTGTGTGAAAGCCGTCCTTCACCCAGCTTGTTGGGAACACAAAGTTTCTTTTCAGTTGCAAACTCCATTCCATACATATATATGGGGAGGTACTAGCTCCAACTCGGTTTGACAGTGAAAATTGCAGGAACTTCCAACCGGCACTAGGAAACAGACTGAGAAAGCAGAGAAAAAGTGTCTCCTTCAACCCGTACCCTTGGTGCTAAATGAACGAACGTCTCTCCACTTGCTCAGTTCTGAGAGATAAGTGTGTGTGAAAGCCGTCCTTCACCTAGCTTGTTGGGAACAGAAAGTTTCTTTTCAGTTGCAAACTCCATTCCATACATATATATGGGGACGAACTAGCTCCAACTCGGTTTGACAGTGAAAACTGCAGGAACTTCAAACCGGCACTAGGAAACAGACTGAGAAAGCAGAGAAAAAGTGTCTCCTGCAACCCGTTCCCTTGGTGCTAGATGAACGAACGTCTCTCCACTTGCTCAGTTCTGAGAGATAAGTGTGTGTGAAAGCCGTCCTTCACCTAGCTTGTTGGGAACACAAAGTTTCTTTTCAGTTGCAAACTCCATTCCATACATATATATGGGGAGGAACTAGCTCCAACGCTGTTTGACAGTGAAAACTGCAGGAACTTCCAACCGGCACTAGGAAACAGACTGAGAAAGCAGAGAAAAAGTGTCTCCTGCAACCCGTTCCCTTGGTGCTAGATGAACGAACGTCTCTCCACTTGCTCAGTTCTGAGAGATAAGTGTGTGTGAAAGCCGTCCTTCACCTAGCTTGTTGGGAACACAAAGTTTCTTTTCAGTTGCAAACTCCATTCCATACATATATATGGGGACGAACTAGCTCCAACTCGGTTTGACAGTGAAAACTGCAGGAACTTCAAACCGGCACTAGGAAACAGACTGAGAAATCAGAGAAAAAGTGTCTCCTGCAACCCGTTCCCTTGGTGCTAGATGAACGAACGTCTCTCCACTTGCTCAGTTCTGAGAGATAAGTGTGTGTGAAAGCCGTCCTTCACCTAGCTTGTTGGGAACACAAAGTTTCTTTTCAGTTGCAAACTCCATTCCATACATATATATGGGGAGGTACTAGCTCCAACGCGGTTTGACAGTGAAAACTGCAGGAACTTCCAACCGGCACTAGGAAACAGACTGAGAAAGCAGAGAAAAAGTGTCTCCTGCAACCCGTTCCCTTGGTGCTAGATGAACGAACGTCTCTCCACTTGCTCAGTTCTGAGAGATAAGTGTGTGTGAAAGCCGTCCTTCACCTAGCTTGTTGGGAACACAAAGTTTCTTTTCAGTTGCAAACTCCATTCCATACATATATATGGGGAAGTACTAGCTCCAACTCGGTTTGACAGTGAAAACTGCAGGAACTTCAAACCGGCACTAGGAAACAGAGTGAGAAAGCAGAGAAAAAGTGTCTCCTGCAACCCGTTCCCTTGGTGCTAGATGAACGAACGTCTCTCCACTTGCTCAGTTCTGAGAGATAAGTGTGTGTGAAAGCCGTCCTTCACCTAGCTTGTTGGGAACACAAAGTTTCTTTTCAGTTGCAAACTCCATTCCATACATATATATGGGGAAGTACTAGCTCCAACTCGGTTTGACAGTGAAAACTGCAGGAACTTCAAACCGGCACTAGGAAACAGACTGAGAAAGCAGAGAAAAAGTGTCTCCTGCAACCCGTTCCCTTGGTGCTAGATGAACGAACGTCTCTCCACTTGCTCAGTTCTGAGAGATAAGTGTGTGTGAAAGCCGTCCTTCACCTAGCTTGTTGGGAACACAAAGTTTCTTTTCAGTTGCAAACTCCTTTCCATACCTATATATGGGGAGGTAGAAGCTCCAACTCGGTTTTACAGTGAAAACTGCAGGAACTTCAAACCGGCACTAAGAATCAGACTGAGAAAGCAGAGAAAAAGTGTCTCCTGCAACCCGTTCCCTTGGTGCTAGATGAACGAACGTCTTTCCACTTGCTCAGTTCTGAGAGATAAGTGTGTGTGAAAGCCGTCCTTCACCTAGCTTGTTGGGAACACAAAGTTTCTTTTCAGTTGCAAACTACATTCCATACATTTATATGGGGAGGTACTAGCTCCAACTCGGTTTGATAGTGAAAACTGCAGGAACTTCAAACCGGCACTAGGAATCAAACTGAGAAAGCAGAGAAAAAGTGTCTCCTGCAACCCGTTCCCTTGGTGCTAGATGAACGAACGTCTCTCCACTTGCTCAGTTCTGAGAGATAAGTGTGTGTGAAAGCCGTCCTTCACCTAGCTTGTTGGGAACACAAAGTTTCTTTTCAGTTGCAAACTCCATTCCATACATATATATGGGGAGGTACTAGCTCCAACTCGGTTTTAAAGTGAAAACTGCAGGAACTTCAAACCGGCACTAGGTAACAGACTGAGAAAGCAGAGAAAAAGTGTCTCCTGCAACCCGTTCCCTTGGTGCTAGATGAACGAACGTCTCTCCACTTGCTCAGTTCTGAGAGATAAGTGTGTGTGAAAGCCGTCCTTCACCTAGCTTGTTGGGAACACAAAGTTTCTTTTCAGTTGCAAACTCCATTCCATACATATATATGGGTAGTACAAGCTCCAACTCGGTTTGACAGTGAAAACTGCAGGAACTTCAAACCGGCACTAGGAAACAGAGTGAGAAAGCAGAGAAAAAGTGTCTCCTGCAACCCGTTCCCTTGGTGCTAGATGAACGAACGTCTCTCCACTTGCTCAGTTCTGAGAGATAAGTGTGTGTGAAAGCCGTCCTTCACCTAGCTTGTTGGGAACACAAAGTTTCTTTTCAGTTGCAAACTCCATTCCATACATATATATGGGGTGGTACTAGCTCCAACTCGGTTTTAAAGTGAAAACTGCAGGAACTTCAAACCGGCACTAGGTAACAGACTGAGAAAGCAGAGAAAAAGTGTCTCCTGCAACCCGTTCCCTTGGTGCTAGATGAACGAACGTCTCTCCACTTGCTCAGTTCTGAGAGATAAGTGTGTGTGAAAGCCGTCCTTCACCTAGCTTGTTGGGAACACAAAGTTTCTTTTCAGTTGCAAACTCCATTCCATACATATATATGGGGAGGTACTAGCTCCAACTCGGTTTGACAGTGAAAACTGCAGGAACTTCAAACCGGAACTAGGAAACAGACTGAGAAAGCAGAGAAAAAGTGTCTCCTGCAACCCGTTCCCTTGGTGCTAGATGAACGAACGTCTCTCCACTTGCTCAGTTCTGAGAGATAAGTGTGTGTGAAAGCCGTCCTTCACCTAGCTTGTTGGGAACACAAAGTTTCTTTTCAGTTGCAAACTCCATTCCATACATATATATGGGGAGGTACTAGCTCCAACTCGGTTTTACAGTGAAAACTGCAGGAACTTCAAACCGGCACTAGGAAACAGACTGAGAAAGCAGAGAAAAAGTGTCTCCTGCAACCCGTTCCCTTGGTGCTAGATGAACGAACGTCTCTCACCTTGCTCAGTTTTGAGAGATAAGTGTGTGTGAAAGCCGTCCTTCACCCAGCTTGTTGGGAACACAAAGTTTCTTTTCAGTTGCAAACTCCATTCCATACATATATATGGGGAGGTACTAGCTCCAACTCGGTTTGACAGTGAAAATTGCAGGAACTTCCAACCGGCACTAGGAAACAGACTGAGAAAGCAGAGAAAAAGTGTCTCCTTCAACCCGTACCCTTGGTGCTAAATGAACGAACGTTTCTCCACTTGCTCAGTTCTGAGAGATAAGTGTGTGTGAAAGCCGTCCTTCACCTAGCTTGTTGGGAACAGAAAGTTTCTTTTCAGTTGCAAACTCCATTCCATACATATATATGGGGACGAACTAGCTCCAACTCGGTTTGACAGTGAAAACTGCAGGAACTTCAAACCGGCACTAGGAAACAGACTGAGAAAGCAGAGAAAAAGTGTCTCCTGCAACCCGTTCCCTTGGTGCTAGATGAACGAACGTCTCTCCACTTGCTCAGTTCTGAGAGATAAGTGTGTGTGAAAGCCGTCCTTCACCTAGCTTGTTGGGAACACAAAGTTTCTTTTCAGTTGCAAACTCCATTCCATACATATATATGGGGAGGTACTAGCTCCAACGCGGTTTGACAGTGAAAACTGCAGGAACTTCCAACCGGCACTAGGAAACAGACTGAGAAAGCAGAGAAAAAGTGTCTCCTGCAACCCGTTCCCTTGGTGCTAGATGAACGAACGTCTCTCCACTTGCTCAGTTCTGAGAGATAAGTGTGTGTGAAAGCCGTCCTTCACCTAGCTTGTTGGGAACACAAAGTTTCTTTTCAGTTGCAAACTCCATTCCATACATATATATGGGGACGAACTAGCTCCAACTCGGTTTGACAGTGAAAACTGCAGGAACTTCAAACCGGCACTAGGAAACAGACTGAGAAAGCAGAGAAAAAGTGTCTCCTGCAACCCGTTCCCTTGGTGCTAGATGAACGAACGTCTCTCCACTTGCTCAGTTTTGAGAGATAAGTGTGTGTGAAAGCCGTCCTTCACCTAGCTTGTTGGGAACACAAAGTTTCTTTTCAGTTGCAAACTCCATTCCATACATATATATGGGGAGGAACTAGCTCCAACTCGGTTTGACAGTGAAAACTGCAGGAACTTCAAACCGGCACTAGGAAACAGACTGAGAAAGCCGAGAAAAAGTGTCTCCTGCAACCCGTTCCCTTGGTGCTAGATGAACGAACGTCTCTCCACTTGCTCAGTTCTGAGAGATAAGTGTGTGTGAAAGCCGTCCTTCACCTAGCTTGTTGGGAACACAAAGTTTCTTTTCAGTTGCAAACTCCATTCCATACATTTATATGGGGAGGTACTAGCTCCAACTCGGTTTGACAGTGAAAACTGCAGGAACTTCAAACCGGCACTAGGAAACAGACTGAGAATGCAGAGGAAAAGTGTCTCCTGCAACCCGTTCCCTTGGTGCTAGATGAACGAACGTCTCTCCACTTGCTCAGTTCTGAGAGATAAGTGTGTGTGAAAGCCGTCCTTCACCTAGCTTGTGGGAACACAAAGTTTCTTTTCAGTTGCAAACTCCATTCCATACATATATATGGGGAGGTACTAGCTCCAACTCGGTTTACAGTGAAAACTGCAGGAACTTCAAACCGGCACTAGGAAACAGACTGAGAAATCAGAGAAAAAGTGTCTCCTGCAACCCGTTCCCTTGGTGCTAGATGAACGAACGTCTCTCCACTTGCTCAGTTCTGAGAGATAAGTGTGTGTGAAAGCCGTCCTTCAACTTGCTTGTTGGGAACACAAAGATTCTTTTCTGTTGCAAACTCCATTCCATACATATATATGGGGAGGTACTAGCTCCAACTCGGTTTGACAGTGAAAACTGCAGGAACTTCAAACCGGCACTAGGAAACAGACTGAGAAAGCAGAGAAAAAGTGTCTCCTGCAACCCGTTCCCTTGGTGCTAGATGAACGAACGTCTCTCCACTTGCTCAGTTCTGAGAGATAAGTGTGTGTGAAAGCCGTCCTTCACCTAGCTTGTTGGGAACACAAAGTTTCTTTTCAGTTGCAAACTCCATTCCATACATATATATGGGGAGGTACTAGCTCCAACTCGGTTTGACAGTGAAAACTGCAGGAACTTCCAACCGGCACTAGGAAACAGACTGAGAAAGCAGAGAAAAAGTGTCCCCTGCAACCCGTTCCCTTGGTGCTAGGTGAACGAACGTCTGTCCACTTGCTCAGTTCTGAGAGATAAGTGTGTGTGAAAGCCGTCTTTCACCTAGCTTGTTGGGAACACAAAGTTTCTTTTCAGTTGCAAACTCCATTCCATACATATATATGGGGACGAACTAGCTCCAACTCGGTTTTACAGTGTAAACTGCAGGAACTTCAAACCGGCACTAGGAATCAGACTGAGAAAGCAGAGAAAAAGTGTCTCCTGCAACCCGTTCCCTTGGTGCTAGATGAACGAACGTCTCTCCACTTGCTCAGTTCTGAGAGATATGTGTGTGTGAAAGCCGTCCTTCACCTAGCTTGTTGGGAACACAAAGTTTCTTTTCAGTTGCAAACTACATTCCATACATTTATATGGGGAGGTACTAGCTCCAACTCGGTTTGACAGTGAAAACTGCAGGAAATTCAAACCGGCACTAGGAAACAAACTGAGAAAGCAGAGAAAAAGTGTCTCCTGCAACCCGTTCCCTTGGTGCTAGATGAACGAACGTCTCTCCACTTGCTCAGTTCTGAGAGATAAGTGTGTGTGAAAGCCGTCCTTCACCTAGCTTGTTGGGAACACAAAGTTTCTTTTCAGTTGCAAACTCCATTCCATACATATATATGGGGAGGAACTAGCTCCAACTCGGTTTGACAGTGAAAACTGCAGGAACATCAAACCGGCACTAGGAAACAGACTGAGAAAACAGAGAAAAAGTGTCTCCTGCAACCCGTTCCCTTGGTGCTAGATGAACGAACGTCTCTCCACTTGCTCAGTTCTGAGAGATAAGTGTGTGTGAAAGCCGTCCTTCACCTAGCTTGTTGGGAACACAAAGTTTCTTTTCAGTTGCAAACTCCATTCCATACATATATATGGGGAGGTACTAGCTCCAACTCGGTTTGACAGTGAAAACTGCAGGATCTTCAAACCGGAACTAGGAAACAGACTGAGAAAGCAGAGAAAAAGTGTCTCCTGCAACCCGTTCCCTTGGTGCTAGATGAACGAACGTCTCTCCACTTGCTCAGTTCTGAGAGATAAGTGTGTGTGAAAGCCGTCCTTCACCTAGCTTGTTGGGAACACAAAGTTTCTTTTCAGTTGCAAACTCCATTCCATACATATATATGGGGAGGTACTAGCTCCAACTCGGTTTTACAGTGAAAACTGCAGGAACTTCAAACCGGCACTAGGAAACAGACTGAGAAAGCAGAGAAAAAGTTTCTCCTGCAACGCGTTCCGTTGGTGCTAGATGAACGAACGTCTCTCCACTTGCTCAGTTCTGAGAGATAAGTGTGTTTGAAAGCCGTGCTTCACCTAGCTTGTTGGGAACATAAAGTTTCTTTTCAGTTGCAAACTCCATTCCATACATATATATGGGGAGGTACTAGCTCCAACTCGGTTTGACAGTGAAAACTGCAGGAACTTCCAACCGGAACTAGGAAACAGACTGAGAAAGCAGAGAAAAAGTGTCTCCTGCAACCCGTTCCCTTGGTGCTAGATGAACGAACGTCTCTCCACTTGCTCAGTTCAGAGAGATAAGTGTGTGTGAAAGCCGTCCTTCACCTAGCTTGTTGGGAACACAAAGTTTCTTTTCAGTTGCAAACTCCTTTCCATACCTATATATGGGGAGGTACTAGCTCCAACTCGGTTTTACAGTGAAAACTGCAGGAACTTCCAACCGGCACTAGGAAACAGACTGAGAAAGCAGAGAAAAAGTGTCTCCTGCAACCCGTTCCCTTGGTGCTAGATGAACGAACGTCTCTCCACTTGCTCAGTTCTGAGAGATAAGTGTGTGTGAAAGCCGTCCTTCACCTAGCTTGTTGGGAACACAAAGTTTTTTTTCAGTTGCAAACTACATTCCATACATTTATATGGGGACGAACTAGCTCCAACTCGGTTTTACAGTGTAAACTGCAGGAACTTCAAACCGGCACTAGGAATCAGACTGAGAAAGCAGAGAAAAAGTGTCTCCTGCAACCCGTTCCCTTGGTGCTAGATGAACGAACGTCTCTCCACTTGCTCAGTTCTGAGAGATATGTGTGTGTGAAAGCCGTCCTTCACCTAGCTTGTTGGGAACACAAAGTTTCTTTTCAGTTGCAAACTACATTCCATACATTTATATGGGGAGGTACTAGCTCCAACTCGGTTTGACAGTGAAAACTGCAGGAAATTCAAACCGGCACTAGGAAACAGACTGAGAAAGCAGAGAAAAAGTGTCTCCTGCAACCCGTTCCCTTGGTGCTAGATGAACGAACGTCTCTCCACTTGCTCAGTTCTGAGAGATAAGTGTGTGTGAAAGCCGTCCTTCACCTAGCTTGTTGGGAACACAAAGTTTCTTTTCAGTTGCAAACTCCATTCCATACATATATATGGGGAGGAACTAGCTCCAACTCGGTTTGACAGTGAAAACTGCAGGAACATCAAACCGGCACTAGGAAACAGACTGAGAAAGCAGAGAAAAAGTGTCTCCTGCAACCCGTTCCCTTGGTGCTAGATGAACGAACGTCTCTCCACTTGCTCAGTTCTGAGAGATAAGTGTGTGTGAAAGCCGTCCTTCACCTAGCTTGTTGGGAACACAAAGTTTCTTTTCAGTTGCAAACTCCATTCCATACATATATATGGGGAGGTACTAGCTCCAACTCGGTTTTACAGTGAAAACTGCAGGAACTTCAAACCGGCACTAGGAAACAGACTGAGAAAGCAGAGAAAAAGTTTCTCCTGCAACGCGTTCCGTTGGTGCTAGATGAACGAACGTCTCTCCACTTGCTCAGTTCTGAGAGATAAGTGTGTGTGAAAGCCGTGCTTCACCTAGCTTGTTGGGAACACAAAGTTTCTTTTCAGTTGCAAACTCCATTCCATACATATATATGGGGAGGTACTAGCTCCAACTCGGTTTGACAGTGAAAACTGCAGGAACTTCCAACCGGAACTAGGAAACAGACTGAGAAAGCAGAGAAAAAGTGTCTCCTGCAACCCGTTCCCTTGGTGCTAGATGAACGAACGTCTCTCCACTTGCTCAGTTCTGAGAGATAAGTGTGTGTGAAAGCCGTCCTTCACCTAGCTTGTTGGGAACACAAAGTTTTTTTTCAGTTGCAAACTACATTCCATACATTTATATGGGGACGAACTAGCTCCAACTCGGTTTTACAGTGTAAACTGCAGGAACTTCAAACCGGCACTAGGAATCAGACTGAGAAAGCAGAGAAAAAGTGTCTCCTGCAACCCGTTCCCTTGGTGCTAGATGAACGAACGTCTCTCCACTTGCTCAGTTCTGAGAGATATGTGTGTGTGAAAGCCGTCCTTCACCTAGCTTGTTGGGAACACAAAGTTTCTTTTCAGTTGCAAACTACATTCCATACATTTATATGGGGAGGTACTAGCTCCAACTCGGTTTGACAGTGAAAACTGCAGGAAATTCAAACCGGCACTAGGAAACAGACTGAGAAAGCAGAGAAAAAGTGTCTCCTGCAACCCGTTCCCTTGGTGCTAGATGAACGAACGTCTCTCCACTTGCTCAGTTCTGAGAGATAAGTGTGTGTGAAAGCCGTCCTTCACCTAGCTTGTTGGGAACACAAAGTTTCTTTTCAGTTGCAAACTCCATTCCATACATATATATGGGGAGGAACTAGCTCCAACTCGGTTTGACAGTGAAAACTGCAGGAACATCAAACCGGCACTAGGAAACAGACTGAGAAAGCAGAGAAAAAGTGTCTCCTGCAACCCGTTCCCTTGGTGCTAGATGAACGAACGTCTCTCCACTTGCTCAGTTCTGAGAGATAAGTGTGTGTGAAAGCCGTCCTTCACCTAGCTTGTTGGGAACACAAAGTTTCTTTTCAGTTGCAAACTCCATTCCATACATATATATGGGGAGGTACTAGCTCCAACTCGGTTTGACAGTGAAAACTGCAGGATCTTCAAACCGGAACTAGGAAACAGACTGAGAAAGCAGAGAAAAAGTGTCTCCTGCAACCCGTTCCCTTGGTGCTAGATGAACGAACGTCTCTCCACTTGCTCAGTTCTGAGAGATAAGTGTGTGTGAAAGCCGTCCTTCACCTAGCTTGTTGGGAACACAAAGTTTCTTTTCAGTTGCAAACTCCATTCCATACATATATATGGGGAGGTACTAGCTCCAACTCGGTTTTACAGTGAAAACTGCAGGAACTTCAAACCGGCACTAGGAAACAGACTGAGAAAGCAGAGAAAAAGTTTCTCCTGCAACGCGTTCCGTTGGTGCTAGATGAACGAACGTCTCTCCACTTGCTCAGTTCTGAGAGATAAGTGTGTGTGAAAGCCGTGCTTCACCTAGCTTGTTGGGAACACAAAGTTTCTTTTCAGTTGCAAACTCCATTCCATACATATATATGGGGAGGTACTAGCTCCAACTCGGTTTGACAGTGAAAACTGCAGGAACTTCCAACCGGAACTAGGAAACAGACTGAGAAAGCAGAGAAAAAGTGTCTCCTGCAACCCGTTCCCTTGGTGCTAGATGAACGAACGTCTCTCCACTTGCTCAGTTCTGAGAGATAAGTGTGTGTGAAAGCCGTCCTTCACCTAGCTTGTTGGGAACACAAAGTTTCTTTTCAGTTGCAAACTCCTTTCCATACCTATATATGGGGAGGTACTAGCTCCAACTCGGTTTTACAGTGAAAACTGCAGGAACTTCAAACCGGCACTAGGAAACAGACTGAGAAAGCAGAGAAAAAGTGTCTCCTGCAACCCGTTCCCTTGGTGCTAGATGAACGAACGTCTCTCCACTTGCTCAGTTCTGAGAGATATGTGTGTGTGAAAGCCGTCCTTCACCTAGCTTGTTGGGAACACAAAGTTTCTTTTCAGTTGCAAACTACATTCCATACATTTATATGGGGAGGTACTAGCTCCAACTCGGTTTGACAGTGAAAACTGCAGGAAATTCAAACCGGCACTAGGAAACAGACTGAGAAAGCAGAGAAAAAGTGTCTCCTGCAACCCGTTCCCTTGGTGCTAGATGAACGAAAGTCTCTCCACTTGCTCAGTTCTGAGAGATAAGTGTGTGTGAAAGCCGTCCTTCACCTAGCTTGTTGGGAACACAAAGTTTCTTTTCAGTTGCAAACTCCATTCCATACATATATATGGGGAGGAACTAGCTCCAACTCGGTTTGACAGTGAAAACTGCAGGAACATCAAACCGGCACTAGGAAACAGACTGAGAAAGCAGAGAAAAAGTGTCTCCTGCAACCCGTTCCCTTGGTGCTAGATGAACGAACGTCTCTCCACTTGCTCAGTTCTGAGAGATAAGTGTGTGTGAAAGCCGTCCTTCACCTAGCTTGTTGGGAACACAAAGTTTCTTTTCAGTTGCAAACTCCATTCCATACATATATATGGGGAGGTACTAGCTCCAACTCGGTTTGACAGTGAAAACTGCAGGATCTTCAAACCGGAACTAGGAAACAGACTGAGAAAGCAGAGAAAAAGTGTCTCCTGCAACCCGTTCCCTTGGTGCTAGATGAACGAACGTCTCTCCACTTGCTCAGTTCAGAGAGATAAGTGTGTGTGAAAGCCGTCCTTCACCTAGCTTGTTGGGAACACAAAGTTTCTTTTCAGTTGCAAACTCCTTTCCATACCTATATATGGGGAGGTACTAGCTCCAACTCGGTTTTACAGTGAAAACTGCAGGAACTTCCAACCGGCACTAGGAAACAGACTGAGAAAGCAGAGAAAAAGTGTCTCCTGCAACCCGTTCCCTTGGTGCTAGATGAACGAACGTCTCTCCACTTGCTCAGTTCTGAGAGATAAGTGTGTGTGAAAGCCGTCCTTCACCTAGCTTGTTGGGAACACAAAGTTTTTTTTCAGTTGCAAACTACATTCCATACATTTATATGGGGACGAACTAGCTCCAACTCGGTTTTACAGTGTAAACTGCAGGAACTTCAAACCGGCACTAGGAATCAGACTGAGAAAGCAGAGAAAAAGTGTCTCCTGCAACCCGTTCCCTTGGTGCTAGATGAACGAACGTCTCTCCACTTGCTCAGTTCTGAGAGATATGTGTGTGTGAAAGCCGTCCTTCACCTAGCTTGTTGGGAACACAAAGTTTCTTTTCAGTTGCAAACTACATTCCATACATTTATATGGGGAGGTACTAGCTCCAACTCGGTTTGACAGTGAAAACTGCAGGAAATTCAAACCGGCACTAGGAAACAGACTGAGAAAGCAGAGAAAAAGTGTCTCCTGCAACCCGTTCCCTTGGTGCTAGATGAACGAACGTCTCTCCACTTGCTCAGTTCTGAGAGATAAGTGTGTGTGAAAGCCGTCCTTCACCTAGCTTGTTGGGAACACAAAGTTTCTTTTCAGTTGCAAACTCCATTCCATACATATATATGGGGAGGAACTAGCTCCAACTCGGTTTGACAGTGAAAACTGCAGGAACATCAAACCGGCACTAGGAAACAGACTGAGAAAGCAGAGAAAAAGTGTCTCCTGCAACCCGTTCCCTTGGTGCTAGATGAACGAACGTCTCTCCACTTGCTCAGTTCTGAGAGATAAGTGTGTGTGAAAGCCGTCCTTCACCTAGCTTGTTGGGAACACAAAGTTTCTTTTCAGTTGCAAACTCCATTCCATACATATATATGGGGAGGTACTAGCTCCAACTCGGTTTTACAGTGAAAACTGCAGGAACTTCAAACCGGCACTAGGAAACAGACTGAGAAAGCAGAGAAAAAGTTTCTCCTGCAACGCGTTCCGTTGGTGCTAGATGAACGAACGTCTCTCCACTTGCTCAGTTCTGAGAGATAAGTGTGTGTGAAAGCCGTGCTTCACCTAGCTTGTTGGGAACACAAAGTTTCTTTTCAGTTGCAAACTCCATTCCATACATATATATGGGGAGGTACTAGCTCCAACTCGGTTTGACAGTGAAAACTGCAGGAACTTCCAACCGGAACTAGGAAACAGACTGAGAAAGCAGAGAAAAAGTGTCTCCTGCAACCCGTTCCCTTGGTGCTAGATGAACGAACGTCTCTCCACTTGCTCAGTTCTGAGAGATAAGTGTGTGTGAAAGCCGTCCTTCACCTAGCTTGTTGGGAACACAAAGTTTTTTTTCAGTTGCAAACTACATTCCATACATTTATATGGGGACGAACTAGCTCCAACTCGGTTTTACAGTGTAAACTGCAGGAACTTCAAACCGGCACTAGGAATCAGACTGAGAAAGCAGAGAAAAAGTGTCTCCTGCAACCCGTTCCCTTGGTGCTAGATGAACGAACGTCTCTCCACTTGCTCAGTTCTGAGAGATATGTGTGTGTGAAAGCCGTCCTTCACCTAGCTTGTTGGGAACACAAAGTTTCTTTTCAGTTGCAAACTACATTCCATACATTTATATGGGGAGGTACTAGCTCCAACTCGGTTTGACAGTGAAAACTGCAGGAAATTCAAACCGGCACTAGGAAACAGACTGAGAAAGCAGAGAAAAAGTGTCTCCTGCAACCCGTTCCCTTGGTGCTAGATGAACGAACGTCTCTCCACTTGCTCAGTTCTGAGAGATAAGTGTGTGTGAAAGCCGTCCTTCACCTAGCTTGTTGGGAACACAAAGTTTCTTTTCAGTTGCAAACTCCATTCCATACATATATATGGGGAGGAACTAGCTCCAACTCGGTTTGACAGTGAAAACTGCAGGAACATCAAACCGGCACTAGGAAACAGACTGAGAAAGCAGAGAAAAAGTGTCTCCTGCAACCCGTTCCCTTGGTGCTAGATGAACGAACGTCTCTCCACTTGCTCAGTTCTGAGAGATAAGTGTGTGTGAAAGCCGTCCTTCACCTAGCTTGTTGGGAACACAAAGTTTCTTTTCAGTTGCAAACTCCATTCCATACATATATATGGGGAGGTACTAGCTCCAACTCGGTTTGACAGTGAAAACTGCAGGATCTTCAAACCGGAACTAGGAAACAGACTGAGAAAGCAGAGAAAAAGTGTCTCCTGCAACCCGTTCCCTTGGTGCTAGATGAACGAACGTCTCTCCACTTGCTCAGTTCTGAGAGATAAGTGTGTGTGAAAGCCGTCCTTCACCTAGCTTGTTGGGAACACAAAGTTTCTTTTCAGTTGCAAACTCCATTCCATACATATATATGGGGAGGTACTAGCTCCAACTCGGTTTTACAGTGAAAACTGCAGGAACTTCAAACCGGCACTAGGAAACAGACTGAGAAAGCAGAGAAAAAGTTTCTCCTGCAACGCGTTCCGTTGGTGCTAGATGAACGAACGTCTCTCCACTTGCTCAGTTCTGAGAGATAAGTGTGTGTGAAAGCCGTGCTTCACCTAGCTTGTTGGGAACACAAAGTTTCTTTTCAGTTGCAAACTCCATTCCATACATATATATGGGGAGGTACTAGCTCCAACTCGGTTTGACAGTGAAAACTGCAGGAACTTCCAACCGGAACTAGGAAACAGACTGAGAAAGCAGAGAAAAAGTGTCTCCTGCAACCCGTTCCCTTGGTGCTAGATGAACGAACGTCTCTCCACTTGCTCAGTTCTGAGAGATAAGTGTGTGTGAAAGCCGTCCTTCACCTAGCTTGTTGGGAACACAAAGTTTCTTTTCAGTTGCAAACTCCTTTCCATACCTATATATGGGGAGGTACTAGCTCCAACTCGGTTTTACAGTGAAAACTGCAGGAACTTCAAACCGGCACTAGGAAACAGACTGAGAAAGCAGAGAAAAAGTGTCTCCTGCAACCCGTTCCCTTGGTGCTAGATGAACGAACGTCTCTCCACTTGCTCAGTTCTGAGAGATATGTGTGTGTGAAAGCCGTCCTTCACCTAGCTTGTTGGGAACACAAAGTTTCTTTTCAGTTGCAAACTACATTCCATACATTTATATGGGGAGGTACTAGCTCCAACTCGGTTTGACAGTGAAAACTGCAGGAAATTCAAACCGGCACTAGGAAACAGACTGAGAAAGCAGAGAAAAAGTGTCTCCTGCAACCCGTTCCCTTGGTGCTAGATGAACGAAAGTCTCTCCACTTGCTCAGTTCTGAGAGATAAGTGTGTGTGAAAGCCGTCCTTCACCTAGCTTGTTGGGAACACAAAGTTTCTTTTCAGTTGCAAACTCCATTCCATACATATATATGGGGAGGAACTAGCTCCAACTCGGTTTGACAGTGAAAACTGCAGGAACATCAAACCGGCACTAGGAAACAGACTGAGAAAGCAGAGAAAAAGTGTCTCCTGCAACCCGTTCCCTTGGTGCTAGATGAACGAACGTCTCTCCACTTGCTCAGTTCTGAGAGATAAGTGTGTGTGAAAGCCGTCCTTCACCTAGCTTGTTGGGAACACAAAGTTTCTTTTCAGTTGCAAACTCCATTCCATACATATATATGGGGAGGTACTAGCTCCAACTCGGTTTGACAGTGAAAACTGCAGGATCTTCAAACCGGAACTAGGAAACAGACTGAGAAAGCAGAGAAAAAGTGTCTCCTGCAACCCGTTCCCTTGGTGCTAGATGAACGAACGTCTCTCCACTTGCTCAGTTCTGAGAGATAAGTGTGTGTGAAAGCCGTCCTTCACCTAGCTTGTTGGGAACACAAAGTTTCTTTTCAGTTGCAAACTCCATTCCATACATATATATGGGGAGGTACTAGCTCCAACTCGGTTTTACAGTGAAAACTGCAGGAACTTCAAACCGGCACTAGGAAACAGACTGAGAAAGCAGAGAAAAAGTTTCTCCTGCAACGCGTTCCGTTGGTGCTAGATGAACGAACGTCTCTCCACTTGCTCAGTTCTGAGAGATAAGTGTGTGTGAAAGCCGTGCTTCACCTAGCTTGTTGGGAACACAAAGTTTCTTTTCAGTTGCAAACTCCATTCCATACATATATATGGGGAGGTACTAGCTCCAACTCGGTTTGACAGTGAAAACTGCAGGAACTTCCAACCGGAACTAGGAAACAGACTGAGAAAGCAGAGAAAAAGTGTCTCCTGCAACCCGTTCCCTTGGTGCTAGATGAACGAACGTCTCTCCACTTGCTCAGTTCTGAGAGATAAGTGTGTGTGAAAGCCGTCCTTCACCTAGCTTGTTGGGAACACAAAGTTTCTTTTCAGTTGCAAACTCCTTTCCATACCTATATATGGGGAGGTACTAGCTCCAACTCGGTTTTACAGTGAAAACTGCAGGAACTTCAAACCGGCACTAGGAAACAGACTGAGAAAGCAGAGAAAAAGTGTCTCCTGCAACCCGTTCCCTTGGTGCTAGATGAACGAACGTCTCTCCACTTGCTCAGTTCTGAGAGATAAGTGTGTGTGAAAGCCGTCCTTCACCTAGCTTGTTGGGAACACAAAGTTTGTTTTCAGTTGCAAACTACATTCCATACATTTATATGGGGAGGTACTAGCTCCAACTCGGTTTGATAGTGAAAACTGCAGGAACTTCAAAACGGCACTAGGAAACAGACTGAGAAAGCAGAGAAAAAGTGTCTCCTGCAACCCGTTCCCTTGGTGCTAGATGAACGAAAGTCTCTCCACTTGCTCAGTTCTGAGAGATAAGTGTGTGTGAAAGCCGTCCTTCACCTAGCTTGTTGGGAACACAAAGTTTCTTTTCAGTTGCAAACTCCATTCCATACATATATATGGGGAAGTACTAGCTCCAACTCGGTTTGACAGTGAAAACTGCAGGAACTTCAAACCGGCACTAGGAAACAGAGTGAGAAAGCAGAGAAAAAGTGTCTCCTGCAACCCGTTCCCTTGGTGCTAGATGAACGAACGTCTCTCCACTTGCTCAGTTCTGAGAGATAAGTGTGTGTGAAAGCCGTCCTTCACCTAGCTTGTTGGGAACACAAAGTTTCTTTTCAGTTGCAAACTCCATTCCATACATATATATGGGGAAGTACTAGCTCCAACTCGGTTTGACAGTGAAAACTGCAGGAACTTCAAACCGGCACTAGGAAACAGACTGAGAAAGCAGAGAAAAAGTGTCTCCTGCAACCCGTTCCCTTGGTGCTAGATGAACGAACGTCTCTCCACTTGCTCAGTTCTGAGAGATAAGTGTGTGTGAAAGCCGTCCTTCACCTAGCTTGTTGGGAACACAAAGTTTCTTTTCAGTTGCAAACTCCTTTCCATACCTATATATGGGGAGGTAGAAGCTCCAACTCGGTTTTACAGTGAAAACTGCAGGAACTTCAAACCGGCACTAAGAATCAGACTGAGAAAGCAGAGAAAAAGTGTCTCCTGCAACCCGTTCCCTTGGTGCTAGATGAACGAACGTCTTTCCACTTGCTCAGTTCTGAGAGATAAGTGTGTGTGAAAGCCGTCCTTCACCTAGCTTGTTGGGAACACAAAGTTTCTTTTCAGTTGCAAACTACATTCCATACATTTATATGGGGAGGTACTAGCTCCAAATCGGTTTGATAGTGAAAACTGCAGGAACTTCAAACCGGCACTAGGAAACAGACTGAGAAAGCAGAGAAAAAGTGTCTCCTGCAACCCGTTCCCTTGGTGCTAGATGAACTAACGTCTCTCCACTTGCTCAGTTCTGAGAGATAAGTGTGTGTGAAAGCCGTCCTTCACCTACCTTGTTGGGAACACAAAGTTTCTTTTCAGTTGCAAACTCCATTCCATACATATATATGGGGAGGTACTAGCTCCAACTCGGTTTTAAAGTGAAAACTGCAGGAACTTCAAACCGGCACTAGGTAACAGACTGAGAAAGCAGAGAAAAAGTGTCTCCTGCAAACCGTTCCCTTGGTGCTAGATGAACGAACGTCTCTCCACTTGCTCAGTTCTGAGAGATAAGTGTGTGTGAAAGCCGTCCTTCACCTAGCTTGTTGGGAACACAAAGTTTCTTTTCAGTTGCAAACTCCATTCCATACATATATATGGGTAGTACAAGCTCCAACTCGGTTTGACAGTGAAAACTGCAGGAACTTCAAACCGGCACTAGGAAACAGAGTGAGAAAGCAGAGAAAAAGTGTCTCCTGCAACCCGTTCCCTTGGTGCTAGATGAACGAACGTCTCTCCACTTGCTCAGTTCTGAGAGATAAGTGTGTGTGAAAGCCGTCCTTCACCTAGCTTGTTGGGAACACAAAGTTTCTTTTCAGTTGCAAACTCCATTCCATACATATATATGGGGTGGTACTAGCTCCAACTCGGTTTTAAAGTGAAAACTGCAGGAACTTCAAACCGGCACTAGGTAACAGAATGAGAAAGCAGAGAAAAAGTGTCTCCTGCAACCCGTTCCCTTGGTGCTAGATGAACGAACGTCTCTCCACTTGCTCAGTTCTGAGAGATAAGTGTGTGTGAAAGCCGTCCTTCACCTAGCTTGTTGGGAACACAAAGTTTCTTTTCAGTTGCAAACTCCATTCCATACATATATATGGGGAGGTACTAGCTCCAACTCGGTTTTACAGTGAAAACTACAGGAACTTCAAACCGGCACTAGGAAACAGACTGAGAAAGCAGAGAAAATGTGTCTCCTGCAACCCGTTCCCTTGGTGCTAGATGAACGAACGTCTCTCCACTTGCTCAGTTCTGAGAGATAAGTGTGTGTGAAAGCCGTCCTTCACCTAGCTTGTTGGGAACACAAAGTTTCTTTTCAGTTGCAAACTCCATTCCATACATATATATGGGGAGGTACTAGCTCCAACGCGGTTTGACAGTGAAAACTGCAGGAACTTCAAACCGGCACTAGGAAACAGACTGAGAAAGCAGAGAAAAAGTGTCTCCTGCAACCCGTTCCCTTGGTGCTAGATGAACGAACGTCTCTCCCCTTGCTCAGTTTTGAGAGATAAGTGTGTGTGAAAGCCGTCCTTCACCCAGCTTGTTGGGAACACAAAGTTTCTTTTCAGTTGCAAACTCCATTCCATACATATATATGGGGAGGTACTAGCTCCAACTCGGTTTGACAGTGAAAATTGCAGGAACTTCCAACCGGCACTAGGAAACAGACTGAGAAAGCAGAGAAAAAGTGTCTCCTTCAACCCGTACCCTTGGTGCTAAATGAACGAACGTCTCTCCACTTGCTCAGTTCTGAGAGATAAGTGTGTGTGAAAGCCGTCCTTCACCTAGCTTGTTGGGAACACAAAGTTTCTTTTCAGTTGCAAACTCCATTCCATACATATATATGGGGACGAACTAGCTCCAACTCGGTTTGACAGTGAAAACTGCAGGAACTTCAAACCGGCACTAGGAAACAGACTGAGAAAGCAGAGAAAAAGTGTCTCCTGCAACCCGTTCCCTTGGTGCTAGATGAACGAACGTCTCTCCACTTGCTCAGTTCTGAGAGATAAGTGTGTGTGAAAGCCGTCCTTCACCTAGCTTGTTGGGAACACAAAGTTTCTTTTCAGTTGCAAACTCCATTCCATACATATATATGGGGAGGTACTAGCTCCAACTCGGTTTGACAGTGAAAACTGCAGGAAATTCCAACCGGCACTAGGAAACAGACTGAGAAAGCAGAGGAAAAGTGTCTCCTGCAACCCGTTCCCTTGGTGCTAGATGAACGAACGTCTCTCCACTTGCTCAGTTCTGAGAGATAAGTGTGTGTGAAAGCCGTCCTTCACCTAGCTTGTTGGGAACACAAAGTTTCTTTTCAGTTGCAAACTCCATTCCATACATATATATGGGGAGGTACTAGCTCCAACTCGGTTTGACAGTGAAAACTGCAGGAACTTCAAACCGGCTCTACGTAACAGACTGAGAAAGCAGAGAAAAAGTGTCTCCTGCAACCCGTTCCCTTGGTGCTAGATGAACGAACGTCTCTCCACTTGCTCAGTTCTGAGAGATAAGTGTGTGTGAAAGCCGTCCTTCACCTAGCTTGTTGGGAACAGAAAGTTTCTTTTCAGTTGCAAACTCCATTCCATACATATATATGGGGACGAACTAGCTCCAACTCGGTTTGACAGTGAAAACTGCAGGAACTTCAAACCGGCACTAGGAAACAGACTGAGAAAGCAGAGAAAAAGTGTCTCCTGCAACCCGTTCCCTTGGTGCTAGATGAACGAACGTCTCTCCACTTGCTCAGTTCTGAGAGATAAGTGTGTGTGAAAGCCGTCCTTCACCTAGCTTGTTGGGAACACAAAGTTTCTTTTCAGTTGCAAACTCCATTCCATACATATATAGGGGAGGTACTAGCTCCAACTCGGTTTGACAGTGAAAACTGCAGGAAATTCCAACCGGCACTAGGAAACAGACTGAGAAAGCAGAGAAAAAGTGTCTCCTGCAACCCGTTCCCTTGGTGCTAGATGAACGAACGTCTCTCCACTTGCTCAGTTCTGAGAGATATGTGTGTGTGAAAGCCGTCCTTCACCTAGCTTGTTGGGAACACAAAGTTTCTTTTCAGTTGCAAACTCCATTCCATACATATATATGGGGACGAACTAGCTCCAACTCGGTTTGACAGTGAAAACTGCAGGAACTTCAAACCGGCACTAGGAAACAGACTGAGAAAGCAGAGAAAAAGTGTCTCCTGCAACCCGTTCCCTTGGTGCTAGATGAACGAACGTCTCTCCACTTGCTCAGTTTTGAGAGATAAGTGTGTGTGAAAGCCGTCCTTCACCTAGCTTGTTGGGAACACAAAGTTTCTTTTCAGTTGCAAACTCCATTCCATACATATATATGGGGAGGAACTAGCTCCAACTCGGTTTGACAGTGAAAACTGCAGGAACTTCAAACCGGCACTAGGAAACAGACTGAGAAAGCAGAGAAAAAGTGTCTCCTGCAACCCGTTCCCTTGGTGCTAGATGAACGAACGTCTCTCCACTTGCTCAGTTCTGAGAGATAAGTGTGTGTGAAAGCCGTCCTTCACCTAGCTTGTTGGGAACACAAAGTTTCTTTTCAGTTGCAAACTCCATTCCATACATTTATATGGGGAGGTACTAGCTCCAACTCGGTTTGACAGTGAAAACTGCAGGAACTTCAAACCGGCACTAGGAAACAGACTGAGAAAGCAGAGAAAAAGTGTCTCCTGCAACCCGTTCCCTTGGTGCTAGATGAACGAACGTCTCTCCACTTGCTCATTTCTGAGAGATAAGTGTGTGTGAAAGCCGTCCTTCACCTAGCTTGTGGGAACACAAAGTTTCTTTTCAGTTGCAAACTCCATTCCATACATATATATGGGGAGGTACTAGCTCCAACTCGGTTTTACAGTGAAAACTGCAGGAACTTCAAACCGGCACTAGGAAACAGACTGAGAAATCAGAGAAAAAGTGTCTCCTGCAACCCGTTCCCTTGGTGCTAGATGAACGAACGTCTCTCCACTTGTTCAGTTCTGAGAGATAAGTGTGTGTGAAAGCCGTCCTTCAACTTGCTTGTTGGGAACACAAAGATTCTTTTCTGTTGCAAACTCCATTCCATACATATATATGGGGAGGAACTAGCTCCAACTCGGTTTGAAAGTGAAAACTGCAGGAACTTCAAACCGGCACTAGGAAACAGACTGAGAAAGCAGAGAAAAAGTGTCTCCTGCAACCCGTTCCCTTGGTGCTAGATGAACTAACGTCTCTCCACTTGCTCAGTTCTGAGAGATAAGTGTGTGTGAAAGCCGTCCTTCACCTAGCTTGTTGGGAACACAAAGTTTCTTTTCAGTTGCAAACTCCATTCCATACATATATATGGGGAGGTACTAGCTCCAACTCGGTTTGACAGTGAAAACTGCAGGAACTTCCAACCGGCACTAGGAAACAGACTGAGAAAGCAGAGAAAAAGTGTCTCCTGCAACCCGTTCCCTTGGTGCTAGATGAACGAACGTCTCTCCACTTGCTCAGTTCTGAGAGATAAGTGTGTGTGAAAGCCGTCCTTCACCTAGCTTGTTGGGAACACAAAGTTTCTTTTCAGTTGCAAACTCCATTCCATACATATATATGGGGAGGTACTAGCTCCAACTCGGTTTGACAGTGAAAACTGCAGGAACTTCAAACCGGCACTACGTAACAGACTGAGAAAGCAGAGAAAAAGTGTCTCCTGCAACCCGTTCCCTTGGTGTTAGATGAACGAACGTCTCTCCACTTGCTCAGTTCTGAGAGATAAGTGTGTGTGAAAGCCGTCCTTCACCTAGCTTGTTGGGAACACAAAGTTTCTTTTCAGTTGCAAACTCCTTTCCATACCTATATATGGGGAGGTACTAGCTCCAACTCGGTTTTACAGTGAAAACTGCAGGAACTTCAAACCGGCACTAGGAATCAGACTGAGAAAGCAGAGAAAAAGTGTCTCCTGCAACCCGTTCCCTTGGTGCTAGATGAACGAACGTCTCTCCACTTGCTCAGTTCTGAGAGATAAGTGTGTGTGAAAGCCGTCCTTCACCTAGCTTGTTGGGAACACAAAGTTTGTTTTCAGTTGCAAACTACATTCCATACATTTATATGGGGAGGTACTAGCTCCAACTCGGTTTGATAGTGAAAACTGCAGGAACTTCAAAACGGCACTAGGAAACAGACTGAGAAAGCAGAGAAAAAGTGTCTCCTGCAACCCGTTCCCTTGGTGCTAGATGAACGAACGTCTCTCCACTTGCTCAGTTCTGAGAGATAAGTGTGTGTGAAAGCCGTCCTTCACCTAGCTTGTTGGGAACACAAAGTTTCTTTTCAGTTGCAAACTCCATTCCATACATATATATGGGGAAGTACTAGCTCCAACTCGGTTTGACAGTGAAAACTGCAGGAACTTCAAACCGGCACTAGGAAACAGAGTGAGAAAGCAGAGAAAAAGTGTCTCCTGCAACCCGTTCCCTTGGTGCTAGATGAACGAACGTCTCTCCACTTGCTCAGTTCTGAGAGATAAGTGTGTGTGAAAGCCGTCCTTCACCTAGCTTGTTGGGAACACAAAGTTTCTTTTCAGTTGCAAACTCCATTCCATACATATATATGGGGAAGTACTAGCTCCAACTCGGTTTGACAGTGAAAACTGCAGGAACTTCAAACCGGCACTAGGAAACAGATTGAGAAAGCAGAGAAAAAGTGTCTCCTGCAAACCGTTCCCTTGGTGCTAGATGAACGAACGTCTCTCCACTTGCTCAGTTCTGAGAGATAAGTGTGTGTGAAAGCCGTCCTTCACCTAGCTTGTTGGGAACACAAAGTTTCTATTCAGTTGCAAACTCCTTTCCATACCTATATATGGGGAGGTAGAAGCTCCAACTCGGTTTTACAGTGAAAACTGCAGGAACTTCAAACCGGCACTAGGAAACAGAGTGAGAAAGCAGAGAAAAAGTGTCTCCTGCAACCCGTTCCCTTGGTGCTAGATGAACGAACGTCTCTCCACTTGCTCAGTTCTGAGAGATAAGTGTGTGTGAAAGCCGTCCTTCACCTAGCTTGTTGGGAACACAAAGTTTCTTTTCAGTTGCAAACTCCATTCCATACATATATATGGGGAGGTACTAGCTCCAACTCGGTTTTAAAGTGAAAACTGCAGGAACTTCAAACCGGCACTAGGTAACAGACTGAGAAAGCAGAGAAAAAGTGTCTCCTGCAACCCGTTCCCTTGGTGCTAGATGAACGAACGTCTCTCCACTTGCTCAGTTCTGAGAGATAAGTGTGTGTGAAAGCCGTCCTTCACCTAGCTTGTTGGGAACACAAAGTTTCTTTTCAGTTGCAAACTCCATTCCATACATATATATGGGGAGGTACTAGCTCCAACTCGGATTTACAGTGAAAACTGCAGGAACTTCAAACCGGCACTAGGTAACAGACTGAGAAAGCAGAGAAAAAGTGTCTCCTGCAACCCGTTCCCTTGGTGCTAGATGAACGAACGTCTCTCCACTTGCTCAGTTCTGAGAGATAAGTGTGTGTGAAAGCCGTCCTTCACCTAGCTTGTTGGGAACACAAAGTTTCTTTTCAGTTGCAAACTCCATTCCATACATATATATGGGGAGGTACTAGCTCTAACTCGGTTTTACAGTGAAAACTGCAGGAACTTCAAACCGGCACTAGGAAACAGACTGAGAAAGCAGAGAAAAAGTGTCTCCTGCAACCCGTTCCCTTGGTGCTAGATGAACGAACGTCTCTCCACTTGCTCAGTTCTGAGAGATAAGTGTGTGTGAAAGCCGTCCTTCACCTAGCTTGTTGGGAACACAAAGTTTCTTTTCAGTTGCAAACTCCATTCCATACATATATATGGGGAGGTACTAGCTCCAACTCGGATTTACAGTGAAAACTGCAGGAACTTCAAACCGGCACTAGGAAACAGACTGAGAAAGCAGAGAAAAAGTGTCTCCTGCAACCCGTTCCCTTGGTGCTAGATGAACGAACGTCTCTCCACTTGCTCAGTTCTGAGAGATAAGTGTGTGTGAAAGCCGTCCTTCACCTAGCTTGTTGGGAACACAAAGTTTCTTTTCAGTTGCAAACTCCATTCCATACATATATATGGGGAGGTACTAGCTCCAACTCGGTTTTAAAGTGAAAACTGCAGGAACTTCAAACCGGCACTAGGTAACAGACTGAGAAAGCAGAGAAAAAGTGTCTCCTGCAACCCGTTCCCTTGGTGCTAGATGAACGAACGTCTCTCCACTTGCTCAGTTCTGAGAGATAAGTGTGTGTGAAAGCCGTCCTTCACCTAGCTTGTTGGGAACACAAAGTTTCTTTTCAGTTGCAAACTCCATTCCATACATATATATGGGTAGTACAAGCTCCAACTCGGTTTGACAGTGAAAACTGCAGGAACTTCAAACCGGCACTAGGAAACAGAGTGAGAAAGCAGAGAAAAAGTGTCTCCTGCAACCCGTTCCCTTGGTGCTAGATGAACGAACGTCTCTCCACTTGCTCAGTTCTGAGAGATAGGTGTGTGTGAAAGCCGTCCTTCACCTAGCTTGTTGGGAACACAAAGTTTCTTTTCAGTTGCAAACTCCATTCCATACATATATATGGGGAGGTACTAGCTCTAACTCGGTTTTACAGTGAAAACTGCAGGAACTTCAAACCGGCACTAGGAAACAGACTGAGAAAGCAGAGAAAAAGTGTCTCCTGCAACCCGTTCCCTTGGTGCTAGATGAACGAACGTCTCTCCACTTGCTCAGTTCTGAGAGATAAGTGTGTGTGAAAGCCGTCCTTCACCTAGCTTGTTGGGAACACAAAGTTTCTTTTCAGTTGCAAACTCCATTCCATACATATATATGGGGAGGTACTAGCTCCAACTCGGATTTACAGTGAAAACTGCAGGAACTTCAAACCGGCCCTAGGTAACAGACTGAGAAAGCAGAGAAAAAGTGTCTCCTGCAACCCGTTCCCTTGGTGCTAGATGAACGAACGTCTCTCCACTTGCTCAGTTCTGAGAGATAAGTGTGTGTGAAAGCCGTCCTTCACCTAGCTTGTTGGGAACACAAAGTTTCTTTTCAGTTGCAAACTCCATTCCATACATATATATGGGGAGGTACTAGCTCTAACTCGGTTTTACAGTGAAAACTGCAGGAACTTCAAACCGGCACTAGGAAACAGACTGAGAAAGCAGAGAAAAAGTGTCTCCTGCAACCCGTTCCCTTGGTGCTAGATGAACGAACGTCTCTCCACTTGCTCAGTTCTGAGAGATAAGTGTGTGTGAAAGCCGTCCTTCACCTAGCTTGTTGGGAACACAAAGTTTCTTTTCAGTTGCAAACTCCATTCCATACATATATATGGGGAGGTACTAGCTCCAACTCGGATTTACAGTGAAAACTGCAGGAACTTCAAACCGGCACTAGGAAACAGACTGAGAAAGCAGAGAAAAAGTGTCTCCTGCAACCCGTTCCCTTGGTGCTAGATGAACGAACGTCTCTCCACTTGCTCAGTTCTGAGAGATAAGTGTGTGTGAAAGCCGTCCTTCACCTAGCTTGTTGGGAACACAAAGTTTGTTTTCAGTTGCAAACTACATTCCATACATTTATATGGGGAGGTACTAGCTCCAACTCGGTTTGATAGTGAAAACTGCAGGAACTTCAAAACGGCACTAGGAAACAGACTGAGAAAGCAGAGAAAAAGTGTCTCCTGCAACCCGTTCCCTTGGTGCTAGATGAACGAACGTCTCTCCACTTGCTCAGTTCTGAGAGATAAGTGTGTGTGAAAGCCGTCCTTCACCTAGCTTGTTGGGAACACAAAGTTTCTTTTCAGTTGCAAACTCCATTCCATACATATATATGGGGAAGTACTAGCTCCAACTCGGTTTGACAGTGAAAACTGCAGGAACTTCAAACCGGCACTAGGAAACAGAGTGAGAAAGCAGAGAAAAAGTGTCTCCTGCAACCCGTTCCCTTGGTGCTAGATGAACGAACGTCTCTCCACTTGCTCAGTTCTGAGAGATAAGTGTGTGTGAAAGCCGTCCTTCACCTAGCTTGTTGGGAACACAAAGTTTCTTTTCAGTTGCAAACTCCATTCCATACATATATATGGGGACGAACTAGCTCCAACTCGGTTTGACAGTGAAAACTGCAGGAACTTCAAACCGGCACTAGGAAACAGATTGAGAAAGCAGAGAAAAAGTGTCTCCTGCAAACCGTTCCCTTGGTGCTAGATGAACGAACGTCTCTCCACTTGCTCAGTTCTGAGAGATAAGTGTGTGTGAAAGCCGTCCTTCACCTAGCTTGTTGGGAACACAAAGTTTCTATTCAGTTGCAAACTCCTTTCCATACCTATATATGGGGAGGTAGAAGCTCCAACTCGGTTTTACAGTGAAAACTGCAGGAACTTCAAACCGGCACTAAGAATCAGACTGAGAAAGCAGAGAAAAAGTGTCTCCTGCAAACCTTTCCCTTGGTGCTAAATGAACGAACGTCTCTCCACTTGCTCAGTTCTGAGAGATAAGTGTGTGTGAAAGCCGTCCTTCACCTAGCTTGTTGGGAACACAAAGTTTCTTTTCAGTTGCAAACTACATTCCATACATTTATATGGGGAGGTACTAGCTCCAACTCGGTTTGATAGTGAAAACTGCAGGAACTTCCAACCGGCACTAGGAAACAGAGTGAGAAAGCAGAGAAAAAGTGTCTCCTGCAACCCGTTCCCTTGGTGCTAGATGAACGAACGTCTCTCCACTTGCTCAGTTCTGAGAGATAAGTGTGTGTGAAAGCCGTCCTTCACCTAGCTTGTTGGGAACACAAAGTTTCTTTTCAGTTGCAAACTCCATTCCATACATATATATGGGGAGGTACTAGCTCCAACTCGGTTTTAAAGTGAAAACTGCAGGAACTTCAAACCGGCACTAGGTAACAGACTGAGAAAGCAGAGAAAAAGTGTCTCCTGCAACCCGTTCCCTTGGTGCTAGATGAATGAACGTCTCTCCACTTGCTCAGTTCTGAGAGATAAGTGTGTGTGAAAGCCGTCCTTCACCTAGCTTGTTGGGAACACAAAGTTTCTTTTCAGTTGCAAACTCCATTCCATACATATATATGGGTAGTACAAGCTCCAACTCGGTTTGACAGTGAAAACTGCAGGAACTTCAAACCGGCACTAGGAAACAGAGTGAGAAAGCAGAGAAAAAGTGTCTCCTGCAACCCGTTCCCTTGGTGCTAGATGAACGAACGTCTCTCCACTTGCTCAGTTCTGAGAGATAAGTGTGTGTGAAAGCCGTCCTTCACCCAGCTTGTTGGGAACACAAAGTTTCTTTTCAGTTGCAAACTCCATTCCATACATATATATGGGGTGGTACTAGCTCCAACTCGGTTTTAAAGTGAAAACTGCAGGAACTTCAAACCGGCACTAGGTAACAGACTGAGAAAGCAGAGAAAAAGTGTCTCCTGCAACCCGTTCCCTTGGTGCTAGATGAACGAACGTCTCTCCACTTGCTCAGTTCTGAGAGATAAGTGTGTGTGAAAGCCGTCCTTCACCTAGCTTGTTGGGAACACAAAGTTTCTTTTCAGTTGCAAACTCCATTCCATACATATATATGGGGAGGTACTAGCTCTAACTCGGTTTTACAGTGAAAACTGCAGGAACTTCAAACCGGCACTAGGAAACAGACTGAGAAAGCAGAGAAAAAGTGTCTCCTGCAACCCGTTCCCTTGGTGCTAGATGAACGAACGTCTCTCCACTTGCTCAGTTCTGAGAGATAAGTGTGTGTGAAAGCCGTCCTTCACCTAGCTTGTTGGGAACACAAAGTTTCTTTTCAGTTGCAAACTCCATTCCATACATATATATGGGGAGGTACTAGCTCCAACTCGGATTTACAGTGAAAACTGCAGGAACTTCAAACCGGCACTAGGAAACAGACTGAGAAAGCAGAGAAAAAGTGTCTCCTGCAACCCGTTCCCTTGGTGCTAGATGAACGAACGTCTCTCCACTTGCTCAGTTTTGAGAGATAAGTGTGTGTGAAAGCCGTCCTTCACCCAGCTTGTTGGGAACACAAAGTTTCTTTTCAGTTGCAAACTCCATTCCATACATATATATGGGGAGGTACTAGCTCCAACTCGGTTTGACAGTGAAAATTGCAGGAACTTCCAACCGGCACTAGGAAACAGACTGAGAAAGCAGAGAAAAAGTGTCTCCTTCAACCCGTACCCTTAGTGCTAAATGAACGAACGTCTCTCCACTTGCTCAGTTCTGAGAGATAAGTGTGTGTGAAAGCCGTCCTTCACCTAGCTTGTTGGGAACAGAAAGTTTCTTTTCAGTTGCAAACTCCATTCCATACATATATATGGGGACGAACTAGCTCCAACTCGGTTTGACAGTGAAAACTGCAGGAACTTCAAACCGGCACTAGGAAACAGACTGAGAAAGCAGAGAAAAAGTGTCTCCTGCAACCCGTTCCCTTGGTGCTAGATGAACGAACGTCTCTCCACTTGCTCAGTTCAGAGAGATAAGTGTGTGTGAAAGCCGTCCTTCACCTAGCTTGTTGGGAACACAAAGTTTCTTTTCAGTTGCAAACTCCATTCCATACATATATATGGGGAGGTACTAGCTCCAACTCGGTTTGACAGTGAAAACTGCAGGAACTTCCAACCGGCACTAGGAAACAGACTGAGAAAGCAGAGAAAAAGTGTCTCCTGCAACCCGTTCCCTTGGTGCTAGATGAACGAACGTCTCTCCACTTGCTCAGTTCTGAGAGATAAGTGTGTGTGAAAGCCGTCCTTCACCTAGCTTGTTGGGAACACAAAGTTTCTTTTCAGTTGCAAACTCCATTCCATACATATATATGGGGACGAACTAGCTCCAACTCGGTTTGACAGTGAAAACTGCAGGAACTTCAAACCGGCACTAGGAAACAGACTGAGAAAGCAGAGAAAAAGTGTCTCCTGCAACCCGTTCCCTTGGTGCTAGATGAACGAACGTCTCTCCACTTGCTCAGTTTTGAGAGATAAGTGTGTGTGAAAGCCGTCCTTCACCTAGCTTGTTGGGAACACAAAGTTTCTTTTCAGTTGCAAACTCCATTCCATACATATATATGGGGAGGAACTAGCTCCAACTCGGTTTGACAGTGAAAACTGCAGGAACTTCAAACCGGCACTAGGAAACAGACTGAGAAAGCAGAGAAATAGTGTCTCCTGCAACCCGTTCCCTTGGTGCTAGATGAACGAACGTCTCTCCACTTGCTCAGTTCTGAGAGATAAGTGTGTGTGAAAGCCGTCCTTCACCTAGCTTGTTGGGAACACAAAGTTTCTTTTCAGTTGCAAACTCCATTCCATACATTTATATGGGTAGGTACTAGCTCCAACTCGGTTTGACAGTGAAAACTGCAGGAACTTCAAACCGGCACTAGGAAACAGACTGAGAAAGCAGAGAAAAAGTGTCTCCTGCAACCCGTTCCCTTGGTGCTAGATGAACGAACGTCTCTCCACTTGCTCAGTTCTGAGAGATAAGTGTGTGTGAAAGCCGTCCTTCACCTAGCTTGTGGGAACACAAAGTTTCTTTTCAGTTGCAAACTCCATTCCATACATATATATGGGGAGGTACTAGCTCCAACTCGGTTTACAGTGAAAACTGCAGGAACTTCAAACCGGCACTAGGAAACAGACTGAGAAAGCAGAGAAAAAGTGTCTCCTGCAACCCGTTCCCTTGGTGCTAGATGAACGAACGTCTCTCCACTTGCTCAGTTCTGAGAGATAAGTGTGTGTGAAAGCCGTCCTTCACCTAGCTTGTTGGGAACACAAAGTTTCTTTTCAGTTGCAAACTCCATTCCATACATATATATGGGGAGGTACTAGCTCCAACTCGGTTTGACAGTGAAAACTGCAGGAACTTCCAACCGGCACTAGGAAACAGACTGAGAAAGCAGAGAAAAAGTGTCTCCTGCAACCCGTTCCATTGGTGCTAGGTGAACGAACGTCTGTCTACTTGCTCAGTTCTGAGAGATAAGTGTGTGTGAAAGCCGTCTTTCACCTAGCTTGTTGGGAACACAAAGTTTCTTTTCAGTTGCAAACTCCATTCCATACATATATATGGGGACGAACTAGCTCCAACTCGGTTTTACAGTGTAAACTGCAGGAACTTCAAACCGGCACTAGGAATCAGACTGAGAAAGCAGAGAAAAAGTGTCTCCTGCAACCCGTTCCCTTGGTGCTAGATGAACGAACGTCTCTCCACTTGCTCAGTTCTGAGAGATATGTGTGTGTGAAAGCCGTCCTTCACCTAGCTTGTTGGGAACACAAAGTTTCTTTTCAGTTGCAAACTACATTCCATACATTTATATGGGGAGGTACTATCTCCAACTCGGTTTTACAGTGAAAACTGCAGGAACTTCAAACCGGCACTAGGAAACAGACTGAGAAAGCAGAGAAAAAGTTTCTCCTGCAACCCGTTCCGTTGGTGCTAGATGAACGAACGTCTCTCCACTTGCTCAGTTCTGAGAGATAAGTGTGTGTGAAAGCCGTGCTTCACCTAGCTTGTTGGGAACACAAAGTTTCTTTTCAGTTGCAAACTCCATTCCATACATATATATGGGGAGGTACTAGCTCCAACTCGGTTTGACAGTGAAAACTGCAGGAACTTCCAACCGGAACTAGGAAACAGACTGAGAAAGCAGAGAAAAAGTGTCTCCTGCAACCCGTTCCCTTGGTGCTAGATGAACGAACGTCTCTCCACTTGCTCAGTTCTGAGAGATAAGTGTGTGTGAAAGCCGTCCTTCAACTAGCTTGTTGGGAACACAAAGTTTCTTTTCAGTTGCAAACTCCTTTCCATACCTATATATGGGGAGGTACTAGCTCCAACTCGGTTTTACAGTGAAAACTGCAGGAACTTCAAACCGGCACTAGGAAACAGACTGAGAAAGCAGAGAAAAAGTGTCTCCTGCAACCCGTTCCCTTGGTGCTAGATGAACGAACGTCTCTCCACTTGCTCAGTTCTGAGAGATAAGTGTGTGTGAAAGCCGTCCTTCACCTAGCTTGTTGGGAACACAAAGTTTGTTTTCAGTTGCAAACTACATTCCATACATTTATATGGGGAGGTACTAGCTCCAACTCGGTTTGATAGTGAAAACTGCAGGAACTTCAAAACGGCACTAGGAAACAGACTGAGAAAGCAGAGAAAAAGTGTCTCCTGCAACCCGTTCCCTTGGTGCTAGATGAACGAACGTCTCTCCACTTGCTCAGTTCTGAGAGATAAGTGTGTGTGAAAGCCGTCCTTCACCTAGCTTGTTGGGAACACAAAGTTTCTTTTCAGTTGCAAACTCCATTCCATACATATATATGGGGAAGTACTAGCTCCAACTCGGTTTGACAGTGAAAACTGCAGGAACTTCAAACCGGCACTAGGAAACAGAGTGAGAAAGCAGAGAAAAAGTGTCTCCTGCAACCCGTTCCCTTGGTGCTAGATGAACGAACGTCTCTCCACTTGCTCAGTTCTGAGAGATAAGTGTGTGTGAAAGCCGTCCTTCACCTAGCTTGTTGGGAACACAAAGTTTCTTTTCAGTTGCAAACTCCATTCCATACATATATATGGGGAAGTACTAGCTCCAACTCGGTTTGACAGTGAAAACTGCAGGAACTTCAAACCGGCACTAGGAAACAGACTGAGAAAGCAGAGAAAAAGTGTCTCCTGCAACCCGTTCCCTTGGTGCTAGATGAACGAACGTCTCTCCACTTGCTCAGTTCTGAGAGATAAGTGTGTGTGAAAGCCGTCCTTCACCTAGCTTGTTGGGAACACAAAGTTTCTTTTCAGTTGCAAACTCCTTTCCATACCTATATATGGGGAGGTAGAAGCTCCAACTCGGTTTTACAGTGAAAACTGCAGGAACTTCAAACCGGCACTAAGAATCAGACTGAGAAAGCAGAGAAAAAGTGTCTCCTGCAACCCGTTCCCTTGGTGCTAGATGAACGAACGTCTTTCCACTTGCTCAGTTCTGAGAGATAAGTGTGTGTGAAAGCCGTCCTTCACCTAGCTTGTTGGGAACACAAAGTTTCTTTTCAGTTGCAAACTACATTCCATACATTTATATGGGGAGGTACTAGCTCCAACTCGGTTTGATAGTGAAAACTGCAGGAACTTCCAACCGGCACTAGGAAACAGAGTGAGAAAGCAGAGAAAAAGTGTCTCCTGCAACCCGTTCCCTTGGTGCTAGATGAACGAACGTCTCTCCACTTGCTCAGTTCTGAGAGATAAGTGTGTGTGAAAGCCGTCCTTCACCTAGCTTGTTGGGAACACAAAGTTTCTTTTCAGTTGCAAACTCCATTCCATACATATATATGGGGAGGTACTAGCTCCAACTCGGTTTTAAAGTGAAAACTGCAGGAACTTCAAACCGGCACTAGGTAACAGACTGAGAAAGCAGAGAAAAAGTGTCTCCTGCAACCCGTTCCCTTGGTGCTAGATGAACGAACGTCTCTCCACTTGCTCAGTTCTGAGAGATAAGTGTGTGTGAAAGCCGTCCTTCACCTAGCTTGTTGGGAACACAAAGTTTCTTTTCAGTTGCAAACTCCATTCCATACATATATATGGGTAGTACAAGCTCCAACTCGGTTTGACAGTGAAAACTGCAGGAACTTCAAACCGGCACTAGGAAACAGAGTGAGAAAGCAGAGAAAAAGTGTCTCCTGCAACCCGTTCCCTTGGTGCTAGATGAACGAACGTCTCTCCACTTGCTCAGTTCTGAGAGATAAGTGTGTGTGAAAGCCGTCCTTCACCTAGCTTGTTGGGAACACAAAGTTTCTTTTCAGTTGCAAACTCCATTCCATACATATATATGGGGTGGTACTAGCTCCAACTCGGTTTTAAAGTGAAAACTGCAGGAACTTCAAACCGGCACTAGGTAACAGACTGAGAAAGCAGAGAAAAAGTGTCTCCTGCAACCCGTTCCCTTGGTGCTAGATGAACGAACGTCTCTCCACTTGCTCAGTTCTGAGAGATAAGTGTGTGTGAAAGCCGTCCTTCACCTAGCTTGTTGGGAACACAAAGTTTCTTTTCAGTTGCAAACTCCATTCCATACATATATATGGGGAGGTACTAGCTCCAACTCGGTTTTACAGTGAAAACTGCAGGAACTTCAAACCGGCACTAGGAAACAGACTGAGAAAGCAGAGAAAAAGTGTCTCCTGCAACCCGTTCCCTTGGTGCTAGATGAACGAACGTCTCTCCACTTGCTCAGTTCTGAGAGATAAGTGTGTGTGAAAGCCGTCCTTCACCTAGCTTGTTGGGAACACAAAGATTCTTTTCAGTTGCAAACTCCATTCCATACATATATATGGGGAGGTACTAGCTCCAACTCGGATTTACAGTGAAAACTGCAGGAACTTCAAACCGGCACTAGGAAACAGACTGAGAAAGCAGAGAAAAAGTGTCTCCTGCAACCCGTTCCCTTGGTGCTAGATGAACGAACGTCTCTCCCCTTGCTCAGTTTTGAGAGATAAGTGTGTGTGAAAGCCGTCCTTCACCCAGCTTGTTGGGAACACAAAGTTTCTTTTCAGTTGCAAACTCCATTCCATACATATATATGGGGAGGTACTAGCTCCAACTCGGTTTGACAGTGAAAATTGCAGGAACTTCCAACCGGCACTAGGAAACAGACTGAGAAAGCAGAGAAAAAGTGTCTCCTTCAACCCGTACCCTTGGTGCTAAATGAACGAACGTCTCTCCACTTGCTCAGTTCTGAGAGATAAGTGTGTGTGAAAGCCGTCCTTCACCTAGCTTGTTGGGAACAGAAAGTTTCTTTTCAGTTGCAAACTCCATTCCATACATATATATGGGGACGAACTAGCTCCAACTCGGTTTGACAGTGAAAACTGCAGGAACTTCAAACCGGCACTAGGAAACAGACTGAGAAAGCAGAGAAAAAGTGTCTCCTGCAACCCGTTCCCTTGGTGCTAGATGAACGAACGTCTCTCCACTTGCTCAGTTCTGAGAGATAAGTGTGTGTGAAAGCCGTCCTTCACCTAGCTTGTTGGGAACACAAAGTTTCTTTTCAGTTGCAAACTCCATTCCATACATATATATGGGGAGGTACTAGCTCCAACGCGGTTTGACAGTGAAAACTGCAGGAACTTCCAACCGGCACTAGGAAACAGACTGAGAAAGCAGAGAAAAAGTGTCTCCTGCAACCCGTTCCCTTGGTGCTAGATGAACGAACGTCTCTCCACTTGCTCAGTTCTGAGAGATAAGTGTGTGTGAAAGCCGTCCTTCACCTAGCTTGTTGGGAACACAAAGTTTCTTTTCAGTTGCAAACTCCTTTCCATACCTATATATGGGGAGGTAGAAGCTCCAACTCGGTTTTACAGTGAAAACTGCAGGAACTTCAAACCGGCACTAAGAATCAGACTGAGAAAGCAGAGAAAAAGTGTCTCCTGCAACCAGTTCCCTTGGTGCTAGATGAACGAACGTCTTTCCACTTGCTCAGTTCTGAGAGATAAGTGTGTGTGAAAGCCGTCCTTCACCTAGCTTGTTGGGAACACAAAGTTTCTTTTCAGTTGCAAACTACATTCCATACATTTATATGGGGAGGTACTAGCTCCAACTCGGTTTGATAGTGAAAACTGCAGGAACTTCAAACCGGCACTAGGAAACAGAGTGAGAAAGCAGAGAAAAAGTGTCTCCTGCAACCCGTTCCCTTGGTGCTAGATGAACGAACGTCTCTCCACTTGCTCAGTTCTGAGAGATAAGTGTGTGTGAAAGCCGTCCTTCACCTAGCTTGTTGGGAACACAAAGTTTCTTTTCAGTTGCAAACTCCATTCCATACATATATATGGGGAGGTACTAGCTCCAACTCGGTTTTAAAGTGAAAACTGCAGGAACTTCAAACCGGCACTAGGTAACAGACTGAGAAATCAGAGAAAAAGTGTCTCCTGCAACCCGTTCCCTTGGTGCTAGATGAACGAACGTCTCTCCACTTGCTCAGTTCTGAGAGATAAGTGTGTGTGAAAGCCGTCCTTCACCTAGCTTGTTGGGAACACAAAGTTTCTTTTCAGTTGCAAACTCCATTCCATACATATATATGGGTAGTACAAGCTCCAACTCGGTTTGACAGTGAAAACTGCAGGAACTTCAAACCGGCACTAGGAAACAGAGTGAGAAAGCAGAGAAAAAGTGTCTCCTGCAACCCGTTCCCTTGGTGCTAGATGAACGAACGTCTCTCCACTTGCTCAGTTCTGAGAGATAAGTGTGTGTGAAAGCCGTCCTTCACCTAGCTTGTTGGGAACACAAAGTTTCTTTTCAGTTGCAAACTCCATTCCATACATATATATGGGGTGGTACTAGCTCCAACTCGGTTTTAAAGTGAAAACTGCAGGAACTTCAAACCGGCACTAGGTAACAGACTGAGAAAGCAGAGAAAAAGTGTCTCCTGCAACCCGTTCCCTTGGTGCTAGATGAACGAACGTCTCTCCACTTGCTCAGTTCTGAGAGATAAGTGTGTGTGAAAGCCGTCCTTCACCTAGCTTGTTGGGAACACAAAGTTTCTTTTCAGTTGCAAACTCCATTCCATACATATATATGGGGAGGTACTAGCTCCAACTCGGTTTTACAGTGAAAACTGCAGGAACTTCAAACCGGCACTAGGAAACAGACTGAGAAAGCAGAGAAAAAGTGTCTCCTGCAACCCGTTCCCTTGGTGCTAGATGAACGAACGTCTCTCCACTTGCTCAGTTCTGAGAGATAAGTGTGTGTGAAAGCCGTCCTTCACCTAGCTTGTTGGGAACACAAAGATTCTTTTCAGTTGCAAACTCCATTCCATACATATATATGGGGAGGTACTAGCTCCAACTCGGATTTACAGTGAAAACTGCAGGAACTTCAAACCGGCACTAGGAAACAGACTGAGAAAGCAGAGAAAAAGTGTCTCCTGCAACCCGTTCCCTTGGTGCTAGATGAACGAACGTCTCTCCCCTTGCTCAGTTTTGAGAGATAAGTGTGTGTGAAAGCCGTCCTTCACCCAGCTTGTTGGGAACACAAAGTTTCTTTTCAGTTGCAAACTCCATTCCATACATATATATGGGGAGGTACTAGCTCCAACTCGGTTTGACAGTGAAAATTGCAGGAACTTCCAACCGGCACTAGGAAACAGACTGAGAAAGCAGAGAAAAAGTGTCTCCTTCAACCCGTACCCTTGGTGCTAAATGAACGAACGTCTCTCCACTTGCTCAGTTCTGAGAGATAAGTGTGTGTGAAAGCCGTCCTTCACCTAGCTTGTTGGGAACAGAAAGTTTCTTTTCAGTTGCAAACTCCATTCCATACATATATATGGGGACGAACTAGCTCCAACTCGGTTTGACAGTGAAAACTGCAGGAACTTCAAACCGGCACTAGGAAACAGACTGAGAAAGCAGAGAAAAAGTGTCTCCTGCAACCCGTTCCCTTGGTGCTAGATGAACGAACGTCTCTCCACTTGCTCAGTTCTGAGAGATAAGTGTGTGTGAAAGCCGTCCTTCACCTAGCTTGTTGGGAACACAAAGTTTCTTTTCAGTTGCAAACTCCATTCCATACATATATATGGGGAGGTACTAGCTCCAACGCGGTTTGACAGTGAAAACTGCAGGAACTTCCAACCGGCACTAGGAAACAGACTGAGAAAGCAGAGAAAAAGTGTCTCCTGCAACCCGTTCCCTTGGTGCTAGATGAACGAACGTCTCTCCACTTGCTCAGTTCTGAGAGATAAGTGTGTGTGAAAGCCGTCCTTCACCTAGCTTGTTGGGAACACAAAGTTTCTTTTCAGTTGCAAACTCCATTCCATACATATATATGGGGACGAACTAGCTCCAACTCGGTTTGACAGTGAAAACTGCAGGAACTTCAAACCGGCACTAGGAAACAGACTGAGAAAGCAGAGAAAAAGTGTCTCCTGCAACCCGTTCCCTTGGTGCTAGATGAACGAACGTCTCTCCACTTGCTCAGTTTTGAGAGATAAGTGTGTGTGAAAGCCGTCCTTCACCTAGCTTGTTGGGAACACAAAGTTTCTTTTCAGTTGCAAACTCCATTCCATACATATATATGGGGAGGAACTAGCTCCAACTCGGTTTGACAGTGAAAACTGCAGGAACTTCAAACCGGCACTAGGAAACAGACTGAGAAAGCAGAGAAAAAGTGTCTCCTGCAACCCGTTCCCTTGGTGCTAGATGAACGAACGTCTCTCCACTTGCTCAGTTCTGAGAGATAAGTGTGTGTGAAAGCCGTCCTTCACCTAGCTTGTTGGGAACACAAAGTTTCTTTTCAGTTGCAAACTCCATTCCATACATTTATATGGGGAGGTACTAGCTCCAACTCGGTTTGACAGTGAAAACTGCAGGAACTTCAAACCGGCACTAGGAAACAGACTGAGAAAGCAGAGAAAAAGTGTCTCCTGCAACCCGTTCCCTTGGTGCTAGATGAACGAACGTCTCTCCACTTGCTCAGTTCTGAGAGATAAGTGTGTGTGAAAGCCGTCCTTCACCTAGCTTGTGGGAACACAAAGTTTCTTTTCAGTTGCAAACTCCATTCCATACATATATATGGGGAGGTACTAGCTCCAACTCGGTTTACAGTGAAAACTGCAGGAACTTCAAACCGGCACTAGGAAACAGACTGAGAAATCAGAGAAAAAGTGTCTCCTGCAACCCGTTCCCTTGGTGCTAGATGAACGAACGTCTCTCCACTTGCTCAGTTCTGAGAGATAAGTGTGTGTGAAAGCCGTCCTTCAACTTGCTTGTTGGGAACACAAAGATTCTTTTCTGTTGCAAACTCCATTCCATACATATATATGGGGAGGTACTAGCTCCAACTCGGTTTGACAGTGAAAACTGCAGGAACTTCAAACCGGCACTAGGAAACAGACTGAGAAAGCAGAGAAAAAGTGTCTCCTGCAACCCGTTCCCTTGGTGCTAGATGAACGAACGTCTCTCCACTTGCTCAGTTCTGAGAGATAAGTGTGTGTGAAAGCCGTCCTTCACCTAGCTTGTTGGGAACACAAAGTTTCTTTTCAGTTGCAAACTCCATTCCATACATATATATGGGGAGGTACTAGCTCCAACTCGGTTTGACAGTGAAAACTGCAGGAACTTCCAACCGGCACTAGGAAACAGACTGAGAAAGCAGAGAAAAAGTGTCCCCTGCAACCCGTTCCCTTGGTGCTAGGTGAACGAACGTCTGTCCACTTGCTCAGTTCTGAGAGATAAGTGTGTGTGAAAGCCGTCTTTCACCTAGCTTGTTGGGAACACAAAGTTTCTTTTCAGTTGCAAACTCCATTCCATACATATATATGGGGACGAACTAGCTCCAACTCGGTTTTACAGTGTAAACTGCAGGAACTTCAAACCGGCACTAGGAATCAGACTGAGAAAGCAGAGAAAAAGTGTCTCCTGCAACCCGTTCCCTTGGTGCTAGATGAACGAACGTCTCTCCACTTGCTCAGTTCTGAGAGATATGTGTGTGTGAAAGCCGTCCTTCACCTAGCTTGTTGGGAACACAAAGTTTCTTTTCAGTTGCAAACTACATTCCATACATTTATATGGGGAGGTACTAGCTCCAACTCGGTTTGACAGTGAAAACTGCAGGAAATTCAAACCGGCACTAGGAAACAGACTGAGAAAGCAGAGAAAAAGTGTCTCCTGCAACCCGTTCCCTTGGTGCTAGATGAACGAACGTCTCTCCACTTGCTCAGTTCTGAGAGATAAGTGTGTGTGAAAGCCGTCCTTCACCTAGCTTGTTGGGAACACAAAGTTTCTTTTCAGTTGCAAACTCCATTCCATACATATATATGGGGAGGAACTAGCTCCAACTCGGTTTGACAGTGAAAACTGCAGGAACATCAAACCGGCACTAGGAAACAGACTGAGAAAGCAGAGAAAAAGTGTCTCCTGCAACCCGTTCCCTTGGTGCTAGATGAACGAACGTCTCTCCACTTGCTCAGTTCTGAGAGATAAGTGTGTGTGAAAGCCGTCCTTCACCTAGCTTGTTGGGAACACAAAGTTTCTTTTCAGTTGCAAACTCCATTCCATACATATATATGGGGAGGTACTAGCTCCAACTCGGTTTGACAGTGAAAACTGCAGGATCTTCAAACCGGAACTAGGAAACAGACTGAGAAAGCAGAGAAAAAGTGTCTCCTGCAACCCGTTCCCTTGGTGCTAGATGAACGAACGTCTCTCCACTTGCTCAGTTCTGAGAGATAAGTGTGTGTGAAAGCCGTCCTTCACCTAGCTTGTTGGGAACACAAAGTTTCTTTTCAGTTGCAAACTCCATTCCATACATATATATGGAGAGGTACTAGCTCCAACTCGGTTTTACAGTGAAAACTGCAGGAACTTCAAACCGGCACTAGGAAACAGACTGAGAAAGCAGAGAAAAAGTTTCTCCTGCAACCCGTTCCCTTGGTGCTAGATGAACGAACGTCTCTCCACTTGCTCAGTTCTGAGAGATAAGTGTGTGTGAAAGCCGTCCTTCACCTAGCTTGTTGGGAACACAAAGTTTCTTTTCAGTTGCAAACTCCTTTCCATACCTATATATGGGGAGGTACTAGCTCCAACTCGGTTTTACAGTGAAAACTGCAGGAACTTCAAACCGGCACTAGGAAACAGAGTGAGAAAGCAGAGAAAAAGTGTCTCCTGCAACCCGTTCCCTTGGTGCTAGATGAACGAACGTCTCTCCACTTGCTCAGTTCTGAGAGATAAGTGTGTGTGAAAGCCGTCCTTCACCTAGCTTGTTGGGAACACAAAGTTTCTTTTCAGTTGCAAACTCCATTCCATACATATATATGGGGAAGTACTAGCTCCAACTCGGTTTGACAGTGAAAACTGCAGGAACTTCAAACCGGCACTAGGAAACAGACTGAGAAAGCAGAGAAAAAGTGTCTCCTGCAACCCGTTCCCTTGGTGCTAGATGAACGAACGTCTCTCCACTTGCTCAGTTCTGAGAGATAAGTGTGTGTGAAAGCCGTCCTTCACCTAGCTTGTTGGGAACACAAAGTTTCTTTTCAGTTGCAAACTCCTTTCCATACCTATATATGGGGAGGTAGAAGCTCCAACTCGGTTTTACAGTGAAAACTGCAGGAACTTCAAACCGGCACTAAGAATCAGACTGAGAAAGCAGAGAAAAAGTGTCTCCTGCAACCCGTTCCCTTGGTGCTAGATGAACGAACGTCTTTCCACTTGCTCAGTTCTGAGAGATAAGTGTGTGTGAAAGCCGTCCTTCACCTAGCTTGTTGGGAACACAAAGTTTCTTTTCAGTTGCAAACTACATTCCATACATTTATATGGGGAGGTACTAGCTCCAACTCGGTTTGATAGTGAAAACTGCAGGAACTTCAAACCGGCACTAGGAAACAGACTGAGAAAGCAGAGAAAATGTGTCTCCTGCAACCCGTTCCCTTGGTGCTAGATGAACTAACGTCTCTCCACTTGCTCAGTTCTGAGAGATAAGTGTGTGTGAAAGCCGTCCTTCACCTAGCTTGTTGGGAACACAAAGTTTCTTTTCAGTTGCAAACTCCATTCCATACATATATATGGGGAGGTACTAGCTCCAACTCGGTTTTAAAGTGAAAACTGCAGGAACTTCAAACCGGCACTAGGTAACAGACTGAGAAAGCAGAGAAAAAGTGTCTCCTGCAACCCGTTCCCTTGGTGCTAGATGAACGAACGTCTCTCCACTTGCTCAGTTCTGAGAGATAAGTGTGTGTGAAAGCCGTCCTTCACCTAGCTTGTTGGGAACACAAAGTTTCTTTTCAGTTGCAAACTCCATTCCATACATATATATGGGTAGTACAAGCTCCAACTCGGTTTGACAGTGAAAACTGCAGGAACTTCAAACCGGCACTAGGAAACAGAGTGAGAAAGCAGAGAAAAAGTGTCTCCTGCAACCCGTTCCCTTGGTGCTAGATGAACGAACGTCTCTCCACTTGCTCAGTTCTGAGAGATAAGTGTGTGTGAAAGCCGTCCTTCACCTAGCTTGTTGGGAACACAAAGTTTCTTTTCAGTTGCAAACTCCATTCCATACATATATAAGGGGTGGTACTAGCTCCAACTCGGTTTTAAAGTGAAAACTGCAGGAACTTCAAACCGGCACTAGGTAACAGAATGAGAAAGCAGAGAAAAAGTGTCTCCTGCAACCCGTTCCCTTGGTGCTAGATGAACGAACGTCTCTCCACTTGCTCAGTTCTGAGAGATAAGTGTGTGTGAAAGCCGTCCTTCACCTAGCTTGTTGGGAACACAAAGTTTCTTTTCAGTTGCAAACTCCATTCCATACATATATATGGGGAGGTACTAGCTCCAACTCGGTTTTACAGTGAAAACTGCAGGAACTTCAAACCGGCACTAGGAAACAGACTGAGAAAGCAGAGAAAAAGTGTCTCCTGCAACCCGTTCCCTTGGTGCTAGATGAACGAACGTCTCTCCCCTTGCTCAGTTTTGAGAGATAAGTGTGTGTGAAAGCCGTCCTTCACCCAGCTTGTTGGGAACACAAAGTTTCTTTTCAGTTGCAAACTCCATTCCATACATATATATGGGGAGGTACTAGCTCCAACTCGGTTTGACAGTGAAAATTGCAGGAACTTCCAACCGGCACTAGGAAACAGACTGAGAAAGCAGAGAAAAAGTGTCTCCTTCAACCCGTACCCTTGGTGCTAAATGAACGAACGTCTCTCCACTTGCTCAGTTCTGAGAGATAAGTGTGTGTGAAAGCCGTCCTTCACCTAGCTTGTTGGGAACAGAAAGATTCTTTTCAGTTGCAAACTCCATTCCATACATATATATGGGGACGAACTAGCTCCAACTCGGTTTGACAGTGAAAACTGCAGGAACTTCAAACCGGCACTAGGAAACAGACTGAGGAAGCAGAGAAAAAGTGTCTCCTGCAACCTGTTCCCTTGGTGCTAGATGAACGAACGTCTCTCCACTTGCTCAGTTCTGAGAGATAAGTGTGTGTGAAAGCCGTCCTTCACCTAGCTTGTTGGGAACACAAAGTTTCTTTTCAGTTGCAAACTCCATTCCATACATATATATGGGGAGGTACTAGCTCCAACTCGGTTTGACAGTGAAAACTGCAGGAAATTCCAACCGGCACTAGGAAACAGACTGAGAAAGCAGAGAAAAAGTGTCTCCTGCAACCCGTTCCCTTGGTGCTAGATGAACGAACGACTCTCCACTTGCTCAGTTCTGAGAGATATGTGTGTGTGAAAGCCGTCCTTCACCTAGCTTGTTGGGAACACAAAGTTTCTTTTCAGTTGCAAACTCCATTCCATACATATATATGGGGAGGAACTAGCTCCAACTCGGTTTGACAGTGAAAACTGCAGGAACTTCAAACCGGCACTAGGAAACAGACTGAGAAAGCAGAGAAAAAGTGTCTCCTGCAACCCGTTCCCTTGGTGCTAGATGAATGAACGTCTCTCCACTTGCTCAGTTTTGAGAGATAAGTGTGTGTGAAAGCCGTCCTTCACCTAGCTTGTTGGGAACACAAAGTTTCTTTTCAGTTGCAAACTCCATTCCATACATATATATGGGGAGGAACTAGCTCCAACTCGGTTTGACAGTGAAAACTGCAGGAACTTCAAACCGGCACTAGGAAACAGACTGAGAAAGCAGAGAAAAAGTGTCTCCTGCAACCCGTTCCCTTGGTGCTAGATGAACGAACGTCTCTCCACTTGCTCAGTTCTGAGAGATAAGTGTGTGTGAAAGCCGTCCTTCACCTAGCTTGTGGGAACACAAAGTTTCTTTTCAGTTGCAAACTCCATTCCATACATATATATGGGGAGGTACTAGCTCCAACTCGGTTTACAGTGAAAACTGCAGGAACTTCAAACCGGCACTAGGAAACAGACTGAGAAATCAGAGAAAAAGTGTCTCCTGCAACCCGTTCCCTTGGTGCTAGATGAACGAACGTCTCTCCACTTGCTCAGTTCTGAGAGATAAGTGTGTGTGAAAGCCGTCCTTCAACTTGCTTGTTGGGAACACAAAGATTCTTTTCTGTTGCAAACTCCATTCCATACATATATATGGGGAGGTACTAGCTCCAACTCGGTTTGACAGTGAAAACTGCAGGAACTTCAAACCGGCACTAGGAAACAGACTGAGAAAGCAGAGAAAAAGTGTCTCCTGCAACCCGTTCCCTTGGTGCTAGATGAACGAACGTCTCTCCACTTGCTCAGTTCTGAGAGATAAGTGTGTGTGAAAGCCGTCCTTCACCTAGCTTGTTGGGAACACAAAGTTTCTTTTCAGTTGCAAACTCCATTCCATACATATATATGGGGAGGTACTAGCTCCAACTCGGTTTGACAGTGAAAACTGCAGGAACTTCCAACCGGCACTAGGAAACAGACTGAGAAAGCAGAGAAAAAGTGTCCCCTGCAACCCGTTCCCTTGGTGCTAGGTGAACGAACGTCTGTCCACTTGCTCAGTTCTGAGAGATAAGTGTGTGTGAAAGCCGTCTTTCACCTAGCTTGTTGGGAACACAAAGTTTCTTTTCAGTTGCAAACTCCATTCCATACATATATATGGGGACGAACTAGCTCCAACTCGGTTTTACAGTGTAAACTGCAGGAACTTCAAACCGGCACTAGGAATCAGACTGAGAAAGCAGAGAAAAAGTGTCTCCTGCAACCCGTTCCCTTGGTGCTAGATGAACGAACGTCTCTCCACTTGCTCAGTTCTGAGAGATATGTGTGTGTGAAAGCCGTCCTTCACCTAGCTTGTTGGGAACACAAAGTTTCTTTTCAGTTGCAAACTACATTCCATACATTTATATGGGGAGGTACTAGCTCCAACTCGGTTTGACAGTGAAAACTGCAGGAAATTCAAACCGGCACTAGGAAACAGACTGAGAAAGCAGAGAAAAAGTGTCTCCTGCAACCCGTTCCCTTGGTGCTAGATGAACGAACGTCTCTCCACTTGCTCAGTTCTGAGAGATAAGTGTGTGTGAAAGCCGTCCTTCACCTAGCTTGTTGGGAACACAAAGTTTCTTTTCAGTTGCAAACTCCATTCCATACATATATATGGGGAGGAACTAGCTCCAACTCGGTTTGACAGTGAAAACTGCAGGAACATCTAACCGGCACTAGGAAACAGACTGAGAAAGCAGAGAAAAAGTGTCTCCTGCAACCCGTTCCCTTGGTGCTAGATGAACGAACGTCTCTCCACTTGCTCAGTTCTGAGAGATAAGTGTGTGTGAAAGCCGTCCTTCACCTAGCTTGTTGGGAACACAAAGTTTCTTTTCAGTTGCAAACTCCATTCCATACATATATATGGGGAGGTACTAGCTCCAACTCGGTTTGACAGTGAAAACTGCAGGATCTTCAAACCGGAACTAGGAAACAGACTGAGAAAGCAGAGAAAAAGTGTCTCCTGCAACCCGTTCCCTTGGTGCTAGATGAACGAACGTCTCTCCACTTGCTCAGTTCTGAGAGATAAGTGTGTGTGAAAGCCGTCCTTCACCTAGCTTGTTGGGAACACAAAGTTTCTTTTCAGTTGCAAACTCCATTCCATACATATATATGGAGAGGTACTAGCTCCAACTCGGTTTTACAGTGAAAACTGCAGGAACTTCAAACCGGCACTAGGAAACAGACTGAGAAAGCAGAGAAAAAGTTTCTCCTGCAACCCGTTCCCTTGGTGCTAGATGAACGAACGTCTCTCCACTTGCTCAGTTCTGAGAGATAAGTGTGTGTGAAAGCCGTCCTTCACCTAGCTTGTTGGGAACACAAAGTTTCTTTTCAGTTGCAAACTCCTTTCCATACCTATATATGGGGAGGTACTAGCTCCAACTCGGTTTTACAGTGAAAACTGCAGGAACTTCAAACCGGCACTAGGAAACAGAGTGAGAAAGCAGAGAAAAAGTGTCTCCTGCAACCCGTTCCCTTGGTGCTAGATGAACGAACGTCTCTCCACTTGCTCAGTTCTGAGAGATAAGTGTGTGTGAAAGCCGTCCTTCACCTAGCTTGTTGGGAACACAAAGTTTCTTTTCAGTTGCAAACTCCATTCCATACATATATATGGGGAAGTACTAGCTCCAACTCGGTTTGACAGTGAAAACTGCAGGAACTTCAAACCGGCACTAGGAAACAGACTGAGAAAGCAGAGAAAAAGTGTCTCCTGCAACCCGTTCCCTTGGTGCTAGATGAACGAACGTCTCTCCACTTGCTCAGTTCTGAGAGATAAGTGTGTGTGAAAGCCGTCCTTCACCTAGCTTGTTGGGAACACAAAGTTTCTTTTCAGTTGCAAACTCCTTTCCATACCTATATATGGGGAGGTAGAAGCTCCAACTCGGTTTTACAGTGAAAACTGCAGGAACTTCAAACCGGCACTAAGAATCAGACTGAGAAAGCAGAGAAAAAGTGTCTCCTGCAACCCGTTCCCTTGGTGCTAGATGAACGAACGTCTTTCCACTTGCTCAGTTCTGAGAGATAAGTGTGTGTGAAAGCCGTCCTTCACCTAGCTTGTTGGGAACACAAAGTTTCTTTTCAGTTGCAAACTACATTCCATACATTTATATGGGGAGGTACTAGCTCCAACTCGGTTTGATAGTGAAAACTGCAGGAACTTCAAACCGGCACTAGGAAACAGACTGAGAAAGCAGAGAAAATGTGTCTCCTGCAACCCGTTCCCTTGGTGCTAGATGAACTAACGTCTCTCCACTTGCTCAGTTCTGAGAGATAAGTGTGTGTGAAAGCCGTCCTTCACCTAGCTTGTTGGGAACACAAAGTTTCTTTTCAGTTGCAAACTCCATTCCATACATATATATGGGGAGGTACTAGCTCCAACTCGGTTTTAAAGTGAAAACTGCAGGAACTTCAAACCGGCACTAGGTAACAGACTGAGAAAGCAGAGAAAAAGTGTCTCCTGCAACCCGTTCCCTTGGTGCTAGATGAACGAACGTCTCTCCACTTGCTCAGTTCTGAGAGATAAGTGTGTGTGAAAGCCGTCCTTCACCTAGCTTGTTGGGAACACAAAGTTTCTTTTCAGTTGCAAACTCCATTCCATACATATATATGGGTAGTACAAGCTCCAACTCGGTTTGACAGTGAAAACTGCAGGAACTTCAAACCGGCACTAGGAAACAGAGTGAGAAAGCAGAGAAAAAGTGTCTCCTGCAACCCGTTCCCTTGGTGCTAGATGAACGAACGTCTCTCCACTTGCTCAGTTCTGAGAGATAAGTGTGTGTGAAAGCCGTCCTTCACCTAGCTTGTTGGGAACACAAAGTTTCTTTTCAGTTGCAAACTCCATTCCATACATATATAAGGGGTGGTACTAGCTCCAACTCGGTTTTAAAGTGAAAACTGCAGGAACTTCAAACCGGCACTAGGTAACAGAATGAGAAAGCAGAGAAAAAGTGTCTCCTGCAACCCGTTCCCTTGGTGCTAGATGAACGAACGTCTCTCCACTTGCTCAGTTCTGAGAGATAAGTGTGTGTGAAAGCCGTCCTTCACCTAGCTTGTTGGGAACACAAAGTTTCTTTTCAGTTGCAAACTCCATTCCATACATATATATGGGGAGGTACTAGCTCCAACTCGGTTTTACAGTGAAAACTGCAGGAACTTCAAACCGGCACTAGGAAACAGACTGAGAAAGCAGAGAAAAAGTGTCTCCTGCAACCCGTTCCCTTGGTGCTAGATGAACGAACGTCTCTCCCCTTGCTCAGTTTTGAGAGATAAGTGTGTGTGAAAGCCGTCCTTCACCCAGCTTGTTGGGAACACAAAGTTTCTTTTCAGTTGCAAACTCCATTCCATACATATATATGGGGAGGTACTAGCTCCAACTCGGTTTGACAGTGAAAATTGCAGGAACTTCCAACCGGCACTAGGAAACAGACTGAGAAAGCAGAGAAAAAGTGTCTCCTTCAACCCGTACCCTTGGTGCTAAATGAACGAACGTCTCTCCACTTGCTCAGTTCTGAGAGATAAGTGTGTGTGAAAGCCGTCCTTCACCTAGCTTGTTGGGAACAGAAAGATTCTTTTCAGTTGCAAACTCCATTCCATACATATATATGGGGACGAACTAGCTCCAACTCGGTTTGACAGTGAAAACTGCAGGAACTTCAAACCGGCACTAGGAAACAGACTGAGGAAGCAGAGAAAAAGTGTCTCCTGCAACCCGTTCCCTTGGTGCTAGATGAACGAACGTCTCTCCACTTGCTCAGTTCTGAGAGATAAGTGTGTGTGAAAGCCGTCCTTCACCTAGCTTGTTGGGAACACAAAGTTTCTTTTCAGTTGCAAACTCCATTCCATACATATATATGGGGAGGTACTAGCTCCAACTCGGTTTGACAGTGAAAACTGCAGGAAATTCCAACCGGCACTAGGAAACAGACTGAGAAAGCAGAGAAAAAGTGTCTCCTGCAACCCGTTCCCTTGGTGCTAGATGAACGAACGACTCTCCACTTGCTCAGTTCTGAGAGATATGTGTGTGTGAAAGCCGTCCTTCACCTAGCTTGTTGGGAACACAAAGTTTCTTTTCAGTTGCAAACTCCATTCCATACATATATATGGGGAGGAACTAGCTCCAACTCGGTTTGACAGTGAAAACTGCAGGAACTTCAAACCGGCACTAGGAAACAGACTGAGAAAGCAGAGAAAAAGTGTCTCCTGCAACCCGTTCCCTTGGTGCTAGATGAATGAACGTCTCTCCACTTGCTCAGTTTTGAGAGATAAGTGTGTGTGAAAGCCGTCCTTCACCTAGCTTGTTGGGAACACAAAGTTTCTTTTCAGTTGCAAACTCCATTCCATACATATATATGGGGAGGAACTAGCTCCAACTCGGTTTGACAGTGAAAACTGCAGGAACTTCAAACCGGCACTAGGAAACAGACTGAGAAAGCAGAGAAAAAGTGTCTCCTGCAACCCGTTCCCTTGGTGCTAGATGAACGAACGTCTCTCCACTTGCTCAGTTCTGAGAGATAAGTGTGTGTGAAAGCCGTCCTTCACCTAGCTTGTTGGGAACACAAAGTTTCTTTTCAGTTGCAAACTCCATTCCATACATTTCTATGGGGAGGTACTAGCTCCAAATCGTTTTGACAGTGAAAACTGCAGGAACTTCAAACCGGCACTAGGAAACAGACTGAGAAAGCAGAGAAAAAGTGTCTCCTGCAACCCGTTCCCTTGGTGCTAGATGAACGAACGTCTCTCCACTTGCTCAGTTCTGAGAGATAAGTGTGTGTGAAAGCCGTCCTTCACCTAGCTTGTTGGGAACACAAAGTTTCTTTTCAGTTGCAAACTCCATTCCATACATATATATGGGGAGGTACTAGCTCCAACTCGGTTTTACAGTGAAAACTGCAGGAACTTCAAACCGGCACTAGGAAACAGACTGAGAAAGCAGAGAAAAAGTGTCTCCTGCAACCCGTTCCCTTGGTGCTAGATGAACGAACGTCTCTCCCCTTGCTCAGTTTTGAGAGATAAGTGTGTGTGAAAGCCGTCCTTCACCCAGCTTGTTGGGAACACAAAGTTTCTTTTCAGTTGCAAACTCCATTCCATACATATATATGGGGAGGTACTAGCTCCAACTCGGTTTGACAGTGAAAATTGCAGGAACTTCCAACCGGCACTAGGAAACAGACTGAGAAAGCAGAGAAAAAGTGTCTCCTTCAACCCGTACCCTTGGTGCTAAATGAACGAACGTCTCTCCACTTGCTCAGTTCTGAGAGATAAGTGTGTGTGAAAGCCGTCCTTCACCTAGCTTGTTGGGAACAGAAAGTTTCTTTTCAGTTGCAAACTCCATTCCATACATATATATGGGGACGAACTAGCTCCAACTCGGTTTGACAGTGAAAACTGCAGGAACTTCAAACCGGCACTAGGAAACAGACTGAGGAAGCAGAGAAAAAGTGTCTCCTGCAACCCGTTCCCTTGGTGCTAGATGAACGAACGTCTCTCCACTTGCTCAGTTCTGAGAGATAAGTGTGTGTGAAAGCCGTCCTTCACCTAGCTTGTTGGGAACACAAAGTTTCTTTTCAGTTGCAAACTCCATTCCATACATATATATGGGGAGGTACTAGCTCCAACTCGGTTTGACAGTGAAAACTGCAGGAAATTCCAACCGGCACTAGGAAACAGACTGAGAAAGCAGAGAAAAAGTGTCTCCTGCAACCCGTTCCCTTGGTGCTAGATGAACGAACGACTCTCCACTTGCTCAGTTCTGAGAGATATGTGTGTGTGAAAGCCGTCCTTCACCTAGCTTGTTGGGAACACAAAGTTTCTTTTCAGTTGCAAACTCCATTCCATACATATATATGGGGAGGAACTAGCTCCAACTCGGTTTGACAGTGAAAACTGCAGGAACTTCAAACCGGCACTAGGAAACAGACTGAGAAAGCAGAGAAAAAGTGTCTCCTGCAACCCGTTCCCTTGGTGCTAGATGAACGAACGTCTCTCCACTTGCTCAGTTTTGAGAGATAAGTGTGTGTGAAAGCCGTCCTTCACCTAGCTTGTTGGGAACACAAAGTTTCTTTTCAGTTGCAAACTCCATTCCATACATATATATGGGGAGGAACTAGCTCCAACTCGGTTTGACAGTGAAAACTGCAGGAACTTCAAACCGGCACTAGGAAACAGACTGAGAAAGCAGAGAAAAAGTGTCTCCTGCAACCCGTTCCCTTGGTGCTAGATGAACGAACGTCTCTCCACTTGCTCAGTTCTGAGAGATAAGTGTGTGTGAAAGCCGTCCTTCACCTAGCTTGTTGGGAACACAAAGTTTCTTTTCAGTTGCAAACTCCATTCCATACATTTCTATGGGGAGGTACTAGCTCCAACTCGTTTTGACAGTGAAAACTGCAGGAACTTCATACCGGCACTAGGAAACAGACTGAGAAAGCAGAGAAAAAGTGTCTCCTGCAACCCGTTCCCTTGGTGCTAGATGAACGAACGTCTCTCCACTTGCTCAGTTCTGAGAGATAAGTGTGTGTGAAAGCCGTCCTTCAACTTGCTTGTTGGGAACACAAAGATTCTTTTCTGTTGCAAACTCCATTCCATACATATATATGGGGAGGAACTAGCTCCAACTCGGTTTGACAGTGAAAACTGCAGGAACTTCAAACCGGCACTAGGAAACAGACTGAGAAAGCAGAGAAAAAGTGTCTCCTGCAACCCGTTCCCTTGGTGCTAGATGAACGAACGTCTCTCCACTTGCTCAGTTCTGAGAGATAATTGTGTGTGAAAGCCGTCCTTAACCTAGCTTGTTGGGAACACAAAGTTTCTTTTCAGTTGCAAACTCCATTCCATACATATATATGGGGAGGTACTAGCTCCAACTCGGTTTGACAGTGAAAACTGCAGGAACTTCCAACCGGCACTAGGAAACAGACTGAGAAAGCAGAGAAAAAGTGTCTCCTGCAACCCGTTCCCTTGGTGCTAGATGAACGAACGTCTCTCCACTTGCTCAGTTCTGAGAGATAAGTGTGTGTGAAAGCCGTCCTTCACCTAGCTTGTTGGGAACACAAAGTTTCTTTTCAGTTGCAAACTCCATTCCATACATATATATGGGGAGGTACTAGCTCCAACTCGGTTTGACAGTGAAAACTGCAGGAACTTCAAACCGGCACTACGTAACAGACTGAGAAAGCAGAGAAAAAGTGTCTCCTGCAACCCGTTCCCTTGGTGTTAGATGAACGAACGTCTCTCCACTTGCTCAGTTCTGAGAGATAAGTGTGTGTGAAAGCCGTCCTTCACCTAGCTTGTTGGGAACACAAAGTTTCTTTTCAGTTGCAAACTCCATTCCATACATATATATGGGGAGGTACTAGCTCCAACTCGGTTTGACAGTGAAAACTGCAGGAACTTCAAACCGGCACTAGGAAACAGACTGAGAAAGCAGAGAAAAAGTGTCTCCTGCAACCCGGTCCCTTGGTGCTAGATGAACGAACGTCTCTCCACTTGCTCAGTTTTGAGAGATATGTGTGTGTGAAAGCCGTCCTTCACCTAGCTTGTTGGGAACACAAAGTTTCTTTTCAGTTGCAAACTCCATTCCATACATATATATGGGGAGGTACTAGCTCCAACTCGGTTTGACAGTGAAAACTGCAGGAACTTCAAACCGGCACTAGGAAACAGACTGAGAAAGCAGAGAAAAAGTGTCTCCTGCAACCCGTTCCCTTGGTGCTAGATGAACGAACGTCTCTCCACTTGCTCAGTTCTGAGAGATAAGTGCGTGTGAAAGCCGTCCTTCACCTAGCTTCTTGGGAACACAAAGTTTCTTTTCAGTTGCAAACTCCATTCCATACATTTATATGGGGAGGTACTAGCTCCAAATCGTTTTGACAGTGAAAACTGCAGGAACTTCAAACCGGCACTAGGAAACAGACTGAGAAAGCAGAGAAAAAGTGTCTCCTGCAACCCGTTCCCTTGGTGCTAGATGAACGAACGTCTCTCCACTTGCTCAGTTCTGAGAGATAAGTGTGTGTGAAAGCCGTCCTTCACCTAGCTTGTTGGGAACACAAAGTTTCTTTTCAGTTGCAAACTCCATTCCATACATATATGTGGGGAGGTACTAGCTCCAAATCAGTTTGACAGTGAAAACTGCAGGAACTTCAAACCGGCACTAGGAAACAGACTGAGAAAGCAGAGAAAAAGTGTCTCCTGCAACCCGTTCCCTTGGTGCTAGATGAACGAACGTCTCTCCACTTGCTCAGTTCTGAGAGATAAGTGTGTGTGAAAGCCGTCCTTCACCTAGCTTGTTGGGAACACAAAGTTTCTTTTCAGTTGCAATCTCCATTCCATACATATATGTGGGGAGGTACAAGCTCCAACTCAGTTTGACAGTGAAAACTGCAGGAACTTCAAACCGGCACTAGGAAACAGACTGAGAAAGCAGAGAAAAAGTGTCCCCTGCAACCCGTTCCCTTGGTGCTAGATGAACGAACGTCTCTCCACTTGCTCAGTTCTGAGAGATAAGTGTGTGTGAAAGCCTTCCTTCACCTAGCTTGTTGGGAACACAAAGTTTCTTTTCAGTTGCAAACTCCATTCCATACATATATATGGGGAGGTACTAGCTCCAACTCGGTTTGACAGTGAAAACTGCAGGAACTTCAAACCGGCACTAGGAAACAGACTGAGAAAGCAGAGAAAAAGTGTCTCCTGCAACCCGTTCCCTTGGTGCTAGATGAACGAACGTCTCTCCACTTGCTCAGTTCTGAGATATAAGTGTGTGTGAAAGCCGTCCTTCACCTAGCTTGTTGGGAACACAAAGTTTCTTTTCAGTTGCAAACTCCATTCCATACATATATGTGGGGAGGTACTAGCTCCAACTCAGTTTGACAGTGAAAACTGCAGGAACTTCAAACCGGCACTAGGAAACAGACTGAGAAAGCAGAGAAAAAGTGTCCCCTGCAACCCGTTCCCTTGGTTCTAGATGAACGAACGTCTCTCCACTTGCTCAGTTCTGAGAGATAAGTGTGTGTGAAAGCCGTCCTTCAACTAGCTTGTGGGAACACAAAGTTTCTTTTCAGTTGCAAACTCCATTCCATACATATATATGGGGAGGTACTAGCTCCAACTCGGTTTGACACTGAAAACTGCAGGAACTTCAAACCGGCACTAGGAAACAGACTGAGAAAGCAGAGAAAAAGTGTCCCCTGCAACCCGTTCCCTTGGTGCTAGATGAACGAACGTCTCTCCACTTGCTCAGTTCTGAGAGATAAGTGTGTGTGAAAGCCTTCCTTCACCTAGCTTGTTGGGAACACAAAGTTTCTTTTCAGTTGCAAACTCCATTCCATACATATATATGGGGAGGTACTAGCTCCAACTCGGTTTGACAGTGAAAACTGCAGGAACTTCAAACCGGCACTAGGAAACAGACTGAGAAAGCAGAGAAAAAGTGTCTCCTGCAACCCGTTCCCTTGGTGCTAGATGAACGAACGTCTCTCCACTTGCTCAGTTCTGAGATATAAGTGTGTGTGAAAGCCGTCCTTCACCTAGCTTGTTGGGAACACAAAGTTTCTTTTCAGTTGCAAACTCCATTCCATACATATATGTGGGGAGGTACTAGCTCCAACTCAGTTTGACAGTGAAAACTGCAGGAACTTCAAACCGGCACTAGGAAACAGACTGAGAAAGCAGAGAAAAAGTGTCCCCTGCAACCCGTTCCCTTGGTTCTAGATGAACGAACGTCTCTCCACTTGCTCAGTTCTGAGAGATAAGTGTGTGTGAAAGCCGTCCTTCAACTAGCTTGTGGGAACACAAAGTTTCTTTTCAGTTGCAAACTCCATTCCATACATATATATGGGGAGGTACTAGCTCCAACTCGGTTTGACACTGAAAACTGCAGGAACTTCAAACCGGCACTACGTAACAGACTGAGAAATCAGAGAAAAAGTGTCTCCTGCAACCCGTTCCCTTGGTGCTAGATGAACGAACGTCTCTCCACTTGCTCAGTTCTGAGAGATAAGTGTGTGTGAAAGCCGTCCTTCAACTTGCTTGTTGGGAACACAAAGATTCTTTTCTGTTGCAAACTCCATTCCATACATATATATGGGGAGGAACTAGCTCCAACTCGGTTTGACAGTGAAAACTGCAGGAACTTCAAACCGGCACTAGGAAACAGACTGAGAAAGCAGAGAAAAAGTGTCTCCTGCAAACCGTTCCCTTGGTGCTAGATGAACGAACGTCTCTCCACTTGCTCAGTTCTGAGAGATAAGTGTGTGTGAAAGCCGTCCTTCACCTAGCTTGTTGGGAACACAAAGTTTCTTTTCAGTTGCAAACTCCATTCCATACATATATATGGGGAGGTACTAGCTCCAACTCGGTTTGACAGTGAAAACTGCAGGAACTTCCAACCGGCACTAGGAAACAGACTGAGAAAGCAGAGAAAAAGTGTCTCCTGCAACCCGTTCCCTTGGTGCTAGATGAACGAACGTCTCTCCACTTGCTCAGTTCTGAGAGATAAGTGTGTGTGAAAGCCGTCCTTCACCTAGCTTGTTGGGAACACAAAGTTTCTTTTCAGTTGCAAACTCCATTCCATACATATATATGGGGAGGTACTAGCTCCAACTCGGTTTGACAGTGAAAACTGCAGGAACTTCAAACCGGCTCTACGTAACAGACTGAGAAAGCAGAGAAAAAGTGTCTCCTGCAAACCGTTCCCTTGGTGTTAGATGAACGAACGTCTCTCCACTTGCTCAGTTCTGAGAGATAAGTGTGTGTGAAAGCCGTCCTTCACCTAGCTTGTTGGGAACACAAAGTTTCTTTTCAGTTGCAAACTCCATTCCATACATATATATGGGGAGGTACTAGCTCCAACTCGGTTTGACAGTGAAAACTGCAGGAACTTCCAACCGGCACTAGGAAACAGACTGAGAAAGCAGAGAAAAAGTGTCTCCTGCAACCCGGTCCCTTGGTGCTAGATGAACGAACGTCTCTCCACTTGCTCAGTTTTGAGAGATATGTGTGTGTGAAAGCCGTCCTTCACCTAGCTTGTTGGGAACACAAAGTTTCTTTTCAGTTGCAAACTCCATTCCATACATATATATGGGGAGGTACTAGCTCCAACTCGGTTTGACAGTGAAAACTGCAGGAACTTCAAACCGGCACTAGGAAACAGACTGAGAAAGCAGAGAAAAAGTGTCTCCTGCAACCCGTTCCCTTGGTGCTAGATGAACGAACGTCTCTCCACTTGCTCAGTTCTGAGAGATAAGTGCGTGTGAAAGCCGTCCTTCACCTAGCTTCTTGGGAACACAAAGTTTCTTTTCAGTTGCAAACTCCATTCCATACATTTATATGGGGAGGTACTAGCTCCAAATCATTTTGACAGTGAAAACTGCAGGAACTTCAAACCGGCACTAGGAAACAGACTGAGAAAGCAGAGAAAAAGTGTCTCCTGCAACCCGTTCCCTTGGTGCTAGATGAACGAACGTCTCTCCACTTGCTCAGTTCTGAGAGATAAGTGTGTGTGAAAGCCGTCCTTCACCTAGCTTGTTGGGAACACAAAGTTTCTTTTCAGTTGCAAACTCCATTCCATACATATATGTGGGGAGGTACTAGCTCCAACTCAGTTTGACAGTGAAAACTGCAGGAACTTCAAACCGGCACTAGGAAACAGACTGAGAAAGCAGAGAAAAAGTGTCCCCTGCAAACCGTTCCCTTGGTGCTAGATGAACGAACGTCTCTCCACTTGCTCAGTTCTGAGAGATAAGTGTGTGTGAAAGCCGTCCTTCACCTAGCTTGTTGGGAACACAAAGTTTCTTTTCAGTTGCAAACTCCATTCCATACATATATATGGGGAGGTACTAGCTCCAACTCGGATTTACAGTGAAAACTGCAGGAACTTCAAACCGGCACTAGGAAACAGACTGAGAAAGCAGAGAAAAAGTGTCTCCTGCAACCCGTTCCCTTGGTGCTAGATGAACGAACGTCTCTCCCCTTGCTCAGTTTTGAGAGATAAGTGTGTGTGAAAGCCGTCCTTCACCCAGCTTGTTGGGAACACAAAGTTTCTTTTCAGTTGCAAACTCCATTCCATACATATATATGGGGAGGTACTAGCTCCAACTCGGTTTGACAGTGAAAATTGCAGGAACTTCCAACCGGCACTAGGAAACAGACTGAGAAAGCAGAGAAAAAGTGTCTCCTTCAACCCGTACCCTTGGTGCTAAATGAACGAACGTCTCTCCACTTGCTCAGTTCTGAGAGATAAGTGTGTGTGAAAGCCGTCCTTCACCTAGCTTGTTGGGAACAGAAAGTTTCTTTTCAGTTGCAAACTCCATTCCATACATATATATGGGGACGAACTAGCTCCAACTCGGTTTGACAGTGAAAACTGCAGGAACTTCAAACCGGCACTAGGAAACAGACTGAGAAAGCAGAGAAAAAGTGTCTCCTGCAACCCGTTCCCTTGGTGCTAGATGAACGAACGTCTCTCCACTTGCTCAGTTCTGAGAGATAAGTGTGTGTGAAAGCCGTCCTTCACCTAGCTTGTTGGGAACACAAAGTTTCTTTTCAGTTGCAAACTCCATTCCATACATATATATGGGGAGGTACTAGCTCCAACTCGGTTTGACAGTGAAAACTGCAGGAACTTCCAACCGGCACTAGGAAACAGACTGAGAAAGCAGAGAAAAAGTGTCTCCTGCAACCCGTTCCCTTGGTGCTAGATGAACGAACGTGTCTCCACTTGCTCAGTTCTGAGAGATAAGTGTGTGTGAAAGCCGTCCTTCACCTAGCTTGTTGGGAACACAAAGTTTCTTTTCAGTTGCAAACTCCATTCCATACATATATATGGGGACGAACTAGCTCCAACTCGGTTTGACAGTGAAAACTGCAGGAACTTCAAACCGGCACTAGGAAACAGACTGAGAAAGCAGAGAAAAAGTGTCTCCTGCAACCCGTTCCCTTGGTGCTAGATGAACGAACGTCTCTCCACTTGCTCAGTTTTGAGAGATAAGTGTGTGTGAAAGCCGTCCTTCACCTAGCTTGTTGGGAACACAAAGTTTCTTTTCAGTTGCAAACTCCATTCCATACATATATATGGGGAGGAACTAGCTCCAACTCGGTTTGACAGTGAAAACTGCAGGAACTTCAAACCGGCACTAGGAAACAGACTGAGAAAGCAGAGAAATAGTGTCTCCTGCAACCCGTTCCCTTGGTGCTAGATGAACGAACGTCTCTCCACTTGCTCAGTTCTGAGAGATAAGTGTGTGTGAAAGCCGTCCTTCACCTAGCTTGTTGGGAACACAAAGTTTCTTTTCAGTTGCAAACTCCATTCCATACATTTATATGGGTAGGTACTAGCTCCAACTCGGTTTGACAGTGAAAACTGCAGGAACTTCAAACCGGCACTAGGAAACAGACTGAGAAAGCAGAGAAAAAGTGTCTCCTGCAACCCGTTCCCTTGGTGCTAGATGAACGAACGTCTCTCCACTTGCTCAGTTCTGAGAGATAAGTGTGTGTGAAAGCCGTCCTTCACCTAGCTTGTGGGAACACAAAGTTTCTTTTCAGTTGCAAACTCCATTCCATACATATATATGGGGAGGTACTAGCTCCAACTCGGTTTACAGTGAAAACTGCAGGAACTTCAAACCGGCACTAGGAAACAGACTGAGAAAGCAGAGAAAAAGTGTCTCCTGCAACCCGTTCCCTTGGTGCTAGATGAACGAACGTCTCTCCACTTGCTCAGTTCTGAGAGATAAGTGTGTGTGAAAGCCGTCCTTCACCTAGCTTGTTGGGAACACAAAGTTTCTTTTCAGTTGCAAACTCCATTCCATACATATATATGGGGAGGTACTAGCTCCAACTCGGTTTGACAGTGAAAACTGCAGGAACTTCCAACCGGCACTAGGAAACAGACTGAGAAAGCAGAGAAAAAGTGTCCCCTGCAACCCGTTCCCTTGGTGCTAGGTGAACGAACGTCTGTCCACTTGCTCAGTTCTGAGAGATAAGTGTGTGTGAAAGCCGTCTTTCACCTAGCTTGTTGGGAACACAAAGTTTCTTTTCAGTTGCAAACTCCATTCCATACATATATATGGGGACGAACTAGCTCCAACTCGGTTTTACAGTGTAAACTGCAGGAACTTCAAACCGGCACTAGGAATCAGACTGAGAAATCAGAGAAAAAGTGTCTCCTGCAACCCGTTCCCTTGGTGCTAGATGAACGAACGTCTCTCCACTTGCTCAGTTCTGAGAGATATGTGTGTGTGAAAGCCGTCCTTCACCTAGCTTGTTGGGAACACAAAGTTTCTTTTCAGTTGCAAACTACATTCCATACATTTATATGGGGAGGTACTATCTCCAACTCGGTTTTACAGTGAAAACTGCAGGAACTTCAAACCGGCACTAGGAAACAGACTGAGAAAGCAGAGAAAAAGTTTCTCCTGCAACCCGTTCCGTTGGTGCTAGATGAACGAACGTCTCTCCACTTGCTCAGTTCTGAGAGATAAGTGTGTGTGAAAGCCGTGCTTCACCTAGCTTGTTGGGAACACAAAGTTTCTTTTCAGTTGCAAACTCCATTCCATACATATATATGGGGAGGTACTAGCTCCAACTCGGTTTGACAGTGAAAACTGCAGGAACTTCCAACCGGAACTAGGAAACAGACTGAGAAAGCAGAGAAAAAGTGTCTCCTGCAACCCGTTCCCTTGGTGCTAGATGAACGAACGTCTCTCCACTTGCTCAGTTCTGAGAGATAAGTGTGTGTGAAAGCCGTCCTTCAACTAGCTTGTTGGGAACACAAAGTTTCTTTTCAGTTGCAAACTCCTTTCCATACCTATATATGGGGAGGTACTAGCTCCAACTCGGTTTTACAGTGAAAACTGCAGGAACTTCAAACCGGCACTAGGAAACAGACTGAGAAAGCAGAGAAAAAGTGTCTCCTGCAACCCGTTCCCTTGGTGCTAGATGAACGAACGTCTCTCCACTTGCTCAGTTCTGAGAGATAAGTGTGTGTGAAAGCCGTCCTTCACCTAGCTTGTTGGGAACACAAAGTTTGTTTTCAGTTGCAAACTACATTCCATACATTTATATGGGGAGGTACTAGCTCCAACTCGGTTTGATAGTGAAAACTGCAGGAACTTCAAAACGGCACTAGGAAACAGACTGAGAAAGCAGAGAAAAAGTGTCTCCTGCAACCCGTTCCCTTGGTGCTAGATGAACGAACGTCTCTCCACTTGCTCAGTTCTGAGAGATAAGTGTGTGTGAAAGCCGTCCTTCACCTAGCTTGTTGGGAACACAAAGTTTCTTTTCAGTTGCAAACTCCATTCCATACATATATATGGGTAGTACAAGCTCCAACTCGGTTTGACAGTGAAAACTGCAGGAACTTCAAACCGGCACTAGGAAACAGAGTGAGAAAGCAGAGAAAAAGTGTCTCCTGCAACCCGTTCCCTTGGTGCTAGATGAACGAACGTCTCTCCACTTGCTCAGTTCTGAGAGATAAGTGTGTGTGAAAGCCGTCCTTCACCTAGCTTGTTGGGAACACAAAGTTTCTTTTCAGTTGCAAACTCCATTCCATACATATATATGGGGTGGTACTAGCTCCAACTCGGTTTTAAAGTGAAAACTGCAGGAACTTCAAACCGGCACTAGGTAACAGACTGAGAAAGCAGAGAAAAAGTGTCTCCTGCAACCCGTTCCCTTGGTGCTAGATGAACGAACGTCTCTCCACTTGCTCAGTTCTGAGAGATAAGTGTGTGTGAAAGCCGTCCTTCACCTAGCTTGTTGGGAACACAAAGTTTCTTTTCAGTTGCAAACTCCATTCCATACATATATATGGGGAGGTACTAGCTCCAACTCGGTTTTACAGTGAAAACTGCAGGAACTTCAAACCGGCACTAGGAAACAGACTGAGAAAGCAGAGAAAAAGTGTCTCCTGCAACCCGTTCCCTTGGTGCTAGATGAACGAAAGTCTCTCCACTTGCTCAGTTCTGAGAGATAAGTGTGTGTGAAAGCCGTCCTTCACCTAGCTTGTTGGGAACACAAAGATTCTTTTCAGTTGCAAACTCCATTCCATACATATATATGGGGAGGTACTAGCTCCAACTCGGATTTACAGTGAAAACTGCAGGAACTTCAAACCGGCACTAGGAAACAGACTGAGAAAGCAGAGAAAAAGTGTCTCCTGCAACCCGTTCCCTTGGTGCTAGATGAACGAACGTCTCTCCCCTTGCTCAGTTTTGAGAGATAAGTGTGTGTGAAAGCCGTCCTTCACCCAGCTTGTTGGGAACACAAAGTTTCTTTTCAGTTGCAAACTCCATTCCATACATATATATGGGGAGGTACTAGCTCCAACTCGGTTTGACAGTGAACATTGCAGGAACTTCCAACCGGCACTAGGAAATAGACTGAGAAAGCAGAGAAAAAGTGTCTCCTTCAACCCGTACCCTTGGTGCTAAATGAACGAACGTCTCTCCACTTGCTCAGTTCTGAGAGATAAGTGTGTGTGAAAGCCGTCCTTCACCTAGCTTGTTGGGAACAGAAAGTTTCTTTTCAGTTGCAAACTCCATTCCATACATATATATGGGGACGAACTAGCTCCAACTCGGTTTGACAGTGAAAACTGCAGGAACTTCAAACCGGCACTAGGAAACAGACTGAGAAAGCAGAGAAAAAGTGTCTCCTGCAACCCGTTCCCTTGGTGCTAGATGAACGAACGTCTCTCCACTTGCTCAGTTCTGAGAGATAAGTGTGTGTGAAAGCCGTCCTTCACCTAGCTTGTTGGGAACACAAAGTTTCTTTTCAGTTGCAAACTCCATTCCATACATATATATGGGGAGGTACTAGCTCCAACGCGGTTTGACAGTGAAAACTGCAGGAACTTCCAACCGGCACTAGGAAACAGACTGAGAAAGCAGAGAAAAAGTGTCTCCTGCAACCCGTTCCCTTGGTGCTAGATGAACGAACGTCTCTCCACTTGCTCAGTTCTGAGAGATAAGTGTGTGTGAAAGCCGTCCTTCACCTAGCTTGTTGGGAACACAAAGTTTCTTTTCAGTTGCAAACTCCATTCCATACATATATATGGGGACGAACTAGCTCCAACTCGGTTTGACAGTGAAAACTGCAGGAACTTCAAACCGGCACTAGGAAACAGACTGAGAAAGCAGAGAAAAAGTGTCTCCTGCAACCCGTTCCCTTGGTGCTAGATGAACGAACGTCTCTCCACTTGCTCAGTTTTGAGAGATAAGTGTGTGTGAAAGCCGTCCTTCACCTAGCTTGTTGGGAACACAAAGTTTCTTTTCAGTTGCAAACTCCATTCCATACATATATATGGGGAGGAACTAGCTCCAACTCGGTTTGACAGTGAAAACTGCAGGAACTTCAAACCGGCACTAGGAAACAGACTGAGAAAGCAGAGAAAAAGTGTCTCCTGCAACCCGTTCCCTTGGTGCTAGATGAACGAACGTCTCTCCACTTGCTCAGTTCTGAGAGATAAGTGTGTGTGAAAGCCGTCCTTCACCTAGCTTGTTGGGAACACAAAGTTTCTTTTCAGTTGCAAACTCCATTCCATACATTTATATGGGGAGGTACTAGCTCCAACTCGGTTTGACAGTGAAAACTGCAGGAACTTCAAACCGGCACTAGGAAACAGACTGAGAAAGCAGAGAAAAAGTGTCTCCTGCAACCCGTTCCCTTGGTGCTAGATGAACGAACGTCTCTCCACTTGCTCAGTTCTGAGAGATAAGTGTGTGTGAAAGCCGTCCTTCACCTAGCTTGTGGGAACACAAAGTTTCTTTTCAGTTGCAAACTCCATTCCATACATATATATGGGGAGGTACTAGCTCCAACTCGGTTTACAGTGAAAACTGCAGGAACTTCCAACCGGCACTAGGAAACAGACTGAGAAATCAGAGAAAAAGTGTCTCCTGCAACCCGTTCCCTTGGTGCTAGATGAACGAACGTCTCTCCACTTGCTCAGTTCTGAGAGATAAGTGTGTGTGAAAGCCGTCCTTCAACTTGCTTGTTGGGAACACAAAGATTCTTTTCTGTTGCAAACTCCATTCCATACATATATATGGGGAGGTACTAGCTCCAACTCGGTTTGACAGTGAAAACTGCAGGAACTTCAAACCGGCACTAGGAAACAGACTGAGAAAGCAGAGAAAAAGTGTCTCCTGCAACCCGTTCCCTTGGTGCTAGATGAACGAACGTCTCTCCACTTGCTCAGTTCTGAGAGATAAGTGTGTGTGAAAGCCGTCCTTCACCTAGCTTGTTGGGAACACAAAGTTTCTTTTCAGTTGCAAACTCCATTCCATATATATATATGGGGAGGAACTAGCTCCAACTCGGTTTGACAGTGAAAACTGCAGGAACTTCAAACCGGCACTAGGAAACAGACTGAGAAAGCAGAGAAAAAGTGTCCCCTGCAACCCGTTCCCTTGGTGCTAGGTGAACGAACGTCTGTCCACTTGCTCAGTTCTGAGAGATAAGTGTGTGTAAAAGCCGTCTTTCACCTAGCTTGTTGGGAACACAAAGTTTCTTTTCAGTTGCAAACTCCATTCCATACATATATATGGGGACGAACTAGCTCCAACTCGGTTTTACAGTGTAAACTGCAGGAACTTCAAACCGGCACTAGGAATCAGACTGAGAAAGCAGAGAAAAAGTGTCTCCTGCAACCCGTTCCCTTGGTGCTAGATGAACGAACGTCTTTCCACTTGCTCAGTTCTGAGAGATAAGTGTGTGTGAAAGCCGTCCTTCACCTAGCTTGTTGGGAACACAAAGTTTCTTTTCAGTTGCAAACTACATTCCATACATTTATATGGGGAGGTACTAGCTCCAACTCGGTTTGACAGTGAAAACTGCAGGAAATTCAAACCGGCACTAGGAAACAGACTGAGAAAGCAGAGAAAAAGTGTCTCCTGCAACCCGTTCCCTTGGTGCTAGATGAACGAACGTCTCTCCACTTGCTCAGTTCTGAGAGATAAGTGTGTGTGAAAGCCGTCCTTCACCTAGCTTGTTGGGAACACAAAGTTTCTTTTCAGTTGCAAACTCCATTCCATACATATATATGGGGAGGAACTAGCTCCAACTCGGTTTGACAGTGAAAACTGCAGGAACATCAAACCGGCACTAGGAAACAGACTGAGAAAGCAGAGAAAAAGTGTCTCCTGCAACCCGTTCCCTTGGTGCTAGATGAACGAACGTCTCTCCACTTGCTCAGTTCTGAGAGATAAGTGTGTGTGAAAGCCGTCCTTCACCTAGCTTGTTGGGAACACAAAGTTTCTTTTCAGTTGCAAACTCCATTCCATACATATATATGGGGAGGTACTAGCTCCAACTCGGTTTGACAGTGAAAACTGCAGGATCTTCAAACCGGAACTAGGAAACAGACTGAGAAAGCAGAGAAAAAGTGTCTCCTGCAACCCGTTCCCTTGGTGCTAGATGAACGAACGTCTCTCCACTTGCTCAGTTCTGAGAGATAAGTGTGTGTGAAAGCCGTCCTTCACCTAGCTTGTTGGGAACACAAAGTTTCTTTTCAGTTGCAAACTCCATTCCATACATATATATGGGGAGGTACTAGCTCCAACTCGGTTTTACAGTGAAAACTGCAGGAACTTCAAACCGGCACAAGGAAACAGACTGAGAAAGCAGAGAAAAAGTTTCTCCTGCAACCCGTTCCGTTGGTGCTAGATGAACGAACGTCTCTCCACTTGCTCAGTTCTGAGAGATAAGTGTGTGTGAAAGCCGTCCTTCACCTAGCTTGTTGGGAACACAAAGTTTCTTTTCAGTTGCAAACTCCTTTCCATACCTATATATGGGGAGGTACTAGCTCCAACTCGGTTTTACAGTGAAAACTGCAGGAACTTCAAACCGGCACTAGGAAACAGACTGAGAAAGCAGAGAAAAAGTGTCTCCTGCAACCCGTTCCCTTGGTGCTAGATGAACGAACGTCTCTCCACTTGCTCAGTTCTGAGAGATAAGTGTGTGTGAAAGCCGTCCTTCACCTAGCTTGTTGGGAACACAAAGTTTCTTTTCAGTTGCAAACTCCATTCCATACATATATATGGGGAAGTACTAGCTCCAACTCGGTTTGACAGTGAAAACTGCAGGAACTTCAAACCGGCACTAGGAAACAGACTGAGAAAGCAGAGAAAAAGTGTCTCCTGCAACCCGTTCCCTTGGTGCTAGATGAACGAACGTCTCTCCACTTGCTCAGTTCTGAGAGATAAGTGTGTGTGAAAGCCGTCCTTCACCTAGCTTGTTGGGAACACAAAGTTTCTTTTCAGTTGCAAACTCCTTTCCATACCTATATATGGGGAGGTAGAAGCTCCAACTCGGTTTTACAGTGAAAACTGCAGGATCTTCAAACCGGCACTAAGAATCAGACTGAGAAAGCAGAGAAAAAGTGTCTCCTGCAACCCGTTCCCTTGGTGATAGATGAACGAACGTCTTTCCACTTGCTCAGTTCTGAGAGATAAGTGAGTGTGAAAGCCGTCCTTCACCTAGCTTGTTGGGAACACAAAGTTTCTTTTCAGTTGCAAACTACATTCCATACATTTATATGGGGAGGTACTAGCTCCAACTCGGTTTGATAGTGAAAACTGCAGGAACTTCAAACCGGCACTAGGAAACAGACTGAGAAAGCAGAGAAAAAGTGTCTCCTGCAAACCGTTCCCTTGGTGCTAGATGAACTAACGTCTCTCCACTTGCTCAGTTCTGAGAGATAAGTGTGTGTGAAAGCCGTCCTTCACCTAGCTTGTTGGGAACACAAAGTTTCTTTTCAGTTGCAAACTCCATTCCATACATATATATGGGGAGGTACTAGCTCCAACTCGGTTTTACAGTGAAAACTGCAGGAACTTCAAACCGGCACTAGGAAAAAGACTGAGAAAGCAGAGAAAAAGTGTCTCCTGCAACCCGTTCCCTTGGTGCTAGATGAACGAACGTCTCTCCACTTGCTCAGTTTTGAGAGATAAGTGTGTGTGAAAGCCGTCCTTCACCTAGCTTGTTGGGAACACAAAGTTTCTTTTCAGTTGCAAACTCCATTCCATACATATATATGGGGAGGAACTAGCTCCAACTCGGTTTGACAGTGAAAACTGCAGGAACTACAAACCGGCACTAGGAAACAGACTGAGAAAGCAGAGAAAAAGTGTCTCCTGCAACCCGTTCCCTTGGTGCTAGATGAACGAACGTCTCTCCACTTGCTCAGTTCTGAGAGATAAGTGTGTGTGAAAGCCGTCCTTCACCTAGCTTGTTGGGAACACAAAGTTTCTTTTCAGTTGCAAACTCCATTCCATACATTTCTATGGGGAGGTACTAGCTCCAACTCGGTTTGACAGTGAAAACTGCAGGAACTTCAAACCGGCACTAGGAAACAGACTGAGAAAGCAGAGAAAAAGTGTCTCCTGCAACCCGTTCCCTTGGTGCTAGATGAACGAACGTCTCTCCACTTGCTCATTTCTGAGAGATAAGTGTGTGTGAAAGCCGTCCTTCACCTAGCTTGTGGGAACACAAAGTTTCTTTTCAGTTGCAAACTCCATTCCATACATATATATGGGGAGGTACTAGCTCCAACTCGGTTTTACAGTGAAAACTGCAGGAACTTCAAACCGGCACTAGGAAACAGACTGAGAAATCAGAGAAAAAGTGTCTCCTGCAACCCGTTCCCTTGGTGCTAGATGAACGAACGTCTCTCCACTTGCTCAGTTCTGAGAGATAAGTGTGTGTGAAAGCCGTCCTTCAACTTGCTTGTTGGGAACACAAAGATTCTTTTCTGTTGCAAACTCCATTCCATACATATATATGGGGAGGAACTAGCTCCAACTCGGTTTGACAGTGAAAACTGCAGGAACTTCAAACCGGCACTAGGAAACAGACTGAGAAAGCAGAGAAAAAGTGACTCCTGCAACCCGTTCCCTTGGTGCTAGATGAACGAACGTCTCTCCACTTGCTCAGTTCTGAGAGATAATTGTGTGTGAAAGCCGTCCTTAACCTAGCTTGTTGGGAACACAAAGTTTCTTTTCAGTTGCAAACTCCATTCCATACATATATATGGGGAGGTACTAGCTCCAACTCGGTTTGACAGTGAAAACTGCAGGAACTTCCAACCGGCACTAGGAAACAGACTGAGAAAGCAGAGAAAAAGTGTCTCCTGCAACCCGTTCCCTTGGTGCTAGATGAACGAACGTCTCTCCACTTGCTCAGTTCTGAGAGATAAGTGTGTGTGAAAGCCGTCCTTCACCTAGCTTGTTGGGAACACAAAGTTTCTTTTCAGTTGCAAACTCCATTCCATACATATATATGGGGAGGTACTAGCTCCAACTCGGTTTGACAGTGAAAACTGCAGGTACTTCAAACCGGCACTACGTAACAGACTGAGAAAGCAGAGAAAAAGTGTCTCCTGCAACCCGTTCCCTTGGTGTTAGATGAACGAACGTCTCTCCACTTGCTCAGTTCTGAGAGATAAGTGTGTGTGAAAGCCGTCCTTCACCTAGCTTGTTGGGAACACAAAGTTTCTTTTCAGTTGCAAACTCCATTCCATACATATATATGGGGAGGTACTAGCTCCAACTCGGTTTGACAGTGAAAACTGCAGGAACTTCAAACCGGCACTAGGAAACAGACTGAGAAAGCAGAGAAAAAGTGTCTCCTGCAAACCGTTCCCTTGGTGCTAGATGAACGAACGTCTCTCCACTTGCTCAGTTTTGAGAGATATGTGTGTGTGAAAGCCGTCCTTCACCTAGCTTGTTGGGAACACAAAGTTTCTTTTCAGTTGCAAACTCCATTCCATACATATATATGGGGAGGTACTAGCTCCAACTCGGTTTGACAGTGAAAACTGCAGGAACTTCAAACCGGCACTAGGAAACAGACTGAGAAAGCAGAGAAAAAGTGTCTCCTGCAACCCGTTCCCTTGGTGCTAGATGAACGAACGTCTCTCCACTTGCTCAGTTCTGAGAGATAAGTGCGTGTGAAAGCCATCCTTCACCTAGCTTCTTGGGAACACAAAGTTTCTTTTCAGTTGCAAACTCCATTCCATACATTTATATGGGGAGGTACTAGCTCCAAATCGTTTTGACAGTGAAAACTGCAGGAACTTCAAACCGGCACTAGGAAACAGACTGAGAAAGCAGAGAAAAAGTGTCTCCTGCAACCCGTTCCCTTGGTGCTAGATGAACGAACGTCTCTCCACTTGCTCAGTTCTGAGAGATAAGTGTGTGTGAAAGCCGTCCTTCACCTAGCTTGTTGGGAACACAAAGTTTCTTTTCAGTTGCAAACTCCATTCCATACATATATGTGGGGAGGTACTAGCTCCAAATCAGTTTGACAGTGAAAACTGCAGGAACTTCAAACCGGCACTAGGAAACAGACTGAGAAAGCAGAGAAAAAGTGTCCCCTGCAACCCGTTCCCTTGGTGCTAGATGAACGAACGTCTCTCCACTTGCTCAGTTCTGAGAGATAAGTGTGTGTGAAAGCCGTCCTTCACCTAGCTTGTTGGGAACACAAAGTTTCTTTTCAGTTGCAAACTCCATTCCATACATATATGTGGGGAGGTACTAGCTCCAACTCAGTTTGACAGTGAAAACTGCAGGAACTTCAAACCGGCACTAGGAAACAGACTGAGAAAGCAGAGAAAAAGTGTCCCCTGCAACCCGTTCCCTTGGTGCTAGATGAACGAACGTCTCTCCACTTGCTCAGTTCTGAGAGATAAGTGTGTGTGAAAGCCGTCCTTCACCTAGCTTGTTGGGAACACAAAGTTTCTTTTCAGTTGCAAACTCCATTCCATACATATATATGGGGAGGTACTAGCTCCAACTCGGTTTGACAGTGAAAACTGCAGGAACTTCAAACCGGCACTAGGAAACAGACTGAGAAAGCAGAGAAAAAGTGTCTCCTGCAACCCGTTCCCTTGGTGCTAGATGAACGAACGTCTCTCCACTTGCTCAGTTCTGAGATATAAGTGTGTGTGAAAGCCGTCCTTCACCTAGCTTGTTGGGAACACAAAGTTTCTTTTCAGTTGCAAACTCCATTCCATACATATATGTGGGGAGGTACTAGCTCCAACTCAGTTTGACAGTGAAAACTGCAGGAACTTCAAACCGGCACTAGGAAACAGACTGAGAAAGCAGAGAAAAAGTGTCCCCTGCAACCCGTTCCCTTGGTTCTAGATGAACGAACGTCTCTCCACTTGCTCATTTCTGAGAGAAAAGTGTGTGTGAAAGCCGTCCTTCACCTAGCTTGTTGGGAACACAAAGTTTCTTTTCAGTTGCAAACTCCATTCCATACATATATGTGGGGAGGTACTAGCTCCAACTCAGTTTGACAGTGAAAACTGCAGGAACTTCAAACCGGCACTAGGAAACAGACTGAGAAAGCAGAGAAAAAGTGTCCCCTGCAAACCGTTCCCTTGGTGCTAGATGAACGAACGTCTCTCCACTTGCTCAGTTCTGAGAGATAAGTGTGTGTGAAAGCCGTCCTTCAACTAGCTTGTGGGAACACAAAGTTTCTTTTCAGTTGCAAACTCCATTCCATACATATATATGGGGAGGTACTAGCTCCAACTCGGTTTGACAGTGAAAACTGCAGGAACTTCAAACCGGCACTACGTAACAGACTGAGAAATCAGAGAAAAAGTGTCTCCTGCAACCCGTTCCCTTGGTGCTAGATGAACGAACGTCTTTCCACTTGCTCAGTTCTGAGAGATAAGTGTGTGTGAAAGCCGTCCTTCAACTTGCTTGTTGGGAACACAAAGATTCTTTTCTGTTGCAAACTCCATTCCATACATATATATGGGGAGGAACTAGCTCCAACTCGGTTTGACAGTGAAAACTGCAGGAACTTCAAACCGGCACTAGGAAACAGACTGAGAAAGCAGAGAAAAAGTGTCTCCTGCAAACCGTTCCCTTGGTGCTAGATGAACGAACGTCTCTCCACTTGCTCAGTTCTGAGAGATAAGTGTGTGTGAAAGCCGTCCTTCACCTAGCTTGTTGGGAACACAAAGTTTCTTTTCAGTTGCAAACTCCATTCCATACAACGCAAGCGCTCGACTGTA